>NC_091070.1:216887500-217189333 GCF_032405125.1 Capricornis sumatraensis | reverse complement strand
GCGATGAGGCAGAGTGCCCCCTCCCGGACACAGGGTGGTTTTGTATCCTCTCCTTGCCGCTGCGTTTCCCCGGATCCCTTGACGAGGGAGTCCCGTCTCCCCCACCCTCACCTGGGGCCCGGGGTCCGCCCCTCCATTACGCCATTCATTCTGGGAGAGGCGTGAGGGTTCGCAGATCTGACATCTTCCTGGGGTGGAACTGAGATGGATGAGGACCCAGGGGTGTGCCGGCTGACTTGAGCTCACAGCCCTCACCAGGCCCCTCTTGGCAGGGGCTGGCCTGGGCTCGGCTCCAGCCTGCGCTTGCCCAGGGCCCCCGCCCTCTGCTGTTTCCCAGGCGGCAGGCAGGTTCTCCCTGGTTCCAGCCCTTGGCTCGGCACGGATGCCTGCAGACTCGCCATCGGTGAGATTAATAAAACGGTGTCCGTGGACCCATAACACGAGGTGTGAAGCAGACCCATTGGCACGCAGCTCCACTGGCTAAATTCTTCTCCCGTCACGTGACTCCGCGAGGTTCTACAAACAAAGACCCTAATCTGTTAACTACTCTTTTGGGTCATAATATGATCTCCTTGCCAGTTATCTGGGGTTTTAGCAAATAAATTATTTCACCTCTAAGGTTTTGGGCCCCTTTCTTATCTGACCATAGAGGGGAAAACTTGGCAAGAATCCAGCCGTGGCTGGCCACCTTCATTTCATCCCATGAGCCCAGGATCACGTAGTAAAACTCTGTTTCTCCGCTTACGATTTCTGCTGCTTAATGAAATGGGCATAATATGGCTCAGACAGAGGTTTGGCCTTATCTGACGGGCATTTGCACCCTATGTAGTCCCTGGATTTCATATATTCCAGCGGCTATCATTATTTCTGGAAAAGTGAAAGTCAGGCTTGGTGATTAGGACATCACCTTAACAAGCAGTTTTATTTATTCTTTTAAATTGGCAGCACTGCATGGCATGTGGGTGCTTAGTTCCCTGGCCAAGCATCAAGCCTGCACCCCCTGCGCGGAAAGTATTGGAAGTGCAGAGTCTTAACCACTGGCCACCTGGGAAGTCTCCAGATTTACTCCTAAACATTCCTTAGAATTGTTGGGCAGCTGTCTTCCAGTTAAGACTGAAGTAACCTTCAATTAAATTCCTATCTTAGGGCCAGGGTTAGAGATTATTAAGAAAATCTCTCATCCGTATTTACTGTATCCATTACCTGCATATCTTTCATACCATGTCTTTGAAATCTCATGTGAATTTTATCCTTACACCTCAAGGCTAAATTTTCATGTGAAAGACTTGCTCTGCATTTAGGTTTCATGAAACTGAAGAGGTGGATTCACAGAGTGTTAGTCGCTCAGTCGTGTCCAACTCTTTGCGACCCCATGGACTGGAGCTCTCCAGGCTCCTATGTCCGTGGGATTCTCCAGGCAAGAATACTGGAGTGGGTGGCCATTCCCTTCTCCAGGGGATCTTTCCAACCCAGGGATCGAACCCAGGTCTCCCGCATCACAGGTGGGTTCTTTACCAGCTGAGCCACAAGGGAAGCCCAAGAATACTGGAGTGGGTAGCCTATCCCTTCTCCAAGCGGATCTTCCCGACCCAGGAATGCAGGCTTTCCTGCATTGCAGGCAGATTCTTTACCAACTGAGTTATAATTAAGGTAAAATATAATTTAAAAACCAACCACATTTTCAGTATGTGATAGGATTGTTATAGATGGCTGGTACTCACCATACTGGACTTGTGGATTCAGAGTCTAAACCTAAAGACCCTGTGTTTTGTTTCTAAAGACTGCGTGATAACAGCGGTAGGACATGTGTGTGATAACTACCAATAGGGACCCTGAGGAGGAAGCTTAATAGAAATGTTTGCCCAATGGATCATTTTGCCGAGAGAGGTTGGACTTAGGAAAAGTATCAAAGCCTGGGGGGCCCCATTCCTTATGTGTTTTGTCCCCAAATTGCTGTCTTGAATTGCAGAGACCCTCTCCCACTCTCCACGCCTGTCTTTTCTACCTATAACTCCCTCTAACCCATAACTTACTTTATTGAAGACTGGTTCCACTTCAGGTAGAGAGAGATTCGCTGCAGGCAGAAATCATGCTTAGCCTTTGATCCTGAGGCCAGGATTCTACTCTGGGCAAGCTGCATAAACTCGACATTACTTTCTGACCTTTAAAATTCTTGCAAAATCTTCATGTGCCTGCAAAACTTGGGCTTAGGAGAGAGGCTTTCTACCTAAGCCCCTCAAAAGCTTTCTCTTGAATAGTTGCCCACGTTTGAGCCTTTGACCAAGATCTTTTTCATTTGTGTTTGTTATTGGAACCCCATGGATGAAATATTTAGAAGTATGCCTTTCACGAGACAGTAGCTCACCCCTGAATACTCATGGTATGGTTTGCTCATCACGGACCAGTCCTAGCTGCTGCCCCAAAGAATCCACCCTCAGTAATTGCTGTAAATGCGTTTGAGGCGCTCTTGACTTCAAGACTTGGATATTGATGGTGGGGAGAGGCCTGGGAATTAAGGTGTTTCAACTGCTCTGTAATAAGGGAGGTTCATCGTGTGTTTAGGTGGGGTGGGCAGTGTGGATCATTTCTGAATCATCTTCCTTGCCTTCCACGTGTGTGTCCATGCTGTGTATATGTGTTTGTGTGTGTGTGTGTGTGTATTTGTATGTGTTTGTATATATGTGTGTAAATGTGTATATGTGTGCGTGTGTGTACATGCTTAAAAAGGGATGACAGAAGAGGACCCTATGGGAGAGGTTGGGTTCGATCAGCCCTGCTGACTAGTTGACCCACTGGTAATCCAATACCCCAAATTAGCCCCTATATCTATACAATTTTATAATTTCCTCTGTAAAAACAGAAGGTAGCACTTGGCCCTGCTCCAGACTCCTGATGATCTTCTGGGATGCAGAGAGGGCTAGTGTTTTTCTTCACTTCTTTTCTGGTTTATTTTCTATTTCACCACAGCACAGGAAGGTGAAGAGAGGCCCAAACAAAGCTTGTTCTCCTTCACCCTTCAAAATGATGCCTTATCATGTTCTTTCTGCTTAGATTTTGCCACTGAGCATCTTCTGGCCTCTAACGAGTTGCAGACTTCAGTCAGGGGCCCTCCCCATTATCAACAATCCTAGGTACAACCCCCAGCTCCCAGATCCCAGTCTCGGGCTTTCTTTCCCAACATCCACAGGAATCCCCTTGCCCTTGATCTTTCTTACGAAATATTTTGAAGACTCTGATGTATTAACTCCTTAATCTCTCCCTAATTCTCATTTTTTTGGCAATGGACATTTCAGTCAGTTCAGTTCAGTCGCTCAGTCATGTCTGACTCTTTGAAACCCCATGGACTGCAGCACGCCAGGCCTCCCTGTCCATCATCAACTCCCAGAGACTACTCAAACTCATGTCCATCGAGTCGGTGATGCCATCCAACCATCTCATCCTCTGTCATCCTCTTCTCCTCCCTCCTTCAATCTTTCCCAGCATCAGGAAATGGACCTGATCCATACAATGGACCTTTAGTCTTTTGCAAAAGCCCTCTTCCTTCACGGGTATTGCCCTCTGGACCCAGGGGTGTTTTGGAGCCCATGTTAGTTAGCATTCACTGTCGTATGTGCCAACATTTTGCTGTTTGCTTTCAGATGGAGCTGCCAGGTTGGCACATAAGCCCACAAGATGCCCAGTTAAATTTGAATTTCAGATAAGCAAAAGAGTAAATTTTTGAATAACTACGTACCAAATTTTGCATATAGCAGTTACACTAAAAATTACTTGTTGCTTATCTGAAATTCTAATTTAATGGGGCATCTGTATTTAATTTGGCAATGCACTCAGAGCCACTCCCTGCCTTTTCCCCGCTCCGCTGGACCTCACTGGGATTCCATCTCCCAGCTCCCTTGCCCTCAGGGTCCTGGACAAGTAGGTTCGGTGGGCAGGCGGCCAGGAAGAACCAGGCTCCGTGGCCCCTCCCTTCTTCCGGTGGCATCTCCAGCCACAACCAGGCTTTCTCAGGGCTCCTGCTTTGCGGATCCACCTGCCACCCCTGCCGTTTCCACCGAGTGGCCGGATGCTGGGCGGCGCGTGGTCTCCCCTCATGACCTCCTTGCCTTGGGGGAAGTAGCTGCCCTCTGTTTTCCATCTCTACCTTGCCTGCCACCCCTGCGTAAATGCTCTGCTCTCCCAGGACCTGTTTAAGCCGTTTCCGGTATTGCATTTCCTCTGTTTGAAATACCTAGAGTGGGCTCCGTTTTCCTGATAAGTCTTTGATTGGAGAGGCATATTGAGAGTTTATTCTTTCCTTTATTTCCTCCCCCCTCCTCTTCTGTGCTTGGTTGCCTTCACCTGAGAGATTGATCAGTTGCTGGCCCGGGCGCAAGTCATTATTGCCGATACGGAAGAGCCAAAGGTGCTTCTCTATAAGGGTAAGTGGATTCAGAGCATCTGTAAAGTAACACCGCTGTTGCTCACTTGCACTCTAACCCTGTTGACAGTCAGGAGTGAGTATCTGTTGAGCTGGTCAAGAAAGAGAAAAGAGATGGAGAGTTCCTGCTGCAGAGCAGTAAGAGAATGTCGCGAGCGCCAAACTCAGATTTCTGTTTCTTTCCTGATAGTTGTGTCCAGATGGCTGGTCCTCACCCATCCACAACTGCAAACTAAACCACGTTTTCAACAAGTCAGACATGGATCTCTTGAGAGACCCCTGATAGCTCAATGATGGGAAAGTGGTCCTCCTCAAATTATTTCCAAGTTACATTGACAACAACCAAGGTAGCTGCCCCAAGGCATCACAGAGACAGGACAGTAACTTTTAATAAGGACTTATGGAACTTAGGGGCTCCCTGGTGGCTCAGCAGCAAAGAATCTCCCTGCCAATGCAGGAGACACAGGTCTGACCCTTGGGTTCAGAAGATCCCCAGGAGAAGGAAATGGCAACCCACTCCCATATTCTTGCCTGGAAGATCCCATGAACAGAGGAGCTTGATGAGCTACAGTCCACGGGATCACAAAGAGTTAGACATGACTGAGCAACTAAATAATAGCAATAAATGGAACGTTGGGGGATAATGGAAGGACAAAGACCACAAGAAATGCTCAGAGTTGCTACCAATATTGCTACCTTCAGAGCTCAGGCTCTGCATCAGAGTCCAAGCCAGATCAGCAGAAATGCCGACAAAGAAAGGATGCAGTTGCTCGCTTGCTATCCCCAGAACTGTCTCTTCTTGTTACATTGAACACTGTGGCTCCCAGTCATCAGATTTAAGTAATGCTAATTTCTTAATTTTTTTACATGCTTGTTTCATATTTTGTATGTTTTTAAAATAAGATATTACAGATAGTTTTTTTCTAGAATTTTTTTTCAACATGGAACATTTTTTAAAAAGTTTTTGAAAATTGAATTTGTTACAGCACTGTGTCTGTTTTATGTTTTGGTTTTTTGGCTATGAGTCATGTGGGACCTGAGCTTCCTGACCAGGGATCGAACTCACACCCCGCTGTGTTGAAAGGCAAAATCTTAACTACTCGACCACCAGGGAAGTCCCACAGATAAATTTTAAGCCCTCTTTTTATTACTTCCTGGTCTTGTCCCCCAATTATCTCCTCCCTGAGGCATCATAATCCTGACGTTAGCTTGGGTTTTCATTATCCACACTTTTATGCATTTAGTATACAAAATCCATACACAGGGTAAATTTGTATATTTTCAAACTATGTAAATGGTTTCAGGCAGAATATCTTACTTTTAAAATCTGATGTTTTTCACTCTATATTTAGTTTAAAGACAGACATTAATGGGCATAAACTTAATTTTTACCCTAGGTCATTTCTTAAAACTGCAATATTCTATTCCGTCAAAAGAGCTTTTTCTTCTTGCCAAGGTGGAAACTTGACTGGATTTACCCTCTTGCCCGAAACAACCAAAATGCAGACAAAAGATAAGAAATGATGGCTTTCAAAATGCTGGACTTTGGATGATGAAAGCCAGTGATCCTGTGAGACAAGAAACCGATATCTGTCCAATTTCACTGCCTTGAGAGTTACAGTCCACATGCAGGGCAGGGGTGACCCGGCAGAGCTCCATTACTCCTGAGTTGAGAAGTCAGAGCTGGCAGTCCAGGAAAATCATGGTGCTCACAGGTCAGAATACAGAGGAGCAAGGGCTTCACAGAGAGAAAACTCCGGAGATGAAGAGCCTCACTCTTGACGATTCAGCTGAATGTTCCCTGGCGCGTGCATTTAAGGAACCTGTCTTGGGAAAGAACCATTCGAAAGGATTAGTGGTAAGGGTGCCTGCTGCTACCACAGTCTGAGAAGAGTGCCTCCTTTCACTAGCCAGACTGGAGAACTTTATGACCCGCAAGATGTTTGGTTGGAGCACAGAGGAGGGACTCACCTTAACGGTGGGCAATAAATTAGCACTAGCCTGAGCATTGCTCTCTTCCCACCTAGAAGATCTTAAAAGCAAGATCCAAAAAGATCAAGCTGTTTCCAAGTAACCTAGCTGTATCTCAGGATAAAGCTCAATAATTTTGATAGGGATACAAAGTTCAAGAGCAGGAATGCAGAGAAGCTGAGAATTGTGGCCAAAAATGGAGTTAAATCAATCAACGCTCGTATATCTATGGCCAATTTATGTTGATAGATGGCAAAACCCATCACAATATTGTAATTATCTTCCAATTAAAATAAATAATTAAAAAATAAATGAATAAGAAAGGTTGAAAAAATAAAAATTGACACAGAACTGACACAGGTATTAGATGTTAGACAATAGCATTAAAGTACAATTATAACTGTATTCCCTATGTTTAAAACTTAAGCAGAGTCATGAAAAGTAAAAGACAACATGAATCAAACTCCTGACGTGAAAACTATATTGGATAGAAGATGGCATCACTGACTCGATGGACGTGAGTCTGAGTGAACTCCGGGAGTTGGTGATGAACAGGGAGGCTTGGTGTGCTGTGATTCATGGGGTCGCAAAGAGTCGGGTACGACTGAGCGACTGAACTGAACTGGACTGAACACCATAGTAGATGCTACAGAAAAGGCTGGTCAATTTAAAGGCATAGCCATGGAAATAATCCAGAATGAAACACACAGAGAGAAAAATAATGAAGAAAATGAGCAGAATATTGAGTAGTGAGCAACTACATGGAAACTAATATGCTTGTGATGGGAATCCCTAAAGAGGTGGGGACAGAGAGACGGTAGGATGAATAATAACCTCCAATTTTCTCAAATTGGCTGAGAATTATAAACCCACAGATCCAAGAACCTCAGGCAACCCCAAGCACCGGCAGCATGAAGAAAAGTATACCAGGACATATGAGTCAAATCATTCAAAACCAAAGACACACAGACATTTAAAGCAGCCAGACAAAGTAACAAGATAAAAAGCCAAACAAGATAGAAGGAGGAAGTGTGTGGATGATAGCACATTTCTCATAAGAAACAACGCAAGTGAGAATGATCCCATGTCTTATTGGAGCAACATTTTTAATGTTTGGAAAGAAAAAAAAATTGCCAACCCTGAATTCTTTACCCAGTGAAAATATGTCTCAAAAATGAAGGTGAAATAAGGACTTTTTCAGAGCAAGAAAGTGATTTCATGAAGTAAATCCCTTATAAGGGGCTTGTCCATTTCTTTCCTGAGGGACAGTTAGGTGCTTTCCCTTTCTTTGCGTGTTGTACAATGCTGAAATTAATACAGATATATTAACTTTTTGTCCACATGATATTTTTCTAGGATGTGTGCCTAACAGGAGAATTGCTGGGTCATCAGCAAGTGGATCTTTGGTTTTATTTGTTTTGTCAAGGTGTCTGCCCAGGTACCTGGAGAGCCCGCATATCACCACTGGGATTGTTAGATTTAATTTTTTCTTTTCTAATGCATCTGGATGTTCTATTCATTGTGTTGGTCTCTTTGCCTGTCTTTGCTCCTGTATAATAATGTGCAGTTACATAGATTTATAATAAATTTCATTATCTATTTAATAAGAGCATCTATTTAATAGCAACTGTGTATCAGTTGTTTTGGGCTGCCATTTTAAAATACCACAAACTGGTTTAAGCACCAGAAAGTTCTGAGGCTAGAAGTCTGGGATCATGGTGTGTTGCCTCAGTTGGTATCCTCCGAGGCTGCAAGGGGAAGGTGTGTTCCAGGCATCTCTCCTGCACCTGTCGATGGATGCCTTTTTCCTGTGTCTCCTATCATCTATTCTCTGTTCACATCTGTGTCCAAATTTCCTCTTTTTATAAAGATGACAGTCATATTGGATTGGGGTCCAGTCTAACAGCTTCATTTTAACTTGACTGTCTCTCTATAAAGACTCTTTCCCCAAATATGGTCACATTCTAAGGTATCAACTTTTGTAGGGCTCCAACAAATGAATTTCAAGGAAAATAATATCTCTTCTCCCAGTTATTCACCAAAACAGAATTCTAGAATAAATTTCTTCCATCCCACCAGGAAAAGTCCTCTCATTAGAACTGCATCAGATTGACTTTGGGAAAAATGACGAATTTGTGATACTAAGCCATCCTTTTCATAAACAAGCCTTTATTTGAGGGTTCTTTTTATGTCTCCCAATAAAGTTGCAAATTTGCTCCTGGTGGCCATGAATTAATCTCTTTCCCATGGCTCACTACCATGGACCCCACCCCACCCTGGAGTCCACTCAACCTTTGTTGAGAAGCTCCCGCCTGCAAGCTTCTGGCTCCTGTGTAATTAACCTCATTTGTCATCGTTCGTTACTTCAAACTCTATGCCAAAATTCTTGAGGTTTTTTTCCAAACGTACCATGCTATAACACACCTTGCTTTTTCTTCTTTTCTCCTCTACCTTCTTTAAGGTTTTACCCATTAAAGGATGGGGTAGGTTAAAGGTTTAGCCCAGACAAATCTTCTACAGGAATTTAACCTTAGTTCAGACCACTGAGCAGCTCACAGACTAATTAGGTGGCTCTTCTTTTTGTGCATCTGAGCATACAACTATAGTGTCAGAGGATTTTATCGAAGTCTCTAGAATGGAGTCAAGCTAATGGAGCCTCTTTGAGGGTTAGGACTGTATCTGATTCAAATTTGGATGCCATCAAACTGTAGCAGTGTTTAGCATATAGGAAGTTACAATGAATATTGATGGTATGAGTGAATGAAATAAGTCAGAAAGTTGATTTATCAATTTTTCATAGGTGATATTTCTTTTTCAGAGACTGCTAGCTAGGACCTCCTGCTTAGGATTAGTGGACCTGGGAGCTCAAGTGAGATAGGAAGTAGGCAGGTGAACATTGGTTCAGGGAAAATCAGGGCAGAGGTGGTGACAGCTGACAACCTCTCCCCACTTTATAACAGAAAGCATCATTTAAGTGGCCAGGATATTTGTGCCCACTTTATTTACTGTCCCTTGTTCTTGGAAATTGCTGGATAAACACGATCAGGGTTTGTCTGTCTCTCCACTGCCGAGACTTCCTGCTGGCTCTGTCATCAAAAAGTTTCTCTGAGAGTTCGCAGCAGTCCTCCAAGCTGTGGGCACAGCCTGCTGCTGCAGCACTGAGCCCACCACCGGCCACGGGGGACGGAGCCACTCGCATCCCCATGAGGGCCTGCTCCTCACGGATAGACCGTCTCTTTCCTGGAGCCTCAGAGCCTTTCCTTTCTTTCCAAATTCTTGGTAAGAAAGCACCTGGCTCTTGTTTTCAGGTAGTGGCTCCACTTGGCAAGGAAAACTTAGTGTCTGTTCCTGGGCCTTTTCTCTGAAATCAGTGAGCCGACTGAGGGTTTCAAAACACCCCCAAGGCCACATGGTAAAGGTGACTCTTCAGATATGTTTCACGTCCCTGGCTTTTGATGCCTTTTATCTTCTCCAAAGTAAGTCAGACTTTAGACAGAGCTTTGAGGGCTTGCAGTAAGAGTGAGGATGGGAGTGAGCCGGGACACTCTGACAAGCAGCTCTCAGAGTGCTCTTCTGTCCCCCACCACCCGTGCTGGGGCCCCTCTTCTCTCCGTGGGAGGATGGATTCGGATGCTGAGCTGTCCACGTTGACAAGACCTTTTCCTGCAAACCGAGTGCTTTGTGTACACCCTCCCCTCCCCCTGCATTCCCTCCGGAGGACCCCAGGACCAGGGCACAGGATGACACGGATTCACTCTCCCTTTTGGCCCGTGCTTTACACGGCGGAGATGCCCACCTTTCCTCTTGTGTGCGAGGTCTCCGGGCTCAAGGGTGACACTCATCAGAGGGGGCAGAATATTCTAGAAAATTAATCGCCTTTTATCGTGTTGGTGGTGGGCTATTGCCCTTTGCTTGCATCTTCTCCCTGTCTTCCCTTGGGGAACCATCCCTTGCATATTCCCTGATAATTCTGTGGGACTCGTAGGCAAACCCTCTCTCCAAATAGCTCCTTCGAGGTCATGCTCCCCTTGAAGCTTCCTTCTGGGGACTCAGAATGGTCATCCCACTTGCTGCTAGGAACTTCCTTTCCTCCTGCGTGTGGTCGGTGCTCAGACACTATTTGTGGCTTTTGTTTTGGCTGCACTGTGTGGCTTGCAGGATCTAGTTCCCTGACCGGGAACTGAACCTCTGCCCCTTGTGTTCGGAGCGCAGAGTCTCAGCCACTGGACTGCCGGGGAAGCCCCTACTCCTGGCTTTCATCAGTCCACACACACATTTTAGGGATGGCAGCACCTCTGCCATGAACTTCTTGTGGGCAAACGAACAACCCCACACTTTCCTGCCGTGAGGATGCGTTGTTTCATCCAAGAAAAATGACCAGCTGGATTGAACCTAATTTTTATGAACAAAAATTTAAACGCATTACACATTCATGGAACTTTGAATATAACAGATTAAACAGAACATAGAGGAAACACATTCATTTAACCTGGTTTTTTCAAATCAGGATAGTCATTTTGCAAACCAGTCACTGGTCAGAGTTACAAGGTTATGCACCTAATGAGTGGGTTGGCTCAGAGAGCTTCAGTTGGAATTTCCTTTGTACTTCCCAAACTTCTTTCTTTTACCAGCAGCAGTCGACCTTTCTCGCCTTTGAAAATATTTACCCTCCCGTAGGCTCCTGCGTGCGGCCAGGTCATCAGATGCATCTGAGTCTTTTTGATGGGAAGGGTGGTGATGGCGAGTGAGACAGAGGCAGCTTTGCAAAGTTTTCAGGGAGGCGCAGTTGACCCGCAAACCCTCATCTCTGTCTGACATGCTTCCTCCACTGTTGGCTCAGTGATTGAATAAGTGAATAAAGGAGAACAAGGCCAAGGCGCCTAAGTAGGGAAAGATCTTCCTGGAGTTCTCAAGTTTACCACAAGTTTCCTTTGTACAAATTCTACAGATGATAACAGCTTTCATCTGTCACCCTGATGACCTCAGTCAAATGATAAACCTTGGGAAGAGTGCTAGGAAAACTATCCAAGTGCCATGTTGTCAAATTTCTTTGGGGAAATGTATTGAGCTGAAATTTTTACTTTATTTCATTGAAAAACCAAGTAGTTAAGTGTTGGGTTTTCACATTTTTCCTGTAAAAGTTGGTTTGCTTCTACCTTTTCTAAAGGAACTAAGGACACCCTAGGAAAAAGGAGTGTGTGATTGCATGGTGTCTAATATTAGAAACGCTTATTCAATATTATTATGGAGTAAACATCAAATCCTGGCATGCGGTGTTTCAGGCTCCCTTGCTGCCCTCTGCATTCTAGTTTACGTTACTCCTGTCTTTTCTAAGGAAATCATACCCATTATCCCCTTCCCTGCCATTCAAGTTGCTTTTCTTTGACATCAAAGATTCCTCTGTGATTTCCTTTCTTGGCTCAGCTGCTCACAGGGAAGAATGCGGACTCAGCAGCAGTGAAATCTCAAGTCATTAAGTATTATGAATTCCCCTTTGGACATATACAGTGACTTTCAACAAGTACTCCATTTCCTGTACCTTTGTAAGAGAAAGGGAAATTAAAAAAGAAAAAACATTGCAAACTTTCCAAATAATTACGTCATCCAATCATAATCTAAATGTTTACATTTGCACAGTTACAGCAGCAACATGCACAGATCCAGGTGATGTTTTGAAGTAAAACTGAATAAACGATACATCATGGTAAAAATAAATATTTTAAATCGCTATTGTGCTATCGGATTAAACGCCCTACATCCTTAGTTAGATAAAACAGAGATGGGAGCCTGTGATGTGCAGTCGTTTGGACTATCTCCAACTACCTCCATGGTGTTCTGTTGGGTGTTTAATGATGGTCTCTAGGTTTTTAAGGAAATATGCAATCTGTTGCAATGTGATCCAGCTCCTGAGTTAGCCCCTACTGAGCTTTAGCATACAGACTTAATCCTCTGCAGGGTCCACACTGTCCAGACATTCTCTTAGAAACAGTATCACAAAATATTTCTTTGACTGGAAAAGTGAAAATAGAGTTGTGAAAAGAAACTTAACTGTACTGTAGGCGACCGTGTTCATGGAGTGGTTTAATGAACAGTTAACTTCTCAACAGAAAGGCTGGGTGGGGTTCTGTCTTTGGCCCAGTGTCTCTGGCCTGGACCAAAGACGGGGACTTCCTCCTGTTGTTTTAGTTTCATCATCAACACCAGCTTGATGTGGACAATGGGCTATTCCAAAGGGCTCTATACACATTATCATATTTACCTTGTAGCCCCATTAAGGCCTTTGTGTTACATGCTCGGAGGCCCTTTCTGTTCTGTGAACTTCTCCTGGATTGTAATTATATGTGCACTTGTGAAATGAGTTGATTGCTGTCTCTTCCCCCCACAGGTTGATAGGGAGACCCAGACAGGCAGAAATTAGTCTGCATTAAAATTAACAACTGGGGAGGGAGACAGATAAGTTAGGAATATGATATTAACATATATATACTACTATGCATAAAATATATAAACAATAAGAACGCGCTTATAGCACATTGAGCTATATTCAATATCTTGCGGAACTGAAAGTGAAGTCACTCAGTCGTGTCCGATTCTTTGTGACCCCATGGATTGTAGCCCACCAGTCTCCTCTGAAATGGGATTCTCCAGGCAAGAGTACTGGAGTAGGTTGCCATTTCCTGCTCCAGGGCATCTTCCCAACCCAGGGATCAAACCCAGATCTCCCACATTGCAGGCAGATGCTTTACCATCTGAGCCACCAGAGAAGCCCTGCAGTGTCTTGTAATAACTTATAATGGAAAAGAATCTGAAGCTGTCTACCTGAAACTAACACAATAGTGTAAGTCAACTGCAGTTCAATAACAACAACAAATTAGCATTTGATTGTGTGTAGCGTCCACACACATCCAGGTATTCAATAGTCGTTTAAATGGAAAGTTAGAAATAAGGATGTTGATTGAAAGTGACTAAATTGTGCTTCTGAATAAACAAGTATACAGAGAGATCTCCTGACCAGACCTGCAGATGACTGAGGACAGAGGGGTATTGCATGGATGGGCACCTGCTTGAAACTAGGAGTCAAGTGCAGTCTTCAGTACCCCGTGAGAGGTGCTCAGTGAACGTGTATGAATGAACAGATGTCAATACTCACAATAGTGCATTGACTTAAGAGACATTCCAACTGTGTAGAGGAGGACACCGAGGCCTACAGGGGAAAACTGGTTCTGCGCTCAGCAGTGGGCCTGGCGCCAAAGCCAAGACTGCAGGGAGGGCTGTATGGGCTTGGCCTTCGTACAAGCTGTCTTCAGCCCTCCTTAGTTTTGACCTGTGCCATCTTTTCAGGTCCAGAGCCAACAACGCTGACTGAAGAAGCTCAAGACTATTATGGGTGCGTTAATTCGATATTTCCTTGATACAAATGAACTCATTTACAAAACAGAAACAGACTCACAGACTTAAAGCACAAACTTCTGGGTGCCAGGGATGGTGGGGGTGTTGGTGGGAGGATAAGGGGAAGGTCTAGAGAGTTTGGGATGGACAGGTACACACACTATATTTAAAATGGATAATCAAGAAGGACCTAGTTATAACACAGGGGACTCAACTCAGTGTTACATGGCAGCCTGCATGGGAGGGCAGTTTGGGGAAGAACCGATGTACGTATATGCATGGCTGAGTTGTTTCGCTGTGCACTTGAATCACAACACTGTTAATCTGCTATACTCCAGTACAGAATAAAAGGTTTAAAAAGTTGGCATTTCTTTAGTGTGGCAAGATTCCCCAGATGATGCTTGAGAGGGCTTTGCATGACAGATACATGACTTTTTTTTGCTTATATAATTATTTTAATCTGAACTAGAGAAAATATAATTGGAAAATATAACTCAACCATATTACTGGAACATGAAACCAGTTTTTTTACCAGTTATTATTGTGCAGGATGGAAATAAATTGTTTAAATTTTCAAACGAGTCAGAGAAAAGCATTAAGTAATTGATGATAGAGCTTGCATAGACAAGGCAAACATCATAAAGCTTTGGAAACACTCCCTAATGCTGTGCAAGTTTCACCGTAAGTGGATCTGTTCCTCTCCTCAAAATTTCATCTAACCTACTTCAGGCGATGTTGAAAGTCTTCTCACGGCAAAAAAAGACACACCTTCTCGAGTGGGAAAAACCACTGCTTTATCTGTCTGCCGATAAGAAGGCTCATTCTTCTGTTCTGTGGGGAAGCCCTAGGCTTTCCCAGGGAAGAGTTTGCTTTGACAGGTTCCATTTGCAAACCATCCCCCGAAACAAAGCAACCCTCTGCTATCTTTCCTGCTTCCTTTTCAAAAAGTTCTTGCTGCCCCGAAATGGGAAGACCAAGGGGAATTCCTCCCCTTGGGGTGGGGAAGGACTATTGCTGCTAGTTTCTCTCTGTTTCTGTGCTAGGCTTGGCTGTGTTGACTCTTCGTGACCCCAGGGGCTGTAGCCCGCAAGGGTCCTCTGTCCACGGAATTCTCCAGGCAAGAATGCTGCAGCGGGTTGCCATTTCCTCCTCCAGGGGATCTTCCTGCTCTGGGAATCGAGCCCGTCTCCAGTGTTGCCTGCATTGGCAGGGGGATTCTTCACCACTGAGCCACCAAGAAAGCCTCTTTGCAGAGCTGAGGGCCAGGCCCGGGAAGAGGCCCCTTACAATCTTATTAAAAATTAATAAGCGTTTCAGGAGCAGGGACTTTTATGAATATTGAAACCTTTCCCAGCCAAGATAGATGCAAATTATATATCTTTGTACTCAGAAAAATGCTAATTGGATGAGGAATGAGAGAACTGTTCTCCCATGATTTTCCTCCAATGTAGCAAAACACCAGTGAAAGTCATGCTTTTCCAATGACAATGTATTCTTTAATGACTTGAATACAGAGTGGACATCTGGGCTTAGTGCAGGCTGCTTCTTTGAATTTTCAAATTGGAATGTGAAATTCAGAAAATCAAGAGATTAAGCAGGTGCTCAAGAATATCTGTTGATATTTTTACTGCATTTAATAGTGACCTTTCAAAATTCATGTGTATCCCGAACCTGTGCAGGTGACATCATTTGGAGATAGGGCTGTTGCTGATGTCATCAAGTTAAGATGGGGTCGCAGTCAAGTAGGATGAGTCCTAAATTCAAGATGACTGATTTCCTTACGAAGAAGAGAGAAATTTGGACAGAAAGCCACAGACATAGAGACTTTATGTCATGACAGTGGTACTAGGGGATGGCAGATAGGAGCGATGTGCCTATCAGACAAAGAACTCCAAGTGTTTCCATAATACTAGGTTGTGCTGTGCTGTGATCAGTCATGTCAGACTCTTTGTGACCCTGTGGTCCGCAGCTCCCCAGGCTCCTCTGTCGATGGGATTCTCCAGGCAAGAATACTGGATAGGGTAACCATTCCCTTTTCCGGGGGATCTTTCCGACCCAGGGATCAAACCTATGTCTCTTGCATCTCCGGTATTACAAGTGGATTCTTTACCATCTGAGCTACCAGGGAAGCCCTAGGTAGCTTAAAAAATAAATTTTATGGAAACTTCACAGCAGTCTGCAAGTTCTCCATGAGTATTTTACATTTTTGTTTTCTGTTTTGATGATATTAAAAAAAAAAATTAGTATAGACATACTTGGGTTTATTATGATCATAGAATATTTGGAATTTTTTAATACTAGAAAGTTTTTTTTGTCTTTATATATTTTGTCTATTTTTAAATTCTTATGTAAGTTTTTATTGGAATACAGCTGCTTTGCAATATTGTGTTGTTTCGTTTCTGGTGTACACTGAAGTCAATCAACTATATGTGTGTATACATATATATGTATATATATACATAAAATATATCCCGTCTTTTTTGGATTTTCAGTATAGACCTACTTGGGGTTCTCTGGAGACCCTCTTTGCTGTGTCAGTTGAAGGCCCACATTTACATTCGTCACAGGGCAGCATCTTTCTCTGCTCACCATGGTGTTCAGTTGAATTCTCCAACCAGATATAAAGACCCTGGAATACTGGAGTGGTTTCCCATGCCCTTCTCCAGGGGATCTTTCCTACCCAGGGTTTGAACCCACATTTCCCACAGTGCAGGCGGATTCTTTACTGTCTGAGCCACGAGGGAGGCCCAAGGATACTGGCGTGGGTAGCCTGTCCCTTCTCCAGTGGAACCTCCTGACCCAGAAATCGAACTGGGGTCTTCTGCTTTGCAGGTAGATTCTTTACCAGTTGAGCTACCAGGGGAGCCCACGAAGACAAAACGCCTCCTTAACCATGACCATTTTCACAGAGGAAGACTTCGCTTTCTGAAGTTATTTGAGAAGCGGGGATTTTGACTTGACATATCCTAAAAATCTAGAATTTCAAGGTGATACTCTTCATAGCTGTTCTAGATTCGTGAAGGCAGAAGCACACTGTATACGAAAGCAATGTCGGGGGCCAGCCAGATACGCGACCATATACTACTTCACAACAGACTTTCGGAGGAGAGACAGAAAGCACAGTAGGCGAGCCGAGACCTCAGCCCCCACCTGTTGGCGGAGACCCGAGGGCGGGTGGCATGGCCGTCCCAACGCTCGGCCCCCTGGGCTGCGACTCCCAGGTCTCATCTCCACGTGTGTCGTGGAGCGTCAGAGTGACAGTCAGTTAGCAATAAACGTAGCGGGAGACGGGCCGAGGGACGTTTCTATTAACTGGCATATTTTGACTGTCCATCATTGCATTTGAAATACACGTTTAAAATGATTGGCCTGTCAGCATAATGGATTGGCAGTTAAAAATAACCAGGAGAATATGTGGAAAAATAAAAAGGGTAAATGATGGCAATGATAATATTGGTGATTCGAATGATGGCCCATCAAGACAAATAATAAAATGTAGTCCAGGCAATAAGAAATCAACATAAAGCCACTGATATATTTTTCTACATACAATTCAACACAGAACTAGCCATTTTATTTTAACAAAACAGCGCAATCTGTCATATCTAATGAGTATCATTGATCTGAATGTTATTTGTTTTTAAGGTCTTTCTTTTTGTATGTTCTCTGTAAATGCCAGTTGCTAGGGAATAAGAAGTTATAACTAGCTTTATGATTGTACATACTTAAGAAGCACATTATATTGAAAGAAGTCATCAACCGTAGGAATCCATGAGAATTATTTTCCTTCTAAAGGAAATGACTCACATTTGAGCAGTACAGCCCTAATGGCATTGTAGTTTTTTCTGTGTTATATTTTCAAATTTTGAAAAACCACATTTTCAGTATTTTCCTGTAATTATAAAGGAAACACATGTCTCCTGTAAAAAGGAATTGTTTTATACAGAGAAGCAAAAAGAGAATGAATCACTGATAACTTCTACTTCCCACACCATTTTAATACGTATTCTTTTATTTTTTAAAATAAATATTTACTTTCATAAAGCAAAAATGATATAGAGCCATTTAAAAAAATCTGCTTTCATCATTTAGATGCTAATGACTCCCCATGATATTAAAGGGAGAATTTTCTGCTTCAGAATTTTAGCAAAGAACAAGCCAGCCCTCAATCTCCCAAAGTGATGGAGTGGGTCATGGAGGGATAATGAGGCTTCTTTTCCAGCATCATCCCTGCCCCAAATCCATGGGAACAGACGTGAGAGGAGGGGTTCCTTTGAGGAGGGTTGCTGATGTGCTGAGCATTGCCCCCCCCCAACGCTTTGTGCACACCTGCAGCCAGGTGAGGAGGCTTCGGTGGACCCCTTTGGGAAGCTTGCCCCATCCTCTAGAATTCAGGGAGCATGAGGTCAGATAAACTCACACAGAAAAATCACAAAACCTGATACAGTTTTAGGAGGGGGTGTTATGGACTGAATTGTCTCCCCAGATTTATATGTTGACGCTCTAACCCACCATGTGAGCGTGTTGGAGACATGGCCAGCCGGTAAAGAGGCAACTCACGGTAAATTAGGTGGTAACAGAAGACTCTGCAGAGTCCCTTGGACTGCAAGGAGATCTAACCAGTCCATCCTAAAGGAAATCAGTCTCGAATACTCATTGGAAGGATTGATGCTGTAGCTCCAATACTTCAGCCACCTGATGCGAAAAACTGACTCATGGGAAGAGACCTTGATGCTGGGAAGGATTCCGAAGGCAGAAGGAGAAGAGGCCAACAGAAGATGAGATGGTTGGATGGCATCACCCACTCAATGGACATGGACTTGGGCAAACTCCAGGAGACGGTAAGGGACAGAGGCCTAGTGTGCAGCAGCCCAGGGGTCACAAAGAGTCAGACACGACTGGGTGACTGAACAACAGCAGGCGGTAAGTGCGGAGCCCTGATTCCAGAGAACTGATGCTTTTTATAAAAAGATTTTTTGATGTGAACGATTTTTAAAATTTTTATTGAATCTGTTATCATCATGCTTCTGTTTTATGTGTTGGGATTTTTGGCCACAAGGCATATGAGATCCTAGCTCCCCGACCAGGGGTCAAGCCCACACCCCCTGCCTTGGAAGGCGAAGTTTGAATCACTGGGCCATGAGTGGAGTCCCTGATGCTTTTCTAAAAGGAAGCCCCTTGCTTCCTCCACAAGTGGACACAGTGAGAAGGTAGCCGTCTGCAGGAGGGAAGGGGGCTCTCCCAGAACCTGAGTGTTGGCACCTTGCTCTTGACCTCACAGCTTTCAGAGCTGTAGAATACACGCCTACTGTGTGAGCCCCCCGGCCAGGATATTCTGTGTGCCAGCCTGAGTGGACTAGGACAGTGGGCTTGAGGAGGCGAGAGTGCATGCTGGACCTTTCCAGTGAAGGTGAGGAGGTTGACCAGTCTGCAAAAGATGCCTCTTTCTACCTGTGTAGGTGTGTTAACCAAAGGCGGGCACACGCACACACACACACACATACACACACACATACACACACAGGCCATGGGACTGATAAAGAGGGAAGAAGGGAAGGAAGCTGGGGACTAAAAGAGGAGACAAGGGCAAGGTTTCTAGGAAGGATGTTCAAGCTTGCTCCCATCCTCGGAGGTCACAGTTACAACCTCCATTGATCCAGGGAAATACCTACCATGTGCTATTCGCCGAAAGTGCTGGGTTGAGCACGACCTTAGGTCTGACCCCTGGGATTGGCTTCAGAGGTAAGGAACCCCCGAATGCAGCAGTCTTTTCTGTTAAAATGCAATATTGAGAAAGCGGCACCTGGGAAACTCTCCCCACACTGTTCTTTAGTCTCAGGAAGAAATTCTCTTGGTCTCTGGCTACATGGCTCTTTCTTGTCAATTAATACAAGCGCCTAAAGAATTTCTCTAAACTTCAAAATCTAACTGTAACCACTATCAGACCATGTAAATAAAATGTCAGTTTGCAGAAGCTTCTAAACACCCCTTATCTTTTTTTTTTCCTATGAACAACTGTATATTCCAAGAACTGTTCTCTTTTCCCAAAATACAGGGAGACATATAACTACAAAGATAAATGTGCAGGTGGCAGTTTCCTTGACTCTTTGTGTTCTCAGGATGGGCTCATAAGGGGAGCTGCTTTGGAAGCCGGCGTGCTGTCTGTCACCTAGTCAAACATCACGGTTTGGAAAGGTTGGCGCTGCTGTCAATCCCCAACTGAAAAGCCTTTGCCGCAAGCCTGCTGAGTCAGCCAGCATCCTAGACGTGGGCGGATGCAGTGTCTACTGTGTGTGCGAAAGCTCCTGGCACCACAGCTGGTGAGTGTTATGAGCTCAATGAGTGATTTAAAAGATGTGATTAAAAGCGGGATGTAGGGAAAAACAGGGTGTCAAGAGCATCCAGGTGTTCCTGAGGCTATGAAGACTTCCACAATTCTGACTTCCCGAAAGCCTGCTTTTTGTTGTTGTTGTTCTCAATTAATGAAGAATTGAGGGAGTTACCAGAACTCAGAGTCGCGTCAAAGGGTAGAGTTTAGAGTCGGATAGCCCTCAGGTGTCCCGGTGGCGAATCTGCCTTTTCTGGGTTTGGGAGATGACTCTCTGATTTCTTGCTCAGGGTTGTGCTCTCAGATTTCTCAAGAATCCACAGAGAAGGAGGTCCATGGGGTCTGCAGTCTCGAGGAGATGGTACCCATGCAGGTGGCGCAAATCCGATTTATAACTTCAAGGGTCCTTTGATACTGTTGATGGAAAAAGTGAGGTGGTCATGTCATGCCTGCTTCCTGGAAGGCTGGAAGAGCAATCTAGATACACAGATTATAGTGATTATCTAGGTTTTAACTCAGATCTATGGGCGTCTGGATCCTGGCTTCCTGGCTTTTACTAGCCAGCGACTCTGGGTATATTATGTAAATATTCTGATTCTCAGTTCCCATACTTAGAATGGGAATAACTACCAACCTCATAAGTTGTCATGTGAGTCAAGCACAGGGCTGACGGGGATCATAGCCATGCGTCGTATCTCAAACACAGAACAAGGAACATTCCAGCAGAGGGAAGCTATGCCGCGGTGTTTTCACTCTAGGACCTGGTGCAGGACGCAGGAGCTTGGTAAGTGTTACGCTGGGAAATCAATTAACAAACTGGATTTGGAAGAGAAATGATATATGCAGTAAAATGGATGCTGGGGGGCTTTTATGAGAAAATAAGGCAGAGGAATACAAACTATGCTTCACTTTTTCCTGGACTGGATTCATATTCAGAGTTTTATGGTAAATTACTTAGTCTGCTCAGATCAGTGTTGTCACCCTATACCACATTCCCTTCTTTATCAAGATCCTCTGGTGACAGGTCCTGTTAGTCCTTAGCGTAAAATGTACTTTAATCCTGTGAGAAAAAGATGCATGGATGATGGATAAAACTGAAAAAAGAGAAAGTAGATTCTAAGGAAGCAAAGTAAAGGCATGAAAAAGCTCATATGGACAATGAAACAGTTATAAAAGCCTCAAATGTGTATCTAACCTGCAGGAGTCTCCAAATCTCATTACTCGAGAAATTACTGAAAAATTAGTAACAGGAATATTTTAGCAAGCCAATGTAGTCTGAGGAGGCTTCCCGGCTGTCACACTGGTAAAGAATCCACCTGCCAGTGCAGGAGACGCAGGGGACACCAGCTGGATCCCTGGGTCAGGAAGATCCCCTGGAGGAGGAAATGGCTATCCCTTCTAGTATTCTTGCCTGGGAAATCCCACGGACAGAGGAGCCTGGCGGGCTACAGTCCACGGGGTCGCAAAGAGCTGGACGTGACTGCACACACACACAGGCACATAGTTCAAGGGAAAATGTATTCTAAGCACATCAAAACTATGAATAAGCAACTGCACAGAGTTTGAACTGAACTCAGGTTTATTATATTCAAAATGAGCTTGGCAGGGACTCCTCTGGGTCCAGTGACTAAGACTCCACACTCCCAGTGTCAGGGGCCCAGTTTTGATCCCTGATCAGGGAACCAAATCCCACACGCTGCATCTTAGAGTCCATATGCTGCAACAAAGATTGAAGATCCCACGTGCTGTAACTAAGACCTGGAGCAACAAAATAAATACATATTTTTAAAAATGCAAGAAACTAAAAAATAAAATGATCTTGCCAAACTTATGACATCACCATCAACTTTGAATAATTGTTAAATCCCTAATCACACAGGATTCTTGATTTAGATACATCTAATCAACAAACAAAGAGGAGTTGCCCATGTGGAAGGGTTAGAATCTCCAGCGGGGGGCTCCTGGAGGAAGACCCCTGAGCAGCCGAGTTGGGTGAAGCGAGGTGAAGACGGTCAGTCGTGTCCGACTCTTTGCAACCCCATGGACTGTAGCCCACCAGGCTCCTCAATCCGCAGGATTTTCCAGGCAAGAGTATTGAAGTGGGTTGCCATTTCCTTCTCCAGAGGATCCTCCCAACCCAGGGATCGAACCCGGGGCTCCTGCATCGTAGGCAGATGCTTTACCATCTGAGCCACCAGGGAAATCAACCAGTAGGGTGAGGCATCAGGAAAAAATGGGAAAAGGTTTTGGGAGACCCCTGGAAGCTGAGCTGTGACTCTCTGGAGTCTGTCTGGGCTTCCCAGGTGACACTAGTGGTAAAGAACCAGGCTGCCAGTGCAGGGGATGCAAGAGGCATGGGTTCTGTCCCTGGGCCAGAAAGATCCCCTGGAAGAGGGCATGGCAAATCAGTATTCTTGCCTGGAAAATCACAGGCACAGGAACCTGGTGGGCTACAGTCCTTGGGGTTGCAAATAGTCAGACACAACTAAAGCGACTTAGCCTGACGCACGCACTAGAGGCTGCCTACCTTCACTTCGTCTAAATTATTTTGCAATTTCAGGCCTTCCTCTCTCTTCATATTTTGTAATTTAAAAGAACAAAGGGAAAAACAGGGCTAGAGATTCTTAGTTCAGTCTCTCTCTGCACGATAAATAGTGTTGGTCCTCCTTTCCAAGCATGTAACTCTCTAAGGACATTGTCTTTAGCTAATAGAATTTAATTCTGTTTTAGACTCACTATTAAGCCCTCTGCTGCTGCTGCTAAGTCGCTTCAGTCGTGTCCAACTCTGTGTGACCCCATAGACGGCAGCCCACCAGGCTCCCCTGTCCCTGGGATTCTCCAGGCAAGAACACTGGAATGGGTTGCCATTTCCTTCTCCAATGCATGAAAGTGAAAAGTGAAAGTGAAGTCGCTCAGTCGAGTCGGACTCTTAGTAACCCCATGGACTGCAGCCTACCAGGCTCCTCTGTCCATGGGAGTTTCCAGTCAAGAGTAGTGGAGTGGGGTGCCATTGCCTTCTCCATTAAGTCCTCTAGAGACAACCATTATATTCCTTCTCATTGAAAGGGATAGCCTATAAAATGGAGATAGTTTGAGACATTGACACATTTTCCTAAAGGAGCGCCTCATTTGTAAACATGACTGAGTAAGTCTTTTCCAAAGTGGGTCTGAAGACTGTCCAAGGTTTCCTTCACATCTTCAGCAGAAGGAGCTTTCTACTGTAACCACCTGTGGATACTTGTGTTCATTTAATTTCCAGTCATTTATCCCACAAATGTTCACTGCACACCGACTACCTCTCCGCATCGTGCTGGGTGCGGGGAAGAGAGAATATAAATATGCAGACTGATACACACTGATATCCTGATGCATGCAGAGTGAAGAACGCAACAGTTATCCTGAGGGCCTCTTTCCTCGAGAAGGCTTCCTTGAGGATTTGAAATCTGGATTGGACTTGGGAAAGCAAACGAGGTCCCCTTCAGGGGGCCACAGTGGGGGTGGGGGGTTTTGTGTGGGGAGAAAAACGACCCCCAGCGGGCACAGTGGCCTGAGCTGCATACAGGGTGCCCTGTGGTTGGAGTGTTGGGTGAAAGCGGGAGGGGCTTTGGGATGGACCTGGAGGGGTAGACAGGTCATGCCCCCTACGGAGCAGTAAGTGGAATCTGTGGGTGGTGAGGAGTAGGGAACTGTTCCCGAGAGAGACTTTAGCCACCTGGAGTTCCAGGAGAATCCTTGAGAAGGAAGGGAGTATTTGGAACAAATGGGTTTCAGATAGATCGAGACCAGTACTGCAGTGGGTCAATTCAGGCCATCGTGGGAGTGGCTGAGAAATCAGGCTTAAAAGCTGGGGGAGTTCTCACTCCTCCTGGGACCTGGATAGAGCAACTCCGGAGTTGTTGGTGCTGCCAATCTAGCTAGGGGATGGTGAAGATGGCGTGGGGACTAATTCAACGTGTCTGTCTGAGATTTAGAAACCTACAGGCTGTGGAGGGGGCTAGATGAGGGCAGGGCTCTGGGACAGAGGAATATTTGAGTCATCAGACTGTAGGCGGCAGCTGCAGCCCTGGGGGCTATGAAGAGGGAATTCCAAGGAGAGGTGGGCACAGACCGCAGGGGTTAAATGCTCACTCAAGGCCACGTGGATGATGCTGGAGGGCAGGGACTGGGTCCCGCAGGGCTGGGGGTCCAGGCCCCCGGACTCTCACCTGTCTGCCCTTTCTCTGTCCCGCATCGTCTTCAGGACACCAGAGAACTTACGTCCTTGTCTGGATTACTCAAAAAAGCGACCACATTTGTACAATTCAGTGTGTCTCTTCTCTGAAGCAACATCCTGGAACCCACCACAGTATACATGGCCTTAGAATCACTCATGAGATGAATGCCTTTTTGACTCAGGGAAACGAGTTTTTTTACTGAAAATGCAGACCAGAGCTTGGATCGCAAACGTCTTCCTTAACAGCAGATAGGACTTTCGTGAAAAATTTAAATTAGTGACTAAATAAAATTTGTAACTTTGATAAACGAAAGTGGCTTGACCTGCTTGGGGGAGGAGATGGTCTCTCTCTTTCCCGGGATCTGGTCCTCCCTCTCGCCTGTGGTGGAGTAGGCGCTGGACCCAGTAGTCATCCTCCAGCTGGGTTTCCCAGAGGTCGCATGGGCTGAGATAAGCCTGGAATGGCAGGCGAGCGATGCACAGAGAGATGGGGAAGTCTGGGAGAGGCCCCCGTGGGTGACGCACACCCTGATATTCACGGGTCTCAGGTAGCAAGCAAAGAAGGAGACTGCACCCTACTCCAATACTCCTGCCTGGAAAATCCCATGGACGGAGGAGCCTGGTAGGCTGCAGTCCACGGGGTCGCTGAGGGTCAGACACGACTGAGCGACTTCACTTTCACTTTTCACTTTCATGCACTGGAGAAGGAAATGGCAACCCACTCCAGTGTTCTTGCCTGGAGAATCCCAGGGACGGGGGAGCCTGGTGGGCTGCCGCCTATGGGGTCGTACAGAGTCAGACACGACTGAAGTGACTTAGCAGCAGCAGCAGCAGATAGCAAGAGTTACTACGAATCTAGCAATGAGCTTTAGTGAGCTGACACAAAATCTCAGCGGCAGGGCCCTACTTTCAGACCTACCCCATCCTGTCACACTCACACGGCCGTGGCCGAAATGCAGCCCTAAAACCACGTCCAAGTGTTAATTCACCTCCCTGTGTGTGAACTTCCTACCTCTGCTCACCCTGGAATCAAGGGCCCAGTGTGGAGTCCAAGACTCCGCTCCAGTCTACAGGGAGCCTGGTTCCAAGGTCAACACAAGGAGTCGGAGACAGGTGAGCAAGTTCCTGAGAGAAATCGCCAGGCACTTGGAAGGCAGTCTTTCGCAGACATCTGCTCTATGGCCAGCTAAAAAGTGTCATCAGCAGCAAAGTGTCTGGTGCCCTTTACTTTAATATTAAGGGTGTATTACAATTTGAATGCAGATGTCAGTTTTATTGCTGATTTGTTGCTGGTTACCAGGAGAGGCAGAGTGAGGCATGAAGTGAGGTAAATGCCAGACAAGAAACTGAGAAGAGGAAACGTCCACATGAGTGTTGGCTTCAACGCTGCGTCCCGTGGTGTGTGTGATTGAACTTGTCCTTCGTTGTCTTGTGAATGCAGAATGCTACCTGCCATATCAGTAAAGACAGGGTGCTGCAGGCCTCAGCCACTGCACCCACCCTAAGCAGGGCACCCCGAGGGGACTCAGGGTGAGAAAGGACAGGATGCTGGCCCCGTGGGCTGAGGTGCGTATGATCTCTGGTTTCAATGAGCCCAAACTCTTGCACCTCCTTGTACATAGTGTGTGCACGCTAAGTCGCTCCAGTCATGTCCGACTCTTTCCAACCTCACGGACTGTAGCCCACCAAGCTCCTCTGTCCACGGGATTCTCCAGGCAAGAGTACTGATGTGGGTTGCCGTGCCCTCCTCCAGGGGATCTTCCCGACCCAGAAATTGAACCTGCGTGTCTTCGGCATTGGCAGGCAGATTCCTTTCCACTAGCGCCACCTAGAAAAGTGGTCAATTCATTAACTGGAGATGTCTGGTTTTCATCATTTAATGGTGACCTTTTTGATATTCTGACTACATGGTCTTTGTTGCATAAACCTCTATATATCTTGGCCCCTCCCTTGCCTCTTTGGAGCAATCTGAGACCCTGCCTCCCAACCTTAAGTCCTCAGCAAGTTTGCCAAATAAAACATAACTTTCAGGGTTTGGATTGTACTTTTTTTTTTCTTCTTCAGTTGATAGACTCTATGACCTTCTGATGATGACTATCTCATCTCGAACATATTGCATTGCCGCAAAGATTCCACATTCCAAAGATTTTAAATCTCCCTGAAGACAAAGATCCCTGGGAGGTTAGCGTGACCACAGGTGCAGTTTGGTACAGACTGATTGACAAATACATAAAAATAGCTCTGTGAAGTCATAACTCATTGGTCCCAAACCCATGAAAGTGAAAGCCGCTCAGCTGTGTCTGACTGTTTAAGAGCCCACAGACTGTAGCCTGCCAGGTTCCTCTGTCCATGGAATTCTCCAGGCACACGTACTGGAGAGGGTAGCTGTTCCCCTTTCCAGGGAATCTTCCCAATCCAGGGATCGAACCTAGGTCTCCCACATTGCAGGCGGATTCTGTACTGTCTGAGCTATGTTTAAGCGACATGAGAGTTCTGTTCAGTCTATAAGTGGCACCTGGTGACCACAGTGACCGCGGGGCTTCCTGGTGTAGGACAGAGCTCTGCTACCCTGCAGGGGTCTGCCACCCACAAGTCGGGAGCCATGGCCCCAGGAAGCAGAAATCCTAGGATGTTTGGTTTCAGAGTTAATTTTCCATAAAGAGGTAGAATCTAATCCTCTGATGTTATCACACCCCCTTATCCACCATAATAACAATATGCCCAAAGAAGCAAAGTCTGCTCCAAAAGCCTTCTATTATATCAATATGATACAGTTAAAATATGTTACCATCACAAATGGCAATTACACAGTGGGCAAGCCAGATAGGAAATTTGGGGAATGCGGAGGCATTGGATGCCTATGGGAGTTTATGAGGAACAAAAAGTGCAGTGAGAACCCAAACATTCTTTCTTGCTCGGGGCTTTGGTAAAAGATCCATAGCCAGGATGTTGAGTCATGGTAGCGTGGAGGCATTTCAGAGAGTTGTGAACCTAGTAAGGTCCAGGTGCTTGCTTCTAAGGACCTGAATCAATCTGGACATGAAGCTTCAAAACCAGGAGGACTGGTCAGCAAATGCCTGCACTGGGCTTTGCCAGGAGCCTCATGCAGGCATCGATTGTTGGCACCAATGGGAAAGTCCTTGACACCCAAGTCACAGACACCTTGGGGAAGCTGTTGAGAGAAGGTCCAGCTGCTTTGATGTAGCAAGGGAATATTTTGTTCATTTCTTCTTCTGCTCATTCGGCGACTATCTGGGGTACAGCAGTTGGGCACGTGGAGTCCCTGCTCTGGTGAAAACTTTGTTCAGGGGAGGTGTGGGTGGAGGGAGACAGACAAGAAGCAAACAAACAGGTAAAGAGAAAAGCTCCTAGTGTTCAGTGTGATGGGAGAATGAGGTAGAGAGAGGAACGGGTGACTTAGCACAGAGTGGTCCAAGGAGGCCTCCTGAGAAGGTTATGCCCGAGTAGAACCTGGCAGGATGTGCAGGAGTGAGCCAGGCAGCGCTGGGAGGGAGGAGGAGCGTTTCCACAAGACAGAGCGTCACATGCAAAGGCCCTGAGGCGGGAGCCAGGGGGCTGGCAGGGTGCAGCAGGGCAAGGGGAGGGAAGATACAAGACAGGGTCAGAGGGCTCATGAGGATGTGTTCCCAGTGGGGCTCACCGTGGTGGGCAGTGTCCTGAGTAAGATGCAGCTGGGACGTCCTCTTCTTGAAACCCTCAGTGACACTGGTTATTATGTCTGCATCTACCGCTTGAATCTCATCACGTTTCTGACCGCCTGGGAAGCACTTGTACCTGCTAAAGACCTGCTTCAATCCTGCACACTGAACAGCTGGGCTTGGGGCACACCCCCGTCTCCTCCAACCCCTAACCCACCCTCTGTCTTTTTCAGGGCCTTTTGGGGCTTCATCCCTTGGCTCCATTCATATTCCCTCTTCCCTCCCAAGGAGAAGCCGCTACTTTATACATGGAAGCTCATGCCTATGGCTGGGGTCCAGTTAGAGAGTCGAATTGCTTTTTGCCAAAGGCCACTGTAAAACATTTCCCGTGGGAAGCAGATATGGTTGGCTTTCAGAGTAAGTCAGAATCCCAGGGCAGTTTTGGAGCATTGGGGTACCTCGAATTCCAGAGGTAATTTCACAAAAGGACTCTTCAGACCGTGCAATGCTGTGTCATCTTAACAGGCCTTTGTAAAATTGTGTGTGCTCTGGGATCTGAGGAGTAAATGCCTTTTCATCACATGGGAGAATGCAAAGTGGTGGAAAGCCAGTGCCCAAGCCCTCTCAGCATCCTTTCCCACAATCGGTTTTACCAGCATCTCACTGCTTGCCCTGGGCTCCTGCAGAGGAGCCCGGGTGAGTGGGGCACGTCCCTCCCCTGCCCAGGGACTCACGGTTCCTTAGGAAGAGGCCCAGGTAAACGGAGCCCGGGGTCTCACGGGAGTGACAACAGGGTACGTGACTAACACCCTTGAAGGGAGGGAGGGCTTCCAGGGAAAGCATGGACCACCCGACTCTGCAGGAGGAGGAGGAGAATTCCCCCCAGGGATAAGGAGGATCGGGGTGGGCGAGGCGGGGATGGCTCTGACGTCACTTCCTAAAAACAGCTTCTAAGAGGAAGGAGCCCCGGCGTGGGCGGAGCCTGCAGCAGAATCACTGATTGCTCGCTTGTTCCTGAGTTTGTTCAGAAAAGCCACATCTTCAGGGCTTAGCAGTTTGAGGTCCAGGAAGTACTTGAGGGCATCGGAAGACTCCAGAAGTTTACAGGCGTGTGCACGTTCCCCAAGGGAGACTCGACACGCTCAGCTGATTGATTGTCCGCGAGGTGTCTGTTCAGGACCCCCTCCCGCCTGTTTTCTGTTTTTGACCCATTTCCGGTTCCGGGTCCCTCCATCCCTGAATCCTACTAGGTTCTCCCGTGTCTCTGGGCTGCAGCCTCAGAATGCTGCCGGAGATCCCCTAAACCGACTGGGGCTCGGCGGGTCGCATGAGAGACCAGATAAATTGGTCCGAGGGCTGACTTCACTGTCCGTGTCCCTCTGATTTCCAGGGAGGTTGGGGAGGGCTGTCTGTGCCCAAGTTTACAGCAAACAGCCTGGACTGGAGGACCAAGGGCACCGTGATCGTGGAGGAAGACAGAGCTGAAAGCCAGTGATCATTGCAGGGGCGCGAGCCTCAGGTCCATCCCGTGAGGGCCCAGAGCGGCGTGGGCCGGGGGTCTGCCTGCAGGGCACCTTGGGCTGGGGACCCAGGAGAGGGCCTGGCTCCAGTTCTGCCCTCACTACGCGCCTTGGGAAAACAGCCTGTGTATCTGGACGCCTGCTGTCTTGACTCAACATGGGAAGGTTAAGTTCATGATCTCCGGTGCAGACAGTTCTAGGTTTATTTATGTTCCTGGACTGGTACCTACTAGGCACTCAGAAAACATTAGCGGAATTGGAATGAGTGCCTCTCCTAGACTGCAAGGCCACCTCTTCATCATACCCCGTTTGGCCAATACGGGAATCTGAAACCAACTCAGGAAATGCCCTTTGTCTCAAAGGCTGGAGGGCTCCACCAGCAGGGATGTGCAGCCTGGTGAGGGTGTGCATATCCCAGCTCAACTAGAAACTAGCCTTTATTTAGAGAATGTCCTTGCCAGCCGTCTTTGGGGAGTGGGTTTCCCCCCGATAATATGAGAGCTGGAACAGACTCCTTTGGTGGAACTTGTTGTTCAGTCACTCAGTCATGTCTGACTCTTTGGGACCCCATGGACTGCAGCACGCCAGGCTTCCCTGTCCATCATCAGCTCCTGGAGCTTGCTTAAACTCATGTCCATCAAGTCAGTGATGCCATCCAACCATTTCATCCTCTGTTGCTCCCTTCTCCTCCTGCCTTCAATCTTTCCCAGCCTCAGGGTCTTTTCCGATGAGTCGACTCTTCACATCAGGTGGCCAAAGTACCAGAGCTTTGAGCTAGAGGTCCATAAAAGACATAAGCAAAGTCAACGACACCTTCTCAAACGACAGTAGACGGGAAAGCAGTGGGGCCACTGATACTGTTGATGGTCAGGACGTGATCCTTGAACTGTTTCCATAGAAAAGGAGCTGTGTGCAGTGAAGTAGGTGATCTCGCTGCTCCTGTGGCCAAGAGCCACTTTCAAGTAACTTGCTCCTTCCACATGTGAAGAGATCTCTGTCTGTCTGTTTCCACTGCATCTGGGCGAGTCCCCCAGACTACTTTCCAGCTTCAGTGTCCCCATGTGTGAGGAGCAGAGGCTCCCAAGGTCACGCTGAGGACGGAGGGGGCGGAGGGTGCTGAAAGGACTGAGGAAAGGTCAGGTCTATCCAAGCTGAGTGTTGCGTCGTTAGTCCCGGCCGCTGATGACAGCTTTGCTCGAGCCTGTCTTCACATCTCAGGAGCCGGTGGTGACTTCCTCCATGTCACCCACTGGCCACCAGGTAGACTCAGCTGCCCTGGCTAATGACTGTGGGTCCCTTTTGCTTTTCATGGCTTCCTGAGTGTCCTTCCCTCAGAAAGCGGGTGCTGGGATAGCCACCTGGTAAAGGAGGACTGTTCCTCAGTCAAGAGGCAACCACCCTCCCCTCCCTTCCTAACTCTCTCCTCCCCCATGCATCACAGCTCAGGGGTGGAGGGTAGGGGGACAGGGGGCAGGGGGCAGTGGGGTACAGTGGGGGGAAGGCGGGGCAGAAGCTGGGAGTGCAAGGGAGGGGCTCCCTTCCTTCCTGAGAGCTCAGTCTAATCCCTTTTGTTCCTCCTTTCCTTGGAAGAGGCATTTCCCCAAACTTCCCATCCTGGAGTCTCACGGTCCCCCAGACATCTCATCCACTATGCGACTCCAGCTTGTGTGCTTGGGACGCTCCAGATTCCCCCTCCCTGGGGACCAGCGGCTCCCATGGACTGCCTGGTGCAGAGCAGTTTCTCCACAACCAGATGGGGAATGGACATACTTCCCGGGGCTCCAAGACCTTCAGCTCCCGCTGCACAGGTTCCCCGGAGCTCACTCGGGGCCTTTCATGGCCCCCTGTTTCCCTGTTCAAGTCCCATCTCTCCCAGCAGCGTTAGACCCGGACCCTGCAGCCCCTTCTCTCTCTGCTTCTGCACTCAGCCCCTCTGTCCTCCACGCAGCTCTCAGCCCCTGCTGCTCCGTTCTTCCAGCTCCAGAGCCTCCAGGATCTCCCCTCCCTCCTCCTGAATGAGCCAGGTGGATAGACCTCTCTGTCCACTTACCTTCTCCCAGGACGACACACTGGCTTCTTCCTTCAGCCCACGGGGAGTCTCTCTGGGCTCTGGGGTCCCATCGAAAAGACCTAGGCTGCCCTGTGAGCCCTCCTCCTCCTATCTCCAGCTCCTCCCGTCACTGTTTCCTCCTAGAGATGTGCTCTGAGGTTTCGGGTCACCACACACTGCCCATGACCAGAGTGGCCGCAAGCCTTTCTGGGGCCCCAAGGAGCCCCGGGATGCTGCTGTCTCCTCTGGAGCCAGTTCTTCGATCCACGTGAAGTATTAGATGAGAAGACAGGCCTCAGTTATCCCCATTGTCACTGTCACCGTTAGGGTGGGGATTCTCAAGGCTTTCTCTGCATTCACAGCCTCCAGTCCCACCAGCCCCGTGTCACAGAAGCCAACACCTGGCTTTGACCCTGTCACACGCTGAGAGTAGTCTGAGCAGTGTCACCATGACACCCTCGCCACCAAATCCGAAGGAGGCTTAGGTCCTCTTAGCCGCTTGACGGAAGTGAAAGAGGAGAGTGAAAAAGTTGGCTTAAAGCTCAACATTCAGAAAACTAAGATCACGGCCTCCGGTCCCATTACTTCATGGCAAATAGATGGGGAAACAGTGGAAACAGTGTCAGACTTTATTTTTGGGGCTCCAAAATCACTGCAGATGGTGACTGCAGCCATGAAATTAAGAGAAGTTTACTCCTTGGAAGGAAAGTTATGACCAACCTAGATAGCTTATTCAAAAGCAGAGACATTGCTTTGCCAACAAAGGTCCATCTAGTCAAGGCTATGGTTTTTCCAGTGGTCATGTATGGATGTGAGAGTTGGACTGTGAAGAAAGCTGAGCACCAAAGAATTGATGCTTTTGAACTATGGTGTTGGAGAAGACTCTTGAGAGTCCCTTGGACTGCAGGGAGATCCAACCAGTCCATTCTAAAGGAGATCAGTCCTGGGTGTTCACTGGAAGGACTGATGTTGAAGCTGAAACTCCAATACTCTGGCCACCTCATGCAAAGACTTTACTTATTTGAAAAGACCCTGATGCTGGGAAAGATTGAGGGCAGGAGGAGAAGGGGACGACAGAGGATGAGATGGCTGGATGGCATCACCGACTCAATGAACATGAGTTTGAGTAGGTTCTGGGAGTTGGTGATGGACAGGGAGGCCTGGCGTGCTGCAATCCTTGGGGTCGCAGAGTCAGACACGACTGAGTGACTGAACTGAACTGAACTAGGTCCTCTTGGAATCGATCGGCATTTGATGCCCATGAGCCCCTCCCCTTTCCTGAAGTGCTCTTGGTTTCCTTCTGTTTGGAAGGTCCTCCCTCTGCAGCCCCCCTCCCTGGGCAGCTCTGAGGCTGACTTTGAACTTCTGCAGTCCTCCGGGGCTCAGTCCTCTGTCTCCTTCCCTTTCTGGTCCTCATTTTTTCTGGCAGGACCTCACTTGGTCTCCTGGCTCCGAATGCCATCTCCATGCTGAGACTGGCAAAGGCATCGCTCTGGCCCTGGGCTGTCCCTGGAATTCCGGACCTGTCATCCACGTGCCTCCTTGGTGTCCCCTCTGGGGTGCCCACTGGTCATTTGCAGCCCGCCTGCTCCTCACGTGAGCTCCTGACCTGACCACCAAATCTGTTCTTGTTCCAGTCTTTCCTCCATCAGTGAATTCTTCCCATGGCCCAGGAAGCAGAGTTGGAGAGAAGCGCTGTGAATTCCTCTCTTCTCCTTCCGCTTTCCAGCCCCCACATACCAGCTGCCCACAGCCCCCTGCAGCCCCCTTCCTCTCGGATTCCTGCCCTGACTGGTCTCCCAGCCTGTGGCCCTACCCCCAGTACCCTCCCTTAGCACTGCAGGAGCCTCTCGTCAACAGGGTCAGGAAAGCAGCCAAAGGGACCTCCTTACAAGTCAGATCCTGTTTCTGATCCTTCCTCTGAGCAAAACTCCCCACTGGCCCCCTCAGTCCGCTCAGCCGCTGCCCGAGTGTCCTCATTATTACCCCCAAGGGTCCCGTGACCCTTCCCACTCTCCCGCGAGCTCATCTGCTCAGGCTATGGGGGGCCGCGCCCTGCGCGCTGGACGCACTACCACACTGCTGCCTGGTGCCTGCGCCTATTCTGTCCCCTTTCCCCGAACGCTGTTTACCCCTGAGGCGTCTCCCTGGCGTCTGTTAGGTCTTCACTCATGAGACACCTTCTCACGCCTCCTCCTCCGGCCATCAGAACTAGCATTTCCACCCCCTCCTAATGCTACAGACTGACTTCTCTGCTCTGTACTCCTTCTCACAACATTAACAGTGAACATTGTGTGTATTTCATGATTTACCTTGCGTGCTCCTGGCTTCCCCAGATCCCTTCTGGAACAGGAGCTTCTCAGGGCAGGAGGTTTGTCAGGTTCGTGTTCTTCCCTCTTGAAACAGGAGACGGAAGCCAAGCACAGGCATGTCTGCTCACGTAAACAAGTCCTGGGAGGATAGAGTCCTACCCTGGGCGAGATGGGTTCATCCTGGGGACGGGGTGGGGTGGGGGGCTGGGAAGCAGATCATAGAGGGGCAGGGGGGTCTGAGAGAGACCTCCACACGTGAGGGAGAAGGCGCGGGGGCGGTGGACGTGAAGGCAGCGCAGCGTGTTCAGCTCTAGCACGGGGAATACTGGAACCTTCTCTGACCCCGTTTCCTCCATCCTTGAGGAAACAGCTCCACGTCCTAAAAGAGCAAAACCCAGAGAAGAGATGGCAGGAGGAGCCCCGATTCCCAGCCCCTTCTTCTGGAGGAGGCCCTCTGGGGAAACCCCAAGTCAAACACGAACACGCATTTTCTTATTAAACGGAGACAGAGATGGGACTGGAGGTCTCCAGCAGTACTGAAATGAGTCACCCAGTGACAGATGGTAAAGAATCCACCTGCAACATTGGAGACCTGGGTTCAATCCCTAGATTGGGAAGATCCCCTGGAGAAGGGTACAGTATGAGCTTCCCTCATAGCTCAGTCAGTAAAGAATCTACCTACAATGCAGAAGATCCAGGTTCAATTCCTGGGTCGGGAAGATCCCCTAGAGAATGAAAAGGCAACCTACTCCAGGATTCTCACCTGGAGAATCCCATGGGCAGAGGAGCCTGGGGGGCTGCAGTCCACGGGGTCACAAGAGTCAGACATGACTTAGCGACTAACCGCCACCTAGGTCAGGTGGTGCTTCTGTTTTCTTTTTTGGTTAATTTTTTATTGAGATTAAAATCATAATATAAAGCATATTATCATAACCAGATTTAACTCGGTGAAACTAAGTGCTTTCTCACGGCTGTGCAGCCCTCACCGTCGTCCATTTCCTGAGTTTTTCGCCTTTCTAAACTGAAACTCTGTCCCCATTAAATGCTGTCTCCATTTCCCCTCTCTGCCTCCCACCCCGGCCCCCGGCAGCTACCAATGTGCTGTCTGACTTTATGAATTTGACTAGTCTCAGTACCTTGTATAAATGGACTCACAGAGCTTGTCTGCTCCTTGTGTGTTAATCCCTGCAGAAGGCTACCCACTCCAGTATTCTTGCCTGGAGAATCCCATGGGCAGAGGGGCCTGGCAGTCTATATAGTCCATGGGGTCGCAAGGAGTCGGACATGACTGAGCAACTCGCACACTGATGTACTGATATACTGGCACGCACTTTTGAGGCTCACTTGACACAAGTCCTACAGATTGCACCTCCCCTCCCCTGCCCTGTGCTGTATAGTAGGTGCTCATTAGCCATGCTTTGTACGTGTGTGTGTGCATGCGTGTGTGTGTGCACGCTCATGCTCAGTCATGCCTGACTCTCTGTGACCCCGTGAACTGTTACCCACCAGGCTCCTCTGTCCATGGGATTTCCCAGGCATGAATATTGGAGCAAGTTGCTATTTCCTACTCCAGGGGATCTTCCTGACCCAGGGATCGAACCCGCATCTCCTGATTCTTTACCGCCGTGCCATCTGGGAAGCCCTGTTGTATCCGTAGTGGTGTGTACGCGTCGATCCTCATCGCCCAGTTCATCCCACCCCCTCTTCCCCACTGGTCTCCATATATTACTTCTCTACGTCTGTGGGTCTGTTTCTAGGGCAGGTGAGGGATTAACGCAGAGGGAGTCACGGGGAAGATAGCTTCTCCGGTCAAGGTCACAGGTGGGTGGGACTCACCCTGCTGTTCTCTCAAGTGGACAGACAGTTTAACAAATGCAGCGATGGACAGCTAACATGACCATTTTATAACAAAAAGGGAATACAGAGAGATGCCCTCCTCCCCCCCCCAAAAAAAAAATCGTGTGCAATGTTATGAACCTTTTCCATTTAAACTATGTCGGGACTATTTTCTGGTCAATAAACAAACATAAACAATTCCATTTGAATTGAACAGAGACGATGATGACCACGAGGTCTGTGTGATTTTGTATTTCCTGGGTCCTCCCCTGGTCTAGGGTTTCCTGACCTTTACAGCAGTGACATGCTGACAATAGAAAGGACTCAGTGAAATGGTCACCTTATTGAGCCATCAAATCTGCCAAAGGGAAATTTAGAATGAGTAGCAGAAGAATCTTCCATCATAGCAGGAAAATCTATGAGAACATAAAGTTATTTCCCAGGGAAGTTGTTAAAAATCCATTATGTGGGTCGTTTATAAACATGGTATTTAGCAACATCTTACAAAAAAAAAATGTTAAGACAGCACATAATCAACAAAATTCCTATGTTAGCAAGATGGACCAGATGCCTTAATCAGATTTTTTTCATACCCACTGATGATTTAAATTGTAGCATTCTAGTTTTTTTTTTTTTTTTTTTTTTAAAAAACAGGATAAAGAATGCTATTTTCTTGCAACATGAAATGTAACACCAAAATGAAACAATTGCTTTTAGGAATGAACATGGAAAGATATTTTTAGTTTTGCAGCCATGAAATTAAAAGACTCTTACTCCTTGGAAGGAAAGTTATGACCAACCTAGATAGCATATTCAAAAGCAGAGACATTACTTTGCCAACAAAGGTCAGTCTAGTCAAGGCTATGGTTTTTCCAGTAGTTATGTATGGATGTGAGAGTTGGACTGTGAAGAAAGCTGAGTGCTGAAGAATTGATGCTTTTGAACGGTGGTGTTGGAGAAGACTCTTGAGAGTCCCTTGGACTGCAAGGAGATCCAACCAGTCCATTCTAAAGGAGATCAATCCTGGGTGTTCTTTGGAAGGAATGATGCTAAAGCTGAAACTCCAGTACTTTGGCCATCTCATGTGAAGAGTTGACTCATTGGAAAAGACTCTGATGCTGGGAGGAATTGGGAGCAGTAGGAAAACGGAACGACAGAGGATGAGATGGCTGGATGGCATCACCGACTTGACGGATGTGAGTTTGAGTGAACTCCAGGAGTTGGTGATGGACAGGGAGGCCTGGCGTGCTGCAATTCATGGGGTTGCAAAGAGTCGGACACGACTGAGTGACTGAACTGAACTGAACTGATAGCTTTCAATAGATGAGTTAGGACAAAATAAAAAATCTGTGTAACTTCAAATGAAGGCAATTTTTAAAAAGTCAGATTAGTTATGTGAATATGTCTGTAGAGGACACAAAATTGATTTATTACTGATTAACATGATATATTAATATTAACATGGCTATTAGGACATATTAATTAAAATAACCCTAGGGCAGGAGGGCTGGAGAGAAAGGGCTTTGGAGGGAGGGGCTCTGGTGGAAGCGATGGTGATCAGGGTTAGGTCCAGCCTGAGGTTGAAAGGGAGAGGGTCCATAGGCACGTCACATTGCAAGATCAAGGATAAGGCAGGCATACCCAGTGCTGGATCAAGATATACCCCTCAGGATAGCTTCAGAGATCTTCTCAAAATCAGGCAGAATGATCCCAACATGGAGGAAAACTTAACTGGAATATATTTGTTCATAAGAGCTAGCCCTTTATATGTAAAATAACAATAAGGTCCTACTTTATAGTCCAGGGAACTATTTAATACCTTGTAATAACCTATTACTGAAAAGAATCTGAAAAAGAATACATATGTGTGTGTGTGTGTGTGCATGTACATATACATATATATATGATGTATAACTGAATCACTGTGCTGTACATCAGAAACTAGCACACATAGTTAATCAACTATATTTCAGTTACAAAAAAGGGGCTACCCTTATATATGCTTAGCAGATATTTCTCTATGTGCTTACGGCCTTAATAGCATTCATCACTTTCAGACATCAAAGTAGGAGAAAGAATGGTGCACCGGAGTCAGTGAGGGATCAGCTCCCAAGTTCTTAATTTACACAACTACCTTAAAGGAGCAGAGAAAATTCTGGAATGGTGTTTGAAGTGACCACTGTAACACTCTCCAAGCTATGGAAAAGATTGAAGTCAAATATTTACAGTACTGAAGGGCTCACGTGCTGTGTAAAATAACCTCCAAATTGAGAACATCTGGGAGAGAAGTCTCAGCGCCAAGTAACGAAAGCGTAATAAAAAGGCAGGGGGTATTTGTGAGGAAGCTTAATGAAGGAGGGAGGCTTTTTTCCTTCTTGAAGGCAACAAGGCTCCCTTCCTGCAGCGAGCTCCAGGGAAATGATTTGATTCTGTCTGACTGAGTTTACAACCTGCCAAATGAAAATATCGCTACCTCTCATTTCATGGAATGCAATAATTACTGATGTATAGGACTTGTAGATGGCCTTAGGTTTTAAAACACCAGAGGCAGAATGGATACACATGTATAACTGAATCACTTTGCAGAAATAAGCACAGCATTGTAAATCAACTATACTTTAATAAAATAAATTTTAAGAAGGAAAAGGAAAACCAAAGTTTGAAAACAAAACACGAAAGAAGTATAACATAAATATGTATATGTGTGGACGTATAATGTAATATAATGAATATCATGTCCAGCTCTTTGAAACCCTATGAACTGTAACCCGCCAGACTCCTCTATCCACGGGATTCTCCAAGCAAGACTACTGGAGCGGGTTGCCATTTCCTTCTCCAGGGGGTCTTCCTGACCCAGGAATTGAACCTGGGTCTCCTGCATTGCAGGCAGATTCTTTACTGTCTGAGCCACCAGGAAAGTCCATATATATGGTATATCTTTGGAATCAATCCATTGATGCATAGTTTTCTGAATTGTAGGGAAACATGAGGGAGATTGAATTTAAAGAGAAGACAAAAAATACTGGCTTTGGCTACAGTCAAATTCTGGCTCCATGTATTAATTGTTGTTGATCTTAGGCAAGCTGTCTTAACCTCTCCGAGCCTCAGTTTTAAGTGGGGCTCTAGAAAAGTTAAACAAGATAATGCCAGCAAAGCTTGTAGCCTTACACCTGGCACAGAGCCTAATTGTATCACCACTGTCATCATCCCACCTTTATTTAGAAAAGCGAGGTGTCAAGAGGAGGTTAGAATCACATCCAAGGATAGGGTCCCAACAAAATACATTTGTAAACTCTCAAGGGTTTAAACTCTCCTGAGAGCATTTTGGATGATGAACTCCATGATGCAATGGGTTATTGCTTCCTTGAGTAATTGCAGAAGAGGACTGCAGGGCACACTCGGGTGGTCTCATGTTGAATGTATTATGGAGGGAAAGTTAATAAAATACAGTTAATGAGCCAGGCCACCTCCCAACTTCCCTGCCCTGTGATGTTTACAATGGGACATCGCATAAGGGTGGAATCAGCTGCTGCCTATACTAACAGGAATGGTTATAAAGTCCTGGATGACCATTGTAGTTGTTCAGCTGAGTCTGACTCTTTGGAGCCCATGGACTGCCAGGCTTTCCTGTCCTTCACCATCTCCCAGAACTCATATTATTTATACTGAGCATAGTATAACTGGTCAGTATGACCACCTCCAGAACCTTCTGCTACTTAGATACTGCAAAGCTTTGAAGTTTAGCAAGTTATTGGTGTCAAAAGAATCCTCTTGGCTGAGGATACAAGAATATCTTGGGGAACTAGAAGAGGGCAAAAGAGTCTCAGAGTATCCAGATCGCAATTATGGTCCATCTGAGGTCTGCCTGCTGTTTAGAACTGAATAAGAAATTGCAAAATTCCTAGTTTTACGCAGCATCTGACTGCTGTTTAAGGTACCTTGAGCGGTTAGTAACAGCAGGGAAAGCCTGTAAGAAAAGTGTGCAATGGCTCACTCGGGTCTGACTCTTTGTGACCCTATGAACTGTAGCCCGCCAGGCTGCTCCGGCCATGGGAAGAATACTGGAGTGGGTTGTCATGCCCTCCTCCAGGGGATCCTCCCGGCTCAGGGATTGAACTCACGTTTCTTACGTCTCCTGCTTTAGCAGGCGGGTTCTTTACCACTAGTGCCACCTGGGATGCCTGATGTCTGCCACAGAGTGATCAATTAATGATGTCTGCCACAGAGTGATCAATTAGTGATGTCTGCCACTGGCTCAGGAAAGAGGAGAGCACACACAAGCTTATGAGAATTCCCATTCATAGTACAAAACCCAGCTCAGATACCATCTTCCCAAACACCTCCTGAGATTTAGAGCTCAAAGATAATGGGATTACCCTATCATTCTTCATATATTTCTAGGCAGTTAGCTCAGGATTCTACCTTATATAAATGTTTCTTTCCTTTCCTCCCCTCCTCCCTTTTTTTCCTTTTCATCTTTTCTGCCAGATTGTAAGCTCCTGGAATGCAAGCACTTCTTCTAAATCATTTTTATGCAACTGTGATCTTCCCCTCCCTCTCCTCCACTTCCAAGTGCTAATGCACGCATTCAGGCGTTCTTCTGATGACCTGTTCAGAGTGTTTGCCAGGCATCCAGCTCGCACAGGTCCTGTGCTGGAGACTAGAAGTAATAACATGGCACAGGGGAGCACAAGGCTCAGCTCCATGGAGCTCATGGCTCTGCACCAGCTGGTTGGGTGCTCAGAAGCTCTGGTGATGAGTCTGCCTGCTGGACCCCTTGCATCCTGCTCCTTAGGCTTAGCAGGGACCGAGTGTGGCTGAGCCGAGTTAAGACTAGGGACCCGCGACCGGGGGCCGGAGCTGCACATGCACTCGTCCTCAGTGGCAGCTCCATCAGTAAGGGGCCACCTACACTCTAAATTCAGAGCAAGAGGGCAGCAGGAGGTGAGGCCCAGAGCCCAGGAATCCCAGGGTCCTGTTTGTCGGCAGACAGGGTGACACTTCCTCAATTCTGCAGTGGTTTCTGGGCTACAAGCTTGAAAGGCTGGGCAGTAATAGGTAAGTGGATGCTGCAGGCGGCCAAAGACTCAGACGTCAGTCACAGAATGAAAAATCTACCTGCCCCGGGCTGGAGGGGCTGCCTGATGGCTCCTTGCACTGAGTTCTTTTCCCACTGCTCCCTCGGATTCTCGTGAGAATGAGTTACACACTTCACCTTAACTTCCTTTCTGAGAAAAATTGAAAAGAGTAGCTGGGAAGACTGGTTGCTTTGTATCCACTGAGGCTATATTTGAATTTCTAACCTCCTAAAAGGGTTTTCCTCTTAGCTCAGTTGGTAAAGAATCGGCCTGCAAGGCAGGAGACCCCGGTTCGACTCCTGAGTTGGGACGATCCGCTGGAGAAGGGATAGGCTACCCACTCCACGATTCTTGGGCTTCCCTGGTGGCTCAGCTGGTAAAGAATTGGCCTGCAATGCGGGAGACCTGGGTTCAACTCCTGGGTTGGGAAGATTCCCCTGGAGAAGGGAAAGTCTCCCCATTCCAGTATTCTGACCTGGAGAATTCCATGGACTGTATAGCGCATGGGGTCGCAGGGAGTCGGACACGACTGAGTGGCTTTCAGTTTCTTGTGCTATGCTCCACCTGCTAAATGATTTTAGCTGAGCCGTTTGAAAAAGCACGTGTGGACTTGGAATCATGCTAAGCTTCCTCTGTCTCTCTCTTTCGAGGTGACAGTGGTTTACACCATTGTATAAGCTTCATGTATGCAGCGCTATATTTACTGCAGTGTGCTCATCGTAAGAAGTTTAGTTTCTATCCACCTCTGTAGGGCTGACTCTCTTTCCCCTATTTTCCCTTCCCTCTACACCCTCCCCCTCTGGTACCTCCTCCTTTGTTCTCTACGTGTTTGCTTTTGCTTTGTTCTTTTATTTTAAAAATACTCTACATAGGAAAAGACATATCATATAAAACCTGGTAGCTTAGCTGGTGAAGAATTCACCTGCAGTGCAGGAGACATCAGTTCGATTCCTGGGTTGGGAAGTTCCCTTGGAGAAGGGATAGGCTACCCACTCCAGTATTCTTGGATTTCCCTGGTGGCTCAGACAGTAAAGAATTCACAATGTGGGAGACCTGGGTTCAATCCCTGGGTTGGGAAGATCCCCTGGAGGAAGGCATGGAAACCCACTCCAGTGTTCTTGCCTGGAGAATCCCCATGGGCAGAGGAGCCTGGCAGGCTATAGTCGAAGGGGTCACAAGGAGTCAGACACAACTGAGTGACTAAGCATAGCACACACACAAAAGATAAATCATGTGATATTTGCCTTTTTCTGTTTGACTTACTTCACTTGACATAATATCCTCAAGTCCTATCCATGTTGTTGCAAATGGCAAGATTTCCTCTTTCTTATGACTGTTCTTATGATTGAGTCTGGCTACACAAACCCCTCCATTCTTATCCTCTGGGTTGGGTAAAAAGGAGGTGCTCTCTGCTTTGCAATGGTTGGTTGTTTTTTATTTGTGTTGCTGCTTGATTTTTTTTTTTTTTTTTTTTTTTGAGGGAGGGCTTCTCAAGGAAGCTGGCTCTATTTTCTAGTTAGATGCCCCAGTTGGTTACATCGTGTTTAGCATCAAGAACAGCTCAAGATCTTACTGTGCCTGAATACAGCAAATTAGGCGAATCCCACTTGGTAGGCGTCTCAGCAGGGTCCCCACGTTGTGCTCAGCCTTCTTTACCTGTTGGGTGCTTTTGACACAGACGAACTCTGGAGACACTGCAGTGATGGGGGTACCAGAGGCCTCTCAGGGGAGGGCAGGGAGAAGCCCCGAGGCTGTGCACCACCAGGGATGGTCAGACCACCCCCACTTTTGCCCCAACATTCCTCCCCTTGGGATCTCACAGGCTCCCTCCTGTCAATAGGACAAAGCAGACAGGTTACATTCCTCACTGGCAAAGGGCGTGACCTCACCTATCCAGCCCAGCACTCTCTCCCACCCTCTGGCCACTGTGGCCTGCACACCTAGCCCTGGACACTTGGGTGTCTGGGCTTCCTGTGTCACCCCCTCCAGGGGCCTCAAGTGGCCTTTCTGGTCCTACTCTGTGAGCATTTCCAGCTATGACCCACACGGCATGTCCCAGTGCCTGTCACATACGTGTGGCTTAAACTCCCCTGCACACACTTTCCTTCCATTTCCCAAAGTTACAAGAGCGTGATGCTGTTGCCTGTCACTTGTGCTCTGGGGAGGTACCCTGGGGATCACACTGTCCAGCTCTCCCCTTCATCAGACAAGAAGACTGAGGCCTAAGGGGTGAAAGAAGAAGGCTCGTTAACGGAGGCCCTAGGCCCCGATTCTGCCATTTCTGCCACACTGCGAAGCCTTGTATTTTGTTCTCTTACCAGCTGGTTTTGCCCAATTGTTTTCCGTGTCTGATTTCCCCAAAAAACTTGGAGACCTTTTGATTTCGATCACCAAATATGAGCCCCTGAAGAATAACTGTGTCTTCTAATTCCCTTTGCAGCAGAGCCTATAGACAAAGATCCCCATAAGCAATGCCTGAAACAGCTGCATGGACGCTGCCCACCTGCTTAAGAGCAGAGTAAACAACCTTGACGCCCGCTGCGCAGACTCTCCTGTGATGCTCGGAGGGTGGCTGAGTGCCTGCCACCAGAAAGTATATCGGGCTCTGTCACGGGGCAGTAGGCCGTGCGTGGATAAAGTGGTCATCTGGTCCAACGCTCCTTCTGCAGCGGGGCCCTCGGGCTCCAGCAGACCTTGGTCACCCGTGTCCAGAAGCAAAACTGGAATCAGAACGTAGGTGTACGCTGCATTTAGCCCACCAGTATCCCCCAGTTTTCCTGCATCAGGGCTGAATGGGTAGAAGCTGCGGGAGGAAAAGAGGAAGAAAGTGGAGATCCAGTCCAGACATTTGAAAGGGTGAGGGTGTCAGGCTCCGTGTGTTTCCTTGCAGCAGGGCAGTCACTCCCTGGGTAAAGGGGCCAAAGAGGCCCCAAGCGGTTCTGGCATCTTTCACAAGCTTCCCTCTCTCTCTCTCTCTTTTTTTTTTCCCCACAGAGAACTTTCTGGCTATCTTTTTTTTTTTTCTCTCTCTCTCTCCTTAATTCTCTTATTAAGATGTAACTTTTTCCTTTTTTATTCAGATCATCCCATCAGATCTCTCTTGTCTCCAGAATTCCCTTTGTCCCTTTTTAATGACAGAAAATGCCTGGCTGAACTTGGAAAGGGCTGCGAGCAGGGCGCGCCCTCCACGGCCGTCCCTCTTTGGGTCTCGTTTTTCTTCCCCAAGCAGCTCGCGTTCTGCTCTGTTTTCTGTCAAAGAGCCACCAGCATTTCTGTAAGCCCAGACTGTGGCTCAGGAATCAGCTTGTATGTGGGGAGAAGAGCGATACCAGTCGCGGCACCCATGGGGGCTGTTGGGTCAGGCCATTTAGCTGTCAGTTCGTTTAATCACATTCATTCAGGCAACTCAGGGTGAATTGTATTCCACCTTCTGGTTTGTGTGGCCTCTTGTCGCATTTTCAAAATGACCATTTGAAGAAGTTCTTTAAACCGAAACAGCTCATACTTAAGAGAGCAAAGCCAGTCTTCGTGACAATCAGGGAATTTAAAGTCTAGTGGACTAGTTGTAATGCTGAGTTTCTTATTATGGGAAATCACTCTCAGGTCCTTGGAGGAAGTAAACTAAATATAATCAGGACATTATTAGTAAACTCAGGGAATTGCATCATTATATAGCAGACCTGGGGCTGATTTACAAACCTGTGCAGAGGAAGTCCTTAGACGTCACTCTAAATAACCGGCCTTCCAGGAAAACCCCCCACATTTACATGTGGGTCAGTTTCAGAGCCCAGGGATCCAGGCGTGGCTGTTGGGAATAGACTTCTCTATGTGGATCAGCGATGTGTGTGCCTGCTCCATCATGTCTGACTCTTTGTGACCCCATGGGCTGTAGCCTGCCCAGCTTCTCTGTCCATGGGATTCTCCAGGCAAAAATACCAGAGTGGGTTGCCGTTTTCTCCTCCAGGGGAATCTTTCCAACCTAGGGATCAAACCCGCATCTCCTGCATTGCAGGTGAATCCTTTATAGCTTGAACCATTGGGGAACTCCCACAAAATAGTGATGCTTTTTAGTAAATACAGACTGGTAACAGCCTGAGCTCACAGTTTCAAAGGATTTTTATTTAGGATCTCAAATAATATTTTCCTTCAGTGAGAGATAAAACAAGCCACAGTGAGAAGTGGGAATTTAATGAAAGGTCGCTGCAGGCTGGATGGCATTCCAGAGGCACAGATTTGCTCAGAACATGCCCCACCTCTTCCTCGGAGGCAGCCTCTGACTCGAGGTGTCTCTCTCAGGACTACTTTGAATTTTCCAAAGATGTAGATGATTAATCAGGGCCCCGGGTACCACAATGACCCATTGTCCCTGAAGGCATTTCAGCGTCTGACCCTTTCCTCTCGGGGTGAGTGTGCATTTTCCCAAACCCTTAATGGACAAAAACTTAAGAACAATGACCCTGCATGTAGCTTACATTTGCAGGGTGGAACAGAGAGGGGTTTTGTTGCTGGACCGGAGGGGGAAAGGGCATCAATTAACTTAATTTCTATATTCTCATGCAAAACATACATGTATTTTGAGAAGGGCAGTGTTCCACTCCGTGTTTTCTTTGTAAAATAATTTGTGGCATAAAACCCCATCGTGATACTATCAAAGGAAGTGTAAGTAAAGGCTCAAGCCCAGTCCTACCCCTCTGACAAATTTAATTTTCATTTTCTGTTCCCCTCTAACCCTGTCCACATGCGTCCACACGTGCACAGAGTTTTTACACTGTTGTCATCAGAGCACCCTTTGCTTTTAAAAGCGGTGCACTGTGATGGAGATATCTCTTTTAGATAGTTACGTACCATTATTAAAGATTCAAAATATCATTAATTTCCTTCAAGCTCTATTATGTTTATCATCCATCACGATGTCAGCACATTAATCACGTCCTCAGTCGCCTCAGGACTGTTGCCTGACTTTTAATAGAAATCTGACCACCATGGCCTCTCTCCGCACCAGCAAAGACAAACCGTTTCATGAGCTGCTGATTTCTGCATGGTTGAGATTTTTCTTTGAGCTAACAAAAAGTAAAGACCAGGGAAGTTTAAGGAAATACAGAGAAACGTCTCTGTTCTCCCAGTCCTTGGATGTGGAGCAGTTGTGGACACAGCAGTGATGAACATTCTGACCAAGGGAAGTTTGTCTGCAGGCCGGTGCCCCTATGCTTGGCTGACTGCCTGCCAGGCAATCGAGATGAGGTGATCAGCTCAGGCTTGCAATGAGGGTGGAGGCTTGGGTGCCAGATCTTTCTAGGTGCATGGTCCCAGTGGTATAAGAAAGCCAGAATTTGGACTCTGGATTCGAATTCAGACTTCTACATCAATATGTGATGTTGGGCAAGTTATGTGACCTTTCTGATTCTTGTTTCTTTACCTGTGAAACAGCAATTACGGCAGACATTCATTCAATAAAGATTTACTGAGCAAGGTACTAGTCGTTGGAAATGTAACACAGTCCAGAGAGTAGAAGTTGCGGGAGGGGGAGGCACAGATGCTGATTTAATCATTGTCCTGTAAAGCTGCAGGTGCATTCAGCAGGACGAAGGAGTAGAGCATACATTGAGAGCCTGTAAGAGGGAACTTGAACTTGCTAAGCTTGTTAAAGAGGGAGTTAGCCAGCTGGGGACTGGTGGGAACAGTATTCTCAGCAGAGGGAATAGAAAGTGCAAAGTCTTTGTGCTAAGAGGAAGCATGGTGACCAGGAAGTACAAGGTTGATGGGAGCAAGGTGGCAGGTGCTGCTGAAGGGCAGGAGCCTTGACCTATGTTAAAGAGACCCTGTAACAGCTTGAGGTGTCTTAGGAGGGTTCAGTAGGGCAGGATATAGTGAGAAATAGGCATTGAATGCCAACTTGGTACTAGATGAGCTCAAGTATCTGCCGATAGACTGATGACTCTCTAGGCAGCTCACCTGGCTTGCTCGCTGATGGGGTCTGACAGCTGGCTTGAAGCTTAGAATAGAATGGGGAATAAATAGTTATTTCAGTGATTGCATGGTCCTGATGATAACTGCAGAGGTGGGGGTCACTGGTAGATTTCAGGAATATTTAGAAGAGAAGATGGGGAGTTATTGCTGTCTGTTCATTATAATGGTCACCATTTAGGCAGACGTGTTAACTGTGGCTGGGAGCCCATGTCTTGGATTCACTGGCCATTGGCTGGTCCAGGGTGACTGCAACTGAGCTGGTTTCTTATGCTACAGAAACCTAGCCTGGGCCCATGCTTATGTGACCACAGAGGGTCATGGGGAGCTCGGTCACACGAGACTATCTCAAGCTTCTGCTTGCATCACGTGTTTTGCTCACACACCCTCAGCCAAGCTGCATGCAAAGTCATCATAAAGTCCCATGCGGCCGTGAGGGAAGGTGAAGAATGGGAGCCACCGCCATAATCTCGCCAGCTCCGGGCTAGCTGTTTCCATCCTCATTCTCACCTTCTCTTAAAAACCAGGAGTTAAACAATTTCTCTTCCTCTCCTCTTTTTCCTTGCAGCCTTCCATTTCTAGCCTCCCCACCCTCATGGGTTTCCCCAGCTGTACCCTGGCCAACTTGGGATTAAAACCCATCACAAAAACACCTCCAGACGTGGCATGCTGTTTATAATCCAAATCCTGCCTACGATATATCTAACCTTGGATGTTACGAGTTCGTTATCTCAGGCCATGAACTGTGTCTCTTTCATGAAGTATAACTGTGTATGTTCCGTGGGCTGCAAAGCATTTTCTGAGTATGACTAAATCCTACCCTTGATGTTCATCCTTCATCGGTGTCTTTGGAACCACTACGTAAAGATTACCATTTTCCAGAATATTCAGTCTGAGCCCATTGATCCGCCTCTAGAACTTCCTCCCTTGTTGGCTAGGTCTCAGAAAACACATGTGCCCCACATCATAAAAATAAAAATAATAGCAATAGCAAAAGTAATAGTAACAGCAGCTGGAAACTACCTAATGCTTACCATATGTTGGCCCTGTCCTAAGTACAGACTTCATGTGAAAATTCCAGAAATCTGTACTGATTCCCTCAAGGTGGATGTGATGGACCACGGTGGAATTGCTTCAAGAGAGTCCTGAAAAGCACATCAACACCACAAACAAACTTATACACTTGATTTAAAAAAAAAAACAAAAACCAAAAAACTTTAAGTAGAAAATGAAGCTAAATGCTCTTGAATTTGTGCTCAAAGCCCTCAGTTTCATTTGTAGTATTGAAGGCTCATTCTATAAATAGCACACTCTGTAAAAACTACCCTAAAGGGCTCCATCTTGTAATTCCAGGAGCATGAACTCAGGTGGAGATATACAGGCAATGAACACAGCCTCTGGGGCGGCTGGGAACTGGAGACAGTCCCGTCTGACTGGTGAGATGAAGGGGTGTGTGATGGAGCAGAAGATTGTTAAGGATTTCACAGTGTTCCCACTCTTTACTTTTAATTGTGCTATAAAATTCATTTCCTGACTGGAACTTGGCTCCAAAGGTTGAAGTTAGAAAGTCTAAAATCACGCCGAGCCATATTTCTCCCCAAGTGGAAAGTAACATTGTATTTGATGTAGAGTGGGTCTTTAAACTGAGAGGGAAGAAAGAAAACTCTTTTGAGCAAATGAAAGTTAAGGTTTCAGTTTTTATTTGGAATTCCAAGAGCACTCTTTTTGATGTTTAAATATCGCCTGCCAAGACCTCATCGTTTATATGCAGGTAATGGACATCTTCATTCTGGCTTTGACGTTTAAGAGCATCTAGTCCTGGCAGGCAGAATCTTAATAGAACTGTAGAATGGAATACGGATTATTTTTTAAGATACGGGAAACCACCGTTTTCTTACCTAGAGCATTTGTGAGAGCTGGCAGCTTCCCATTAGTTCTGCCCACTCTCCTTTGCTCAATGTCACACACCGCCCCCCAGGGACACCCCTCTGCTCTGATGGGTCGTGGGTGGGGGTGAGCATTGGTTCACCTTGTCTCTGTAGTCACGTCATTTGTTCATTTCATATTCTATGATACGCGTACCTAGAGTTTCTACATGGTCTTTTAGCAGTTATGCCTCACGGCCATGCAAGATTCCTCCAAGTTAAAGCACCAGAATTGACTTCTCTATTTGTCTGTTATTCAACATTTAAATTGCTCTTGTTTACTAACAGACATTATGTCAATAATTACCTCTTTATACTTAGCTTATAAGTTCTATTTAATCATTTCCTTTAACATCCCTTCTAGATAAATTTCTACAGGTGGGAAAAATTAGGCAAAAATGTATTTGCCGTAATATGGTCATCTATAAGAGGTTTGTATTAACTTACAAATGAATGTTATCAATTAAGCATTTCATCATGTCACATAATATAAGCCTGCATGCTTATGTGTCTTAGTTACATCCCACTTTCACCATCAACAGGTGTTATTGTTTAAACGATGTTTTATAATGAAGTTTAAAGTTGTACTTCACGTTTGCTTTCAGTTTCACTGCTTCTTCAAGTGTTGGTTTATTATTTTTACCTTTTTCTATGTGCATATTTTTTGTATTTGGCCTTGATTTATTTCTTATGATATTCTATAAATCCTTTCAGGTATGTGTATTTTCAAAGGGCATTATTAATATTATAATAATGGTTGACATAAGGCATGGAAACATTTAATCCTGCATGTTTCCCTATATATTTTAGTCTAGCCCTTTTATTTAATTAATACCGTAAGAATTTTTTTAAAAAATGAATTGCTCATCAGTTTGCTTCCTATGTCCTTTAAGATTGAAAAGATGATACTATTTGTCATTTCTTCAAAGACAGGATATTTACTGCTGATTTTTCTCTATGAATATGCTTGTAATGACCACCTTCTTTATTTGGAGATTATGGTATAAAGTATGGATATAAATTAGTTTTTCTCCAGATTGCTACCACATTATCCCAGCATTGTATACGTTACAGTTCATCTTCACCCTTTTGTTTTCAGAAGGTTGTATAATCACCTATTATACTGTGTCTACTATGCATATTTGCCCATTCATTTTTACTTCCATTTCTTAATTCCTCTGGACTTTTATTATTGCAGAGGTTAATACTCTGTCTCCTTAAAAAGCTAAGCTTCAGTTCATTTCCTCTACTTAATAGATCTACACAGGGAAGATTCCAGGTTCTATGGAAGAGAAGCTCACACAATTTGGAGACCCTTTTTTAGAAAAAGAAGGCAAAATCATAAACACAAAATGTCTAGGCACCCCTTGTGAAGGACCAGAGAGAAGGAGGACTCCTGAGCTTTTGGCTTTCTGAGGTTTGTGGTAAACCCCCATCTCCAGCTGTTTTATTGCGCTGAATGAATTTATCATCACTTCGCTAAATTATAAAAAATAGACTCTATGTTTTAATTGGAATCACATTGTATCGGTAAAATACAACACAGTGTTTCTCCATTTCATTTGTCTTCTTTTTTTCTTAACTCCCTAATAAAGCCTTCTAATTTTGCTCATTCATCTGGCAACGATTTATTGAGTACCTCTTCAGTAATTTTGCAAAGTATTTTATGATGGTATCACATATACACAATTCGATTTCTTATTTCAAATACTTGAGTCTTCCGTGAATGGAATCTTGAATTTCAAAGTGGTTTTCTATGTTTTTCATGACTAATGACTTTACCATTTTCCCCTCGCTGTATATTTCTCTTATAGCTGTCCCCTCACAGAGGTCTTTGTATTAGACTTTAGATTTTCAAGAAGTTTTAGGAGTAGAGCCAGGTGTTCTTCAACTAATTGTGTTTCAGGATCTAAGGGTAGCTGTTTCCTGCTCAGAACGCACCACAGTTCCCTATTATCTTTGAATTCTTGAAAGTATATTTTTAATTGTGGTAAGCCAAGCATAGTGTGCGTGCTCAGTCATGTCCAACTCTTTGTGACCCCATGGACTGTAGCCCACCAGGCTCCTCTGTCCATGGAATTTTCCAGGCAAGAATACTGGAGTGGGTTGCCATTTCCTCCTCCAGGGGAGCTTCCCAGGGATTGAACCTGCAGCTCTTGCATCTCCTGCATTGGCAGGCAGGTTCTTTACCACCACGCCACCTGGGGAAAAATGTAGCTTAAAGCTTACTACCCCAACCATTTTTAGGTGCACAGTCTAGTAAAATTAAGCATACTCACCTTGTGGTACAACAGGTCTCCAGAACGTTTTCGTTTTGCAAAACCGAAACTCTGTCCCTGTCGGACACTCACTCCCCATTTCCCCTCCCCCAGCCCCCGGCCACCATCGTCTACTCTCCGTCTCTATGATGCTGACTGCCCTTGGCATCTCACAGAGGTGGAGTCAGGGAGTGTGTGTCTTTCTGTGACTGGCTTGTTTCGTGGAGTGCGATGTCCTCAAGCTCCATCCACGCTGCAGCAGGCGGCAGGATTTCCTTCCTTGTTGAGGCTGAATGCTATCCCCTCAGCTGGGTGGACCCCACGTTTATCCATTCATCTGCTGATGGACTGCCTTTGCCCTTCGATGGGGTCCTGGTTTCCCTCCAGACGCCTGTGCGTCTTGTCTCCTCCGAGGTCTCGCCCGCTTTGTCCTCGTCCCCCGACTCCCGGTCAGATGCTCCTTCTTCCCTGCTTGCTTTCGGTTCCTGTCTCAGGGCTTTTGCACGTGCTTCCCCTCCTCCCTCCACTGCCTCTGCTGTTCTTCCCCAGATTTTTGAAGGGCTAGCTCTTCTCAGTACTCAGGTTGCATTTCACGTGCCATCTCTGCACAGAGGCCTGATTTCTCATGAAATAGACGTTCCATCCTTGTCACGTTCTCCCAGGCCACTGTTTCAGGCTTCGGTCATTCCAGGTATTGTGACCTTCCACTCACCTGTTTATCTGTTCTCTGTGGCCCACTAGAAGGTAAACTCCACATGGTTGGAAGATTACCTAACTGACTCACCACTGAGTCCTCTTGCCAGATAGCCCCTGACAGTCACTTATTAAATATCTCTCTGATGAATTTATTCATTATTTATTTTTTCCTACATTATTGCTTATGGAGAACTTGAAAAAAATAAAACTAATGGGGAAGACAGCTTTTTTTGTTTCATTCTTAAACTTGAAACTGTCTTTCAAAGTCTCCTCTCTTGTACAGAATGTGGCAGTTGAAATGTATTCGAATATTTTAAGAGGTCTCTTTAAAACGGATTTGTTAGGAATTTAGGATTTGTTATTGCTCAGTTGCTCAATGGTGTCTGACTCTTTGCAACCCCATGGACTGCAGCACACAAGACTTCCCTGTCCTTCAATGTCTCCTGGAGCTTGCTCAAACTCATGTCCATTGAGTCAGTGATGCCATCCAACCATCTCATCCTCTGTCATCCCCTTCTCCTCCTGCCCTCAGTCTTTTCCAGCATCAGGGTCTTTTCCAATGAAGAGGCTTTTCGCATCACGTGGCCAAAATACTGGAACTTCAGCTTCAGCAGCAGTCCATCCAGTGGATATTCAGCATTGATTTCCTTTGGATGGACTGGTCTGATCGCTCTGTCTCAGCATCTATTGGAAATATTATGCTTTGTTCATCTGCCAAGTGCAGCACAAACCAACCCCCACAGGAAAACCTGGGTCAGAGGTCCTGGTTCTAAGGAAGGACTGGGATGGCACGTGCCCAGCATGACCAGCGCCTGTCTCTAGATTAAACCAGCTAAACTTCTTTGTGTAAAACAAGTTGCCCATGCCTTAAGATGACTCTCAAATTGTTTTGATATTTATCAGAACAATTGAAACCAAAGATAACTCTTTGGCTGAAAAACAGAGTACTTAAAGCCTAAGCTTTCTAGAGAAGCTGAACACTGGCGTCTCGTGGGTCTGGCCTCTTTATTTCTAGCCCTGTGTCAGAGCTGTTGCCCACTGACACCAGAGTTAAACCATTTCAGCAACATCTTTCCTGCATGGGGGCAGACACCCCAAGTGTCAGGAATCTGCCTCTATCAGAATGCCAGGGCTGGCGTCGGAAACCTCACTTGAAGTGACAGGTGTTGGGGTGTTGCTCAGTGCCTGGACATTGAGGAGTGTCCTTTCTGGCATGTTTGGAAAGTGACACACTGCTGCAGGAGCGCTGACACCCTCTGAAGCCAGTTCAGCCCAGAGCAGGTGCTGCCAGCTCTAGGGCCTTGGGCAGCTCATTTCCCAAGTTGCACCTCCGTCTTGCTTGATGTGTCACGAGAAGATCACAGAAGTAGAAGTTCAGAATGAATCTTTCACACATCAGTCAGTCAGTTCAGTCGCTCAGTCGTGTCCAACTCTTTGTGACCCCATGATCCGCAGCATGCCGGGCCTCACTGTCCATCACCAACTCCTGGAGTTTACCCAAACCCATGTCCATTGTGTCAGTGATGCCATCCAACCATCTTATCCTCTGTCGTCCCCTACTCCTCCTTCCCTCAATCTTTCCCAGCCTCAGAATCTTTTCAAATGAGTCAGTTATTTGCCAAAGTGGCCAAAGTATTGGAGTTTCAGCTTCAACATCAGCCCTTCCAGTGAACACCCAGGACTGATCTCCTTTAGGATGGACTGGTTGGATCTCCTTGCAGTCCAAGGGACTCAAGAGTCTTCTCCAACACCACAGTTCAAAAGCATCAATTCTTCAGTGCTCAGCTTTCTTCACAGTCCAACTCTCACATCCATACATGACCACTGGAAAAACCATAGCCTTGACTAGACGGACCTTTGTTGGGAAAGTAATGTCTCTGCTTTTGAATATGCTATCTAGGTTGGTCATAACTTTCCTTCCAAGGAGTAAGAAAGAGTCTTTTAATTTCATGGCTGCAATCATCATCTGCAGTGATTTTGGAGCCCAGAAAAATAAAGTCAGCCACTGTTTCCCCATCTATGCCATGATCTTAGTTTTCTGAATGTTGAGCTTTAGGCCAACTTTTTCACACATGATCTCATTTAATCTTCATCCTCTGCTACAAAACTTGCAACCCGTGTTTTACAAATCAGGAAACAGAAACTAACAGAGACTAAATAAATTTACCAAATGAAGTAGTAAGTGATAGGAACTGAATCTGAATCCCTATAGCTCCAAGCAGAGGCCCCATCCTACACACACTCACACCCACACCCCCACCCCCCCCCCCCCACACACACATACACAGTAGTCACACTCTGGGCTCTTCTGAGCAACTGTGGGAGATTCCCAGCCCACTTGGGTTCCTAGTTCACAGGGATGAAGACGGATGTAGTGGACTTTCAGAACTTGACAACATTTTTTTTTAAGGTCACCCAGTCATTCCTAAACCTCTGGTTCATGCTCACCAGTGAGTCAAGGGTAGAAATTTTTATTTGCAATTAAGTTGATCAGCTTTTCACTGGAGGAGTCTGCTTTGCTGTCCCGTGGCTGTGAGTGCATTGTCCCTCCCAACCATCAGGGCAGGTTCCCAGGAGCAGCGCTGCTGGGTTTGGGCTGTTGTGTGTGTGTGGCAGGAGGGGAGGCGCCTGTGCACTGCAAGGTGGTCGACACCATCCCTGCCCCCACCTCCTAGATGCCACCAGCCTCTTGCCTCCCCCACCCCCAGTTGTATCAACCAGAAATGTCTCCAGACACTGCCAGATGTGCCAGGGGGCAGAGTGCCCTTGCTGTTCATCCACAGTGAACACTTATTGGCACGTCTGCTGAGCATGAACCAAACAGTCAATCTCTCCAGTCCTGGATGAAAAGATAAAATGCAAATTCCAAAACTGCATGTGAGGCTGAAGCTTAGTGACTGCACCGCAGGGCACAGGAGCAAACAGATGGCCTGTTAGAACTGGGTCATTGACGGGCGCTTAAGGATCATCAGAACAGCATTAGTGGGGCTGAGGGAAACCAATGAGAGCCTGGCGGTGGCTGGGAGCTCGGATCATTCCTACCCTAAAGGGGCAACGACAAGCAGCTTCCTGAACCTACGTGTGTGTGCGCGCGCTCAGTTATTCAGTCGTGTCCGACTCTTCGCAACCCCATGAACTGTAGCCCGCCAGGCTCCTCTTTCCATGGAATTATCTGGGCAAGATAGTTGTCTGGAAAGCCTTCCTTGGCCAAGCCGTGGGTGTCGGGACAGGGAAGCTGCTTCTGGTCCAGCAGTCACCCAGTCTGGAGGACTAGGGGACACCTCCCTACGTGCACTCTCCTCTCTCTTTCCTGTTACCTGCTGTCTCCCTCCACTGGCCAAGTCAACAGAGAACCAAAAGGCAGGAAGGGGTCGGTAAATTCAGTCCATGTTGGATTTTGTTCTAATTCATTTTCTCAAAGTAACTTACAAGCCATCCCAACATCGTTCGTTAGATAACCCTTCTCTCCCTTAAATGGAATGCTTATTGTATACTGAATTCTTCTGTATAATAATAATAATGTTTCTTTGGTTTATTTCTCTGTGTAGCTTCATATGCCTTTTTAAAAATTGGTTCCTTGTTCCTTCAGTTATTTGTTCTATGATGTGGTTTAATATCTAATGGAGGCATCATTTGACCAGGACTAATTTTGCGGTACATTTTAATGCTTATCAAGGTTTGCTTTGCCTTGCTTTCTTTTCATTAAAAACAAAAGCTTTCTTAAAAATTATCCCACTGTATATTTGCTGGCATGATTTATTTCATCATGGATGTATACATTATTAGTCTCTTTTCCAAATAGAACACTCTATAAAATCAAAGTGTGTGCACAAAACACACCCTTTTTCTCCCAGGCAAGAATTTCCAACAGTAGCCAAAGCTTTGTGTTGGTCTTCGTGTATGTCATAAGTCTTAATCGAGCAATGTTATTTTATTGAGAGCTGATGTGTTGCCCAGGCATACAACATTTGTTCAGTGTGTTTCGATTTTAATGAGAAAAATTTAGATTCAAAATCTACAAGGCAAAGTGAGAGTTTGGTATCTGACATTACTACTAACCCATTGGGATGATTGCACTGTACAACATCTGTGTACCATAAACAATAATAAAGTCTAACCATGTTTTCATTGCTCAGCATCCTCTTAATAACCTGTCTACAGTTTTTTAATGCCCTACACAAATAATAACAATAAAGTTTTGAAACCACAAAGCATCATTAGCTTGTCTATCCTAAGAATTATTCTGCTGAGTAAAACAGGGACACGCACACATGATCTAAAGTTCCTGGCGGGCAGAAGCATTTGTCATAGCACATGGGGAAATGCTTAATGAGTTACAGGAAAACAAGACGTCCAGACTCTGGAAATTCTGATTTGTGCTGCCTCTTGAAGCAGGCACCATGGGCTGAAAGGTCATGATGATTAAGCTCCAACTGGAGCCAGTGGAACAATGAAAAAAATCCAGCATTCAATTTGGCCAACATTTTTTTTTTTTAACATTGTAGATTTGTGTGGGTTTTGCCCAGCTTTAAAATGTACCAAATAAGACTCACAAGAATTCCACATGCAACCATAAGACAAGACCATAATTTATTTGAGAAATTGACCAAAACAAAAATACATTTCTGGAAAAGGTGAAGAATGGCTTTCCCTTTCTCTGTTTGCTCAGCGATTCTGTGTACTTGGCCCAGGCAGGGAAAACGAGCATTGATAAATCAGGTGTTGCCCGCTCCCTCCCACCACCTTAGGATGGAGGACCTGTGGCAAGCTTCCTCCTAATCCCTTGTCAGTTTCTTTCTCTCCCTGGGAATGTCAGGAAGCTGTCCAGAAAAATAAATGGTGGGTGGGTCAAGACCCTCCCCCAGGTCTCTGGAAGAAAGAATTAAATATTACACTCAAATGTCTGTCTTGCAAAATCTCTTATATCGTGTACTTTCTTTTTAACACATTTAGACAAGCTATTTATTTAAGAATAGCTGATTTACAATGCTGGGTTTATATTTTGTTCTTTGCATCATTTCACTGTAGAAACGAGTGACACCCTTAGGTTTGTCCCTGTATTATTTTCTAACAACATAGGGGACAAAACTTAGAAATATAGTCTCTTTGCTGACAAGATTCCACCTAGTCAAAGCTATCGTTTTTCCAATAGCCATGTACAGATATGAGAGTTGGGCCATAAAGAAGGCTGAGTGCCAAAGAATAGACGCTTTCAAACTGTGGTGTAGGAGAAGACTCTTCAGAGTCCTTTGGCCTGCAAGGAGGTCAAACCAGTCAATCCTAAAGAAAATCACCCCTGAATATTCACTGGAAGGACTGATGCTAAAGCTGAAACTCCAATACTTTGGCCACCTGATGCAAAGAGCCAACTCATTGGAAAAGACCCTGATGCTGGGAAAGATTGAAGGAACAAAGAGAAGAGGGCGGCAGAGGATGAGATGGTTAAATAGCGTGGCCACTCAATGGGCGTGACCTTGAGCACACTCTGGGAGGTAGTGAAGGACAGGGAAGCCTGACGTGCTGCAGTCCATGGGGGTCACAAACAGTGAGACGTGACTTAGCAACTGAAGAACAATAAGAGGTCTCTTTCTGGAAGACGAGTAAAATAACAAAATATTCCTAATTTAAATTTGCCAAGAACATGAGATAGAATCTGCCGTTATAAGTTAATTAAAAACTTCAAAGAAAGTGAGCTCTTTTTCCAGAGAAGAGGCATACCCAGCTAACATGCTCACCTGGATTTTCCCAGCGGCCAGCTGTGTCTCCAGACCAAAGGCTCTGGTCCATTTCGGGTACAGTGCTGGTGTTTTCCAACATTCGGATGTAGGCACATCCCTGAAACAGATCAGAGGACAGGCACCTCAAGGAGGCGGGGAGCTGCTTTGGAGGCCATGAGAGAAGGGGGTTCTGGGTGGGAGCAGGGTCTCAACTTCAGGAAGCCACAGAAGGCGAAAGGGAGGCTTGAGGCACAGTTCTGCAGTCTCCTACCCCACGCTGCTCCTAACAGAGATGCCTCCCAAGAAACTACTTGGGTTCCAGGATCCCGGCTCTGGAAGAGCCACTTCACATTCTCTAAGACATCTGAGGACATTCTTTAGAGAAAAGAGAACGATGTAAACCAAAAAATGTGTAAATTTTGTTTTTAATCAAAAGAGTAAATAGCAAGGACTTCCCTATTGTCCAGTGGCTAAGACATAAAGCTCCCAAAGCAGGGGGCCTAGGTTCAATTCCTGGTCAGGGAACTAGATTGTGTATGCCCCAGCTAAAAGGTTCTAAGTGCTACAACTAAGACTTGCCACAGTCAAATAAATAATACATAAGTAAAAAATATATATATAAATGAGTAAATATATATATTAATGAGTAAACAGTAATTGGCTCCTGAGGAAAACTGCACATTTATCACTTTTGTGGACTTTCCAGGTGGCATTAGTAGTAAAGAATCTGCCTCCCAGGGCAACAGACACAGGAGACCTGGGTTTGATCCCTGGGTCAGGAAGATCTCCTGGAGGAGGAAATGGAAACCCACTCAGGGATTCTTGCCTGGAAAATCCCATGGACAGAGGAGCCTGGTGGGCCACAGTCCCTGGCGTTGCAAGAGTCAGATATGACTGAGCACTTGTCAGCAGCAGCATTACTTCTGTAATTAGGAAAAAGAAAGTAAAGCCACTTGCATTTTGGATTTTAAGAAGCATATAACTAGCCATATCAATGTCTTTGTGAAAAGTTCAAAATTCCAGGAACACAGGTAGATTCCAGGAACATGCTCCAGTGACTGCCATTTCATGCTGCAAAGAAGTCTAAATGCTGCCAAAACAAGACAGAAGGAAACAGGCCAGCATTTAGACTTCTTTGCAGCATGAAAGGCCAGTCATTGGAGCATCAGCTGGTGAGTTTAGGTGGGAAATATATGATCCCAATATCTAAAACTGCCATGTCCCAACACTCACTGTGGCCTCATCATGCATTCCCATAACTGAAAGGCCCATGACACCCTACAGCAAAATTCACCCATGAAGGCTTCTTGAAAGATGAGCAGCAATTAAATATGGAAAGCAATAAGGGGGAAGATAAAGTATAAACTCAGTCCCATGAAATGTACAGCTAATGATAGCGCAGGCATAGAGTTTAATGTGAAGAATAATCAGACTAAAATATAGAAAAAATTTAAAGAGAAATGCATGCATTTCAAACTCTTAATGACTTCAACAAGTCTTGGAATGGGGGTGGGGCAAAGGTATTTAGTAACTAACGGTATGCGTGCTCAGTTGCTCAGGTGCGTCCAGCTCTTTGTGGCCCCGTGGACTGAAGCCCGCCAGGCTCCTCTGTCCATGGAATTTCCCAGGCAAGAATACTGGAGTGGGTTGCCATTTGCTCTTCCAGAAGATCTTCCTGATACAAGGATCAAACCTGTGTCTCCTGCATTGGCAAGCACGGGCCCCTGCATTGGCCGGAGGATTGTTTACCACTAGAGCCACCTGGGAAGCTCCATTTAGTAATGTACTCCATGCCAACTCTTTGATCCTGTGTGTAGGAGTTAGGAGATGCAGTTTATAAATGTTGATGGAAAAATATATTATTACACATTTTTAGGCATTACAGTTATAAACTTAGGCGTTACTGTTGCTATAAAGGCATGGAAAATATACAAATCGTAAAGGAAAAAGAGAGCAACCATCGCTTAAGCAATATGGCAAAAAGGAGCAAGGAAATAAATTGGAAACATGAGAGAAACATAAAAAATAAAATCATAAACTAAGATGACAGAATCAAGACCTAGCAAGTCAGTTAATATGGCAAAATAAATGTGCTAAACTCTTTTATTAGAAGACAAACTCTCAGACTGTATAAAAACAAGTATAAACTTAAATCTCTCTCCAAACTGTTTTTTTAAAATATGACCATCTTAACGGAGGAGGTAGATTCTTGCGGGGGGGAAAGGGTTCCTAACACTAGTGAGACAGAAAGAAAACCAGTTGGAAATCATCCATCCATCCATCCTTCGTTCACTCAACCACATCCATCCATCCTTCTTTCACTCAACCAGTGTCTCATGAATGTCCCCGGGGTGTGACGTTGGTGGGTGAGAAGTGCATCAGCTCCCAGGAAGATGATGTTCTGGAGAAGAACACAGATGCAATTAGAGGTGGTTTTTCACTGAGCAGATGCTATGAAGGAAAAAGCAAGGAACTCAGTCCAGCCCCTGCCCTCTAGGGATGAGAACAGCACTTGAAGAAGGCTGAGTCATTATACAACGAGTCATTTGTGTCCATTAATCTCACACAGAAAAAAAATCAGATTGGCTTATACACAATGGATTTCTTATGCACCCCATCCTATGTGCATTTCAGTTCTTAACTTTAGCCTTCTTTTCGTCTTCAGGGTCCACTTCCCAGGGTGGACACCCGCCGTCCCGGCCACCCTAAGTGTCAGATGCCTAGAGCTCCACTCTCTTCTGTGGGTGATGCCTGGGAGCTGGATGAACACAGAAGGATTCTGAGCTACACGTGTGAACTTATCCTATAGCGGCGGAGTCTAAAAACATCAAGGGACATAAGAATTCAGGAAGTCAGTCTTCACAGAACAGGGAAGGAAAGCACTGCATTTTCAGGGGCAAGGCTGGAAGCATGCAAATAACTTTAAACTGTTTTTACAACTGGTCTGCCATTGTGCCAGATCTGAGCTTTTTTCCCAGTCAGTGGAGAGATTTTTAATAACTCTTCACGTTTTCCGGACCATCTGGGGCTCGTGTCTGTGATTTTTGTGTACTCACGCCTGTGTAGTGACTTATACCTGCTGTCGATGGGCCCGTCTTAGACTAGGCTCCCCCAGAAGCGGACCCCACAACCAAGTTGGGAGTGTAGGTCATGGGCTTCGGGGGTGATTCTAAGAAAGCAATGATGAGTGAGTTGGGAGAGCCTCCAGCGAGGGTAGAAAGCCAATGCTAGGTGCTCCAAAGCAGGTCACTCCTCTGGGCATTCGGAGGATGGCAATGTGGAGGCCTGTGATCTGACTTGGGTTTTAACGGGACCCCCTGCTGCTGTGTTTGGGATAAACAGAAAGGGGGGCGAGATGGATTCAGGCAGCCTGGACAGGAGGCAACTGCAATAGTCCGAGTGAAAGACGTGGGTGTGTTACAGGGGTGCTGCCCACAGGCTGTGTGCACAACCCAAGGAGGTGCCATTGCAGGAACATCGTCGGGACGGAGCGGTCTCCCAGATGGAGTCAGGGACTCGGCTGCAAATGTGGAGAAAAGGGCTCGGATTCTGGATCTATTTGGGTGGTTAGGCCAGCAGGACTCGCCAACAAGGTCACCTTGGAAAGTGAATCACCTTTCATTGTTTTCCCCAGAGGGCTCCTCTCTGCAGAGCAGATGAAGGGGAGAACTTTCATTTCAATTCTCAGGAATCAGTGGGGTCATCCATCTCCCAAGAGCCTGGGGAAGACAAACTGGAAAGTGAGCTCAGATATACCGTGAAAGTCAAGATGCCTATGGATAGAATGTCCTGTGTCGTCAATGACACTGTCAGAATTTGTTAGAATTTTCTGAAGGGAAAAATAGTTTGTCTCTGATGGATGTTCTGTTTTAGAGACACAATTAATCACAACATCTTAAGAAATCAATTTCTTTAATAGCAAAATAATCTATATTTTGCCAACTGGAAACATAGGTTTTATTTAAGAAAAGCTCTCCCTCTGTGGATCATACTTCTTGGCGCCAGGAGGGAGAATGCTGTCCATGAGCGTAGTTTACAATTCACTGAGGAAATAATGATGTTCTCAGGCAGAGAGCCTTAAAAGGCTTTTCCTTTATCAAATGGATTTTTATTCAGAAATAGATTTGACAAGTAAACAGTACAATGTGCAACAGTTGTTTTCCAAATTTATGAGCATATAAACATTTCTAGGGCACATAGTGCAGTAATCCAGAATAGAGGAATTTTTTGATGTTGATTTAGTCTCATTTCCATTGTCCCCAAGGTAAGACCCCCTCCCCAGGCTTTGGAAACAGGTCTCTGGTCTCTCTCCACACATCCAGAACTGGGTCTGCCTAACCACCCACCACATCCCGTCTGAGACATGGAAAGTCCTGTTTATCAGAAATCTGCCCTCTGCTCTTTCCCCATGGGCTCTAGGTCTGCCTTCTGGAATTGCAAAGAATTTGTACAGTTCCTTTTCGACAGAAGAGCCTGGGGGGCTACAGTCCACGGGGTCGCAAAGAGTCGGACACGACTGAGTGAGCAACACTTTCACGTACACTTTTTACCAAAGAGATGAAGACGGCCATCAAGTCCTTACTAAAATTTCACTTTTCTCCATCCCCATTTTCCCAGTTCCTTCCTGGGCCGCAGTGATCCAGGCTGAGGAGTGACCGCTGCGAGAGGCTGTTTTTACTAAGTCATATCAAAGGTCCATCGTTCCCACAAAATCTACCCTGTGCGTTCCCCTTCCATCCTCACGTTTCTCGATGGAGCTGGGTCTAGGCCAGAGCCTGGAGTGCCCCATCCCTGGCAGTGGGCTTAAGAGGTGGGGTCACTTTGGGGAAAAGGATCTGCTTGCTTGAAAACGGGGAAGTAACTTGGCTCACTCCGACTCAGAGGTTTAGCACTTTTGGAAGAGAAACAGCAGCATCCCCAATCCACCAGGGTTGGAAGGAATCTCTTCAGAGAGAAGGGCTTGGTTTTAAAATGCTAGCTGCTTCTGTCATCTTCCTGACAGGCCCAGCCTTTTATAAATCTGCTTTTAATTAAGCAAGGGTTTTCTTATCGTGTTCCCACCCTCTTCTATTTCCAGCAACTGTGCCAAGTGGGCGCCGTCGACTTCTTAAATTAACATGGAGGCTGCAGTGCCTGGGGTGGGGGTGGGGGCTTCTGTTTAGTTGCTCGGTCGTGTCTGCCTCTTTGCGAACCCTGTCCATGGAGCTTTCTGGGCAAGAATACTGGAGTGGGTTGCCTTGCCCTCCTCTAGAGGATCTTCCCAACCCAGGGATTGAACCCGCTTCTCGTGAGTCTCCTGCTTCCCAGGTGGTGCAGTGGTAAAAAAAATCTGCCTGCCAATGCAGGAAACGGAGAAGGAAATGGTAACCCACTCCAGTGCTCTTGCCTGGAGAATCCCACCGACAGAGGAGCCTGGCGAGCTACAGCCGACGGGGTCGCAAGAGTCAGACACAACTTGGCGACTGAACCACCACCACTACCAACGCAGGAGCTGTAAGAGACTCGGGTTCGATCCCTGAGTCGGGAAGATCCCCTGGAGGAGGAAATGGCAACCCACTCCAGTATTCCTTCCTTGGAAAGCTCCTAGACAGGGGAGCCTGGTGGGCTACAGTCCACGGGCTCACAAGGAGGTGGACACGGCTGAGCGACTGAGGACGCGGCTGCGGTTCTTGGAGGCGCTTCGTTAGGGGCGGCGGTACCCGCTTCTTTGCTTGCCGTGGCTGCAGGTCTGCAGGCTTCGGTCCTCTTGGCTCCCTGTGTCTGGCCTGGCCTGTGGCTGCTGACTCCAACCTGGACCAACACGGCGGACATGTCTCTGGGGTGAGGGGTGGTCAGTGAAGAAGCTCTTCTTCTCTGCTCCAAGGCCACAACTGCAGAGTGTTTTGCTCGGGAACAATCACAACCGTTCCAGACTCTGGACTCAGAATAGGGTGTTTCTTCTCTTTTCCGAAAGGAAAGAGAAGGAAAAGGAAGAAAGGTCAACAGACACGGAAAGCATGCTTATGCAACAGGCCTGCTGTTCTGTGCAGGAGAAAACACTGACATCACTCAAAGCTAATTGATGAAGTCATTGTGGGTGTTTTCTGCTCACCTGAGGCTAGGCAACATGTCTACAGAAAAGGAAAAATTCCAGCACTTTCTAGGGCGTATCAGTTAAAGGATGGTCTAAGGAAGTACCCAAGCTCACTGCTGAGCACCCCCTTTGCCAGGTCTGACCCCTGATTTTCTTCAAAGGTAAATACTCACTCTGATAATGGGTGAAAATCAGTCATTGCAAACACTCCCTGACAAACGTTCTGTGAGCGAGATTCACGAGACATGGTTTTAAACCCAGACACCAAAAATCTTCAATCTGTCACCGCATTAATCTCTAATGTAGGTACTTACAGATACTGGTCGGTTACGTGGGTTTCCTTTGAACTGGGGAGGCTGACACTGTTTTCAATCGCTCGCTGGGTCTAAGAGGTCAGCTGCTTGCTTGCTTGCACACCCCTCTCTTGTGTCTGGAATTCGGGGAGAAATCTTGGCTTGCCAGTGCCTGTTGATAAGTCTGTTGGCCTTGGAGGCTTTTGACAAATGGAAACGGCAGACAAGTTTGCTTCTGAGGCTGAAGGAATGAATTCCCTTTGTGGCTCACCTGAAACAGAAATCCTAATAGTAGGACTTCTCCCATATTTATCTTACTGGGGTGAACGCTTTTGGCACAACACTGACCCAAGGGTCACAGAATGTTAGATCAGGAGGCTCTGGAATTCGCTCCTCTCCAATGACAAACCCGTGGCTCAGGGGCTCCAGGTCCCATAGCAAGCGGACGTGAAAGCTGTGCCCACATTCCTGGGGCTGGTGGGCCCTGCGTCTCCTGTGTCCCCTCCCAGATGCATGCCTAGTCACTCAGTCATGTCCGCCTCTCTGGCGACCGTATGGACCGTAGCCCTCCAGGCTCCTCTGTCCATGGGATTTCCCAGGCAAGAATACTGGAGTGTGCTATCATTTCTTTCCCCGCCCAGGAATCAGACCCGTGCCTCCTGTATTACGGGTGTGGATTCTTTACCACCGAGCCATCAGGTAAGCCCCGGGAGCCTTTGGGTCTTTTTTAAAAAAATCTGGTATTGCTTTATTTTTATTATTTTTATCTTTTATTGACATATAGTTGATTTACAATGTTGTGTTAGTTTCAAGTGTACAACAAAGCCATTCAGATATATTTTCAGAGTCTTCTTCAGATTCTCTTTCCTTATAGGTTTTATAACATACCGAGTACAGCCCCTGTGTTATGCAGGAGGACCTTGCTTTTACCTATTTTGTATTTAGTGATGTGTATCTGTTAATCCCAGACTCCTGATTTATCCCTTCCCATCCTTCCCCTAACCATAATTTTGTCTTCTGGACTGCGGGTCTATTAATGTTTTGTAAATAAGTTCATTTGCATCTTTTCCTTTCAGATTCCACGCGTAAGCAATATTATTTGACAGTTGTCTTTTTTTCTATCTGGCTTAGCTGCGCTTAGTATGACAGCCTCTGGGTCCGCCTTCCTTGCTGCAAATGGCCTTATTTCATTCTTTTCTAGGACGGAGTAACATTCCATTGTACGTATGTACCCCGTTTTCTTTATCCGTTTCTCTGTCAGTGGACGCTTGTTGCTTCCACATTCTGGTTACAGTGCCGCTGCGAACTGGGAGGACCTGTATCTTTTCAGATTACAGTCTTGTCTAGATATACGCTCCAGGCCCTTTAAGAGGAGGAACCATGAACCTGGTGAGGAGAGCCACGCCCTTGCTGGACAGCAGTGAGGTGGGACGGGGACGTGGCCGGGCACAGGAAGTGGGCCTGTCTGGGGTTCCCTCCCCTCCTGTTGTGCAGTCACCACCAAGATGCGTGAGAAAAGCCACCCCAGCCTGACCCCTGTGCTCCCTGACTCGCCCACCCTGGGTGCAGTGGGTGAGCTTCTTCCTCCCCTGCTGAAGTGCCCATGAGTCCACGGACCCTCTGTCTGCAGCACTTTAGAGAGCTCCCCATCAGGGCCTAGCAGTGGAGGCCAACGCAAGCCACTGGAAAGGACGCTGCCTTCCAGACTGAAACCCCGTCAGGACGCCATGCCTGGTGGGTGACGCCGGATCTCAGTGGAGGGGAGGGGGCAGTGGGAGCTGCCATTCCAGACCCTTGCCTCCCAGGAGAATTCTTCAGACTACATAGAAAGTCATCTTTCCCACAGGGCAGGTCGCCACCACTCATTCTCTTGAATGGCCCCATGTTAGTTCCAGATGCAAATTAATCAAAGGAAGTGAAGTTGTTCAGTCGTGTCTGACTCTTTGCGACCCCGTGGACTGTAGCCTATCAGGCTCCTCTGTCCAGGGATTTTCCAGGCAGAAATACTAGAGTGGGTTGCCATTGCCTTCTCCAGGAGATCTTCCCTACCTAGGGATTGAACCTGGGTCTCCCTCATTGTAGGCAGACACTTTGCCATCTAAGCCACCAGGGAAGTCCAATCAAAGGCAGGGTATTGCCTCATTTTGGTCTCTTGACCTGTAAATGTGGGACTCCTCTCTGCACCCTCCTCTCTCTGTGGCAGGGTGGGTGCTTGGCAAGTGTTCAGAGAGGGTGGTTGTGTCAGTGACTGGTTATCCACTCATCTCTGCCAACTGGGGGCCTCTCCACCGAGTCATGGTTACAGTGTGCTGGGATGGTCTCAAAGCCTTCCCAAATATGTCACTAATGAAGAGTTCAAACACCTAGGGATCTGCTAATCTCCCTGTGACATTAATAGGCTTTATTTATCTGGAATCTGGACAAAGCTACTACTGAATAGATGTTTGAAAATGGATAAGCAATGAACGGATAACTGTTTAACCTTTTCTATGAAAGGAGAGCGGAATAGAGTAGTAACCCAAAGGTTAAATGATTGCGAGAAAGCTGAGGATTGAAGAAGTGCAATCACCATGTCTCAGTTATTGGTTTTCTTCAAATAAATCCTACCTCTTGTGATTACAGAAATAATCCAGATGAAATATATAGGACAAAGACCCAGATGCATATAAAATGGCATAACTTCATATTTTGGAAGCACTTTCCCTCAGGAAAGACAGAAAAACTCTCATGGAAACAGTCAGGAGCAAAGAAAGGTTTATTGGAGGGCCATGTATGCCTCCCAAAGCTCTGAAAACACTCCATGAGGCTTCAGCAAAGCATTTTGACAGGCAAGGTGAGGGAGGGGTGTGATTGGTTGTTGCAAACTTCTTGGTTTGGAATCCTTTGTTCTTGCAGCTGTCCACCTTGGTCAGGTCAAGATACTCATAGGCCTCCAAGAAGGAAAATGGTATTCTCTTTGCTGAAACTTTTTATCTCCATATGAATGGAAAAGAGTTATGCCTTTAAAGATCAGAGCCTTGAGAATAGGCTTCTGTGTATTTCCGGCTGTGGACAACATTCTTTTACAAAAGCTGCAGAGTCAGCATGACTCAGCACAGGCAACTGAGCACGAGGGTTTACATAAAAGAGCTAGACTCCATGTGGAGTCAGGTCTGTTCTTGCCTATTACAAAAGGACGTTCCGACCTCCAGGAGAGAAAAGAACAAGGCAGGCCCAGAGGGACGGCTCACAGCAAGCGACAGCCTTCCGGGGAGCCTGGTGTACACAGGGCTCGGGCCCCTGGCCCAGACGGGGAGACAAAGGCTGAGCAAACGGGGAGTGCTCTCAGTTATTCTAAGACATGATGCTGGTGACCATACAATTCACGGGCTGAAAAGAGAAGCAAACAGGCCAGGCTGCCTTCTTGGGGTTGTCCCAGACGTCTGAATGATTTTGTAATTAAATCATCCACCTGGCCGTAGGATTATAAGCTAAAGTGAATACTTGTCACAACATCACCTTCTTCAAAACAAAGACAGAGGTTGCAAAAACAGGCCAGAGTGTGCACTATTTGCTTGGAACTGTTCGTGTTTAGCCGAAACCAAAGAGCCTTCAAGAAGGGATGACACCCTATGTAGCCTTCAGAACTTTTAGTCAGAAACAAACGAAAAATTGACCTGCCTAAGCAAGTGTCGGGATTTTTTTTAAAAACTGTATCAATTCCCTAGAAAAACTAAGTCCCCCCACAGCATTTGTTTTCCATTTCTGAGCTGTTGTAGGAAAAAAATGAATGAGACCCAACTGCCTCCCCACGTCTGCAACGATCCCCACCTGCATCCTTCATCTGGGCCCCTGTGACTCCGTCTGTCACGCTCTCCTGGGTTCCCTTTCTTCCCTCCAATCGCCGTCTTGAGCTCAGGGCCTGCACTATCATTAGTCACTTTCAGACAGACCCTGTAGATTTCAAACGTCAAAATCAGGGAATTCCCCACGTGATTATTTTACTGGGGGAGAAAAGGAGTGGAGAGAGAAAGAGTGAAAAGTGAATTAAGAGCAGCTCACAGTTTCCACGCCCTCTGTTGGTGCGAGGTTTTGGCCGAGTCTTCCTACCATGTGTTCTGAGTGGTGAATAATAACTGAATGGTTCGTTTCCAGGGTTATGTTACTGTTGGCCGATAGCATATCATTTTAAGGGGGTCCACATTTCTCAGCTCTGCTCAAATCACTTTGGCAAGTTTAATCTCGCCTAACAGTTTTGCTATTTACTGCTGGAATTTCTCTATCTTAAGAGCACCCGGGGAATTTAGCTTAGTGGCTACGAGATTGACTTATAGCTCTAGACCAGGTGGAAGTGGAGACGCACGGACAATATACATAAGGATATACTGCACAGTTATCTCTGCTCTCAGAGCATTCCCATAGGCGTGAGGATTAATTCCTGGTTTTCAAACGGCAGAAGTGACTGAATCTAGAGATTTAGAGCACCCCCACTGCCAAAAGTGAAGAGCTATGCGGGAGAAGGGAGAGGACTGGGCTCTGTGATTTACCAGTTCCGTGATCTTGGGAGTATTCCTTGATCTCTTTGAGCTTCTTTTCCTCATTTGCGAAATGGGGTTAATAAATTCTACCTTGGAGAGTTGTCCTGGGGGTAGAGTGATGTGGTGCTCCTGGGGAACAATATATCTGTAAGACTTCATCTCTATCTCTGCTTCTCTAGCCAAACCACTGTCTCTTGCGTTTCCTTTAAAATGTGTTTTGAATAATGCAAGCTTGAAAATGATGAGGGAAATCAGAGTAATAGTGATCCCCAGATCTGAATATTTTGGCCACCTGATGTGAAGAGCCGACTCATTGGAAAAGACCCTGATGATGGGAAAGATTGAAGGCAAAAGGAGAAGGGGATGGCAGAGGGTGAGATAGTTAGATAGCATCACTGACTCAATGGATATGAGTTTGAGCCAACTCTGGGAGACAGCGAAGGACAGGGATGTCTGGCATGCCGCAGTGCATGGGGTTGCAGAGTCGGTCATGCCTTAGCAACTGAACAGCTACGGATCTTACTAAGTGGCACCATAGCTGATAAAGTCTTTTCACAAATTAAATGTATTCTATTTTTCCAAAGGTCTTAGGTCAGTATATACATAAGAAATTATTATTTCCAGATAATGAAACCACGTCACGCAATTGAAAGAAACAAAGCAGGGACCTAATAATCATGAGACCTCTGTGATGACAAAGATGACATGACACTGGCGATGACAGCGATGCTGGTGTTGAAGACGCTGCCACTGACGACAAAGACGCTGGTGGTGATGCTGATGTTGACCACAACCTTCACTGAAGGCTTCCTTGGAGCGACACTATCAAGCGTTACAGCATATCTGTCAACTCACAGGACACTCACAACATCTTATGTGACAGGACCATTATCATTCCCATTTTACAGTTGAGATCATCATATTTCAGAGAGATCCAAGGTCAGAAAGCAAGTGCAGAGCAGAGCAGATTCAAATCCAATTGGTCAGACTCTAAGCTCCTTATCAAACTATAGCCTAAGACTCTTTCTATTGTCTCAAATAATAGGTGACATTGGAGAAGAAATATTCCCTTTGGAGGAAAAGATGTTATAAGGAAGGTTTATATCTATAGGCAGATGTGCTAAGTTGCTTCAGTCATGTCCAACTCTTTGTGACCCTGTGAATGATAGCCTGCTAGGATCCTCTGTCCATGGGATTCTTCAGTCAAGAATACCAGAGTGGGTTGCCATGCCCTCCTCCAGGGCATCTTCCCAACCCAGGGATCAAACCCACATCTCCTGTGACTTCTGCACTGTAAGAGGAGTCTTTACCACTGAGCCACCAGGGAAGCCCCCTATGTATATGTATGTGTGTACGCATATGTACCACATTTCCTTTATCCATTCATCCGTTGATGGAAATTTAGATTACTTCCATATCTTGGCAATTGTAAATAATGCTGCTATGAATGTTAGGATGCATGTGGCACCACACCAAAATAAGTGTTTTCAAGGGTTTTAAAAATATAAACCCAGGAGTGGAATTGTTGTAGTTCTATTTTCAGTTTTTTGAGAAACATCCATACTCTTTTCCACAGTGACTGTACCAATTTACATTTTCATCAGTTGTACACAAGTGTTCCTTTTTTCAACATCCTTGCCAACATTTGTTATTTGTGTTCATTTTGATGACAGCCATTCTGACAGGTGTGAGGTGATATCTCATGGTTTTAATTAGCATTTTCTGATAATGATTACATGTGATTATAATCAACCCATACAAGAACTCCATTTTGGAGGAAAGAAGTCGTGGCTTGGACAAAAAAGTAAGTTTTCCAAGGTCACTCAGTTAGCTAGAGGGAGAGGCCAAAAGGAATCGCGGTCTCTGTGATGCTATGATCAGTTTTCAGTTATGGAAAGCAGAATAACTCCAGCCAACCTAGAAAGGAATTTACTTGTTATTAGACGGACAGCTGAATCATGAGGGCTGCTGGGGAATACATTCTTAGTGAGCTTCAAGAAAATTCTCCTTCAAAGCTATAGAAGTGGCTGCCCTGGAAGCCACCTGTCAATTGGAGAGCCGTGGTTTCCATGCTGCCTCCAGAGCTGACTGCTGCCTCTTTCCCCCTCAGCTCAATTTTGCGTGCACGACTTGAAAGAGTGTGTCTGATTGGCATGAACTAAGCCACCACCTGGGCTCTGGCAGCAAGGGAGTCTGGGAAATAGAGGTCTTGGAGTTTAGCCTCTGAAGAGCAAAATGGCATGTGAAGTAGAATTAGGGAAGGATACGTTGAGCAAAGAGAGTTAGAGAATCAGCTCCAAGTAGCAAAGTCTAAACATTACCTGAAGTTGAATCTGCGGGTACTCTTTTCTCCTACACAAAAGCACCCAGGAAAGGGGGAAGCCCTATGCCCATTGCATTTCACCTTGTCCAAACCCCTGTTTCACCTGCTGATTTTCTGACCATGGTGGACTCTAGTTGACTCCAGTGTACGTTCTCCCCTTCCCTTCTTTCAATTCCCAGGGCAAGCTAGTCCATTTTCCTCATCAACAAAAGTCAGCGTCTGTCTGGGCATGCCCAAGAGTTTAAGGACAGGTGGGCCACTTAGGTCTGGCCAGCAAGAGTTCAGGAGCAGGCTCACGGGTGAGGCTTCCAGGAAAGTCATTGCTTTCTTGATGAAAAGAGACGCATGGAGCTGACATTTCCTTTGGAGAGTTCTCCTTTCCTATTCTTGCTTCCTGCCTGGAAATGTGAGCAAATTCTCTGGAGGTGGTGCATCCATCCGAGGAGCATGTGGACCAGAGCTGCCTGCTGAGGATCAGAGGAGGGAGTGGGAGGTTCCTGCATCCTGAGGGCACCGGAGAGGTGTCTGACCTTGGCTGCCTTTCTATGGACTTTATGTGACGCCAGAAGAATAAACCCCATTCAATAAGCTTATCTTTTCAGTGTTCAGGTTTGGGTGCTCATGGACCTGAACGGGTCTTCCCTAGGGTAAGTCCTTGTATACCAGCCCCATGGCTCATGGAATTTTAAGGCCAGAAGAGAAGTCAGACACGTCTTAGCTATAGTCATCTATTGTTGCTGTTCAGTTGATCATTTGATCAGTCATGTCCCACTGTTTACGACTCCATGGACTGCAGCTCACCAGGCTTCTGTGTCCTCCACTAACTCCTGGAGCTTGCTCAAATTCATGTCCATGGAGTCAGTAACGCCATCCAAGCATCTCATCCTCTGTCATCCCCCTTCTCCTCCTGCCCTCAGTCTTTCCCAGCATCAGGGTCTTTTCCAATAATTTGGCTCTTTGCATCAGGTGGCCAAAGTGTTGGAGCTTCTTTTTAGCATCAGCCCTTCCAATGACTGTTCAGGGTTGATTTCCTTTAGGATCGACTGGCTTGATCTCCTTGCTGTCCACAGGACTCTAAAGATAACAATCGTCTCCAGAACCCCAGTTCGAAAGCATCAGTTCTTTAGCATTCAGCCTTCTTTATAGTCCAAATGTCACATCTATACATGACTATTGGAAAAATCATAGCTTTGACTATAATTTATTAACATTCCACATGTATATGCCTAGCCTATACTGTCAGATTTTAAGCTCCCTGTAGATGGGGATGATATATGAAATATATGTAATAATACATATGATATATATCAATATAAGACGTCCCTGATGGTTCAGTGGGTAAAGAATCCGCCTGTAATGAGAGAGATGCAGAAGACCCGGGTTTGACCCCTGGGTTTGGGAAGTTCCCGTGGAGGAGGGCATGGCAACCCACTCTAGTACTCTTGCCTGGAGAATCCCATGGACAGAGGAGCCTGGTGGGCTACAGTCCATAGGGTCACAAAGAGTCAGACACAATTGCAGCAACTGAGCACACACGCATATATCAATATATATAAAAATGCTTAATATGAAAAAATGTTTATCAGATCCTTGCTAAGCAAATGAATCCCCAGATCCTTTGATAGTATCTGTGGACTGCTTTAAAAAGTTTTAACTTTCTTTTGCAAAAGAACTTAGATTTATTAAAAATCTATTTAAGGCATTTCCAACTTTTGGTAGCAAATATTCTATTATGAATACATCATTTTTTTAAAAATTGATGAATAGTTGATTTTCAATGTTGTATTAGTTTCAGGTGTATGGAAAAGTGATTCAGTTATATGTATACATATATATTCTTTTTCAGATTCTTTCCTACTATTGGTTTTTATAAAACACTGAAATAGTTCCCTGTGGTATAGAGCAGGTTACTTACTTCTGAATGTAAACTCACTGTTTTAAGAATTTGGAGAAGCTAGAAAAAAAGATCCTATGGAGAAGTGAAATTATTTTACTCTTTCTCAGAAATACTCTGCAAAACTTGATTTATCTACTCCTGCATTCAAAAAAAAGAAAAAAAAGTCAGCCTCAAATCTGTGGCTTCATGCTTCCATCATCTCGTTTGTTCTGGATGACATGGGTCAGGAGTCTCAGGCATGTGGCCTTTCTGGCTCAGGTGACATCGGTTGGGATCACTCAGTAGGCTCGCTTTGGCGGCCTGGATTGGCCTGGCAGGTCCTAGGATATTTCATTTGCAGGTCTGGCACTTGGATGTCCCCCTCCTCCTTGGATGTCCACCCGTTCTCCTCGGCTGCTCTGGGCTTGCTCATAGCATGATAGCATCCGGAGTGCGGGGCTTCTTTGCTGGCGCCTGACTTCTAAGAGGGAGAGTTGAAAGTGGCAAACACTTTAGATTTTAGGCTCAGCCTGGGAAGGTACACAGCGTCATTTCGGCTGCATTCTGTTGGTCAAGAAAGATCATGGGCCCTACTCAGATTCAAGAAGGACCAGGGGGCTCTGCTTCTCAGTGGGGGAGAAGCAAGGTCACATTACAGAAGGACAGTAGACAGTACCACCTCACCTTAGGAAACAAGTCTACCACCTCCCTACTGGTCCAGGTTACCCTACATATTGCCTTGTTTGACAATTTTTTTGCGTGTGTGTGGCTATGTATCTATCTGTTTAGGGAAATCAACTCTGATTATTGGAAGGGCTGGTGCTGAAGCTGAAGCCCCAATACTTTGGCCACCTGATGGGAAGAGCCAACTCACTGGAAAAGACCTTGATGCTGGAAAAGATTGAGGGCAGGAGGAGAAGAGGGTGGCAGAGGATGAGATGGTTAGATAGCATCATTGACTCATGGACATGAATAGGGCAAACTCCAGGAGACAGTGAAGGACAGGGAAGCCTGGTGTGCTGAGTCCATAGGGTCATGAAGAGTTGGACAGGGCTTAGCAACTGAACAACAATTCAGGAGGAAGAATTAGTGTTTGTAGGATTCCAACCATAGGTGGAGTGCTAACTCCCTTCACGGAATTTCTTGTTTACTGGGGCTTAAATTGTCAAAATAATTTTCTCTAGGCCTAACCTCTGGGTTCATTTGAGCCATTTGCTCGCAGAAATAAGTAGCTAGTCAGTCCATAAAGCACGATACATGACAATTTGCTGACAGGTGGGACTTACCTAGTTGTCTTCCGTAGACCGGGATGACCCTAAACTTTTCAACTCTGGGGATCACAAGTTACTGGCTTGCCTTCCTACCAGAGTTCACTTCACACTCTTGTTCCTTCAGCTCCCCTGGGGGATGGAGGCTTATCTCTTAGAGATTCTTTTACTACTGAAAAGAAATCATTTGTATGCCTCTGGGTGCCCAATTAAAACTTGTAGAGACAGAAGATATCGAAGGGGCAGCTCCCTGGCAACTCCCTCCTGTTCAGTTGTAAAACAGGCTTCCAGAGCCGTTCAGAACTGCAGCCTCGGGTGGGTGCCTCCTGAGGTCTGCTGGGAACTGATGGCTGCCACACCCCGAGGCGCCAGGGTGTTTGTGCTGAACAGCAGCCCTGCAGGGACCCTTCTGTTTTATCCCTTTTGAAAGTCTTGACTGTAGTTCAAGAGGAAAGAATAAAACAATGAGCTGTGTGTGCACAGAGCAACTGCGCTGCAGTAAAACAGCAGATGTGGGGATATTTCATCCACCAAAGGATCTCCAAGAATCAGGGGAAAGTTGTGACATCGGCAGAGTCAGAGGCAAGGGGGACATTCTGGAAACTTCCAGCATCTCAGTGAGAGTTCAGGGAGGTTGGGGGCAAGCTCGGAGAGGTCCCTCATTTCCAAGAGGTGCAGCTTGCTAAGAAACACATTTGAAAATGTGAAACTACTAACTCCTAAAAGGAGTAATTCAGTTATTTCTTTTTCTTTTTTAATCTCCAAACTTTATTATAAAATATTTTTGGAGATTTATATTTGTGGAATATGATCCTTTTAACAATATTTTAAAATACTTTTCATATTTTATTTGCTACCCTAACTTTGTGATTGTGTAGATTGCATTTGCATTTTATTTTACTTGTAAAATACTTATTTTACTTATAAACAGCTATTTCTGATACAATTTCCAGGCCTACATTTTGTCATAAAGAAAAAAGTTATCTTTATTATGGGATTCTAAGATGCTCTATCACATATCCTTTTATTAAGTTAATAAAATGCTATTTTTTTCCATGAAAAAATGTTATATCTATATTTTTCTAAACTTTTTATTTTTTACTGGGGCTTCCCTAGTAGCTCAGTTGGTAAAGAATCCGCCTGCAATGAGGGAGGCCTCGGTTAGATCCCTGGGTTAGGAAGATCCCCTGGAGAAGGGAAAGGCTACCCACTCCAGTATTCTGGCCTGGGGGATTCCATGGACTGTGTAGGCCGTGGGGTCGCAAAGAGCCGCACACGACTGAGTGACTTTCACTTTCACATGCTGATTAACAACGTTGTGACAGTTTCAGGTGAACCAGCGCAGGGACTTTCAGCCCTTTCGAACCATTATTCTCTAGATGAGAACACGGATGCCCAACAGGTGAGGGGACTGGATGGGATCAGGGCCCTGGCCTGTGGCTAAGCAGTGTCGGCCACCAGTTTTCCTAATCTCCAGCTCTGGTCTCTTTCTAAGCACTATCCTGCCCCCAGCCCTGACTCTTCTGCCTGATGAGCTTTACCACGTGACCCTGAAATGGGCAAATAGAAGCTCCCTCTGGCTCTGGGCTTGGGTAGCAGAGACAAGGGGGATGACAGGTACCAAAGGGGGTTGCACAGGGTCAGGGGCTTCCAGGGGGGTTTGGGGAAGCCTCAGGCCGGAAGGCGTGTGTGTGTGTGTGGTGCGGGGGAGCAGGGGTGGTCTCTAACCTCCTCTCCTCTCACTGAGGGGAGAAGGAAGCTGTCTTCCTGCAGGAGCACCTGGGCTGAGCTTGCATCCACGCTCCGCACATAGAAGGAAGGGGCTGCCATAGTCAGACCCTCGGAGATGCCCAGGCCCCTCATCCTCGGAATCTGATCTCCCAGTGAATGTGGACAGAAAGCTGAAGGTCTCGTGCATGAGGTCCCGGCCAGGGCCACCTGCGCACAACGCGGCCCAATAGGAAGAGGAAATGGGAGGTGAGCTGCGGGCACAGTTGTGCAGGAAAGAGTTGTTAATCCGAGATCAGATCACCAAGCAACTCATTTGTGTTGCCCCACATCTGTGAGTGGATAGGGATGTGAGAGTTTTAAAATGTATGCTGAGAGCAGAATCGCCCTAGCCTGGCTCTGTCTGGGACTGTAGCTTAGTGGAAGATGGAGAGATGAAGGAGGGTCAAGCGGCTGTTGCCTCCACCCTAAGGGCCCAGGGCCCCCAGTGACATCCTCTTATGTTCAGAAACCTGGGATGGCGTATTGGTGATGAAGGCCCTGGAACTTTCTACCAGTCGTAACGGAGTCAGAAGGTCCATGACTGTCCTTACAGAGTGCAACCTTAGCCAGGACAAGCCCTGATTGGATAGACACTCATTTTACTAAAAAGCAGGAATTCCATACCAACTCTTTCTCAACAGAACCTCATAGCTGGAGTACCTTCTCCACTCTTCTCTCTTTTCTTCCTACCCCCTCTCCCATTATATAATTTTTGTTACAAATAGTTTCTCAGATCCAACCTTCTCTTCAAAGCCTCCATATCTGCTTTGAGTTTGTATGCAAATAACAGAGCATGCAGCTTAACAGTGGCCTAAACAAACAGGGCTGAGTTTCTCAGAGAATAGGACATCTGGAGTCAGCAAGCCAGGATCAACACAGCTGCTCACCAATGGCACCAAGGCTGTTTGTATTCCATGGTCCTTAGCATGTTCTTCTGCTGGGTCCCAGTCCCATGAAGGCTGCCGCAGCACCAGCCATCAAGCCCATGCCTGACTTAGAGAGAAACAATTGTGTTTGGCCCTTTTATCAGGAAAGGAAATGTTTGTCCAGAAGTAACCCCAGACCCCAGCATTACAGTCACGTCTTTGTGGTGATTAGTGGTTACCCAGGACATGGCAAAATCTGTTCCCTACATTCTTAACTGTCCTGGCAATTAGGTTGAAATTCAAGCTCTGTCCCATCGACAGCGAGCAAGAGTGACATTTGATAGCCATGGCAGTCAAAAGCCTGAAATTCCTCCCTCTTCCTCTTCCTTTCAGTGGTGGCCTTAGAAGCCGAATGTTCTAGATGGGGCAGCTGCAAAATGGTAAAGCCCCATCAGCCTGCATCCCCGAGGAGCCCTGTGTAGCAGAGACCACAGCAGATCACCAGGGGAGGCAGTGTGAGTGAGAAATGACCCCTGTTGGGCTAAGCTATTAATATGCCAGGTTTATGTGACCACAACATAGCCGAGACCTTACACGGTCTCACCCTCCAGAACTTCATCACATGGGTGCCTCTTGTTGACGGGGACTAGAACATGAGCGTTTGGGTTTTCCGGTCTCCCCCTGGAGTCAAACAGCAGGGAAGTGAGCTGGGGATGAAGGCTAAGTTTGCCTGATCACAGCACCCAATATCGCTTCCCAGGTTGGTCCCAAGGGTCTATGCCCATGTGGCTAAGAGCAGAAAGCAATAGACACAGATTAAAATGCACACACACACACACACACACTCCCACACGTATCCTCACAGTCTCTCACACAGACACACATGTACTCACACACAGAGTCACATAAACATACACTCAGACGCTTGCGACAACACAATCTCTCAATCATGAAGCAAAGTTTGAAAGAAAAGGGGGATATTTTCCGGTCAACTTCTTGTACTTGCTTTCTGACTTTGGAAAAAGCCACAGCATCTCAACATTGAGGTTTTCCAGCTCATGATCCAAATAAAGAATCATTCTCTTTAATTAATGGCAGGCAGATGTGGCCAGGTGGGCACAGGAAGCCAAACCTATCATTAGTTTGCAAACAGCCCTCTGAGTCCAGAAAGAGGAGCAGAGGTGGAGTGGAAATCATTCCTATGTTGTGAGAGCACAGTGCTGGATACTAAGCTTGGCCCTGATACTGAAGGCGAGGAGGGGAAAGTTCATGACATCTGTGAGGTCGGTGACTAAGACCCATTGGTAGGGAAAGACCTGGGGGATTTCAGCGGAGTTCTCAATTCAGAGAATGAGGGAAGGGAGATGATTCACGGCCATGACAGGTGGAGCAGCCAGAAATGCTGGAGCAGATGCAGCTCAGAGGAGCTGACCGCCGGCCCGGAGGAGGGAGGTCTGGCTCGGGGAGCCTTGTGGGCAGAGTCCAGGGAACCGCAGGTAGTGGACATGCCATGGACAGGCTCACCAGAAGGGCTCCAGCTGGGCCCAGTGCAGAGGCCCTGGTCTTCTCTAGAAGCTGCCCGTGAAGCTGAACCAGGAGAGGACTGGGCTGGAGAGCTGGAAAGTCAGGTCCGCCTCCTAGAAGACAACAGTCCCACATGCAGAGATTTTGCCTCCAGAGTCCCTTATCCTGCAGTGAAATGTTTGTACCCTTTTAGGCCACTGTGGCTCATCAGGGTGGTTAGGAAGGGATGAGGAAGCCCCCGTCCCCCGACCCTCCTTTGAGAAATGAAAAGATCACGTTTTGGAAGCAGCCGCAGACCCAGCTCAACCTCCCCTGGCTTGGGGCCCCGGGATGAGCTTTATTAAGAAGTCAAGGCCAGTTCCTGCCTCTATCTCTTGTCCTTTTGGGGATGAAGCTGACCCAGTAGGTACGTAGCCTCAGGTGTACCCCATGTGATGTTTTGAAGACTAAGGCCAAGACACAGGTGTTGTCAGACAGTGAGCTTGCCCAGGGCTGCGGGCTGGGAGGAAGGAAAGGCTTTTTGAAGAGCTGAAGGAGGCCCTCAGTGTTGGAACACAAAAATCACATTCCTATCTGGTGTGTGTGTGTGTGTGGTGTGTGCTACGTTGCTTCAGTCATGCCCAATTCTTTTGCAACCCCATGCACTGGTAGCCCACCAGGCTGCTTTGTCTTTGGAATCTTCCAGGCAAGAATACTGAAGTGGGTTGCCATGCCCTCCTATCTGGTACCCCCTCCCAACTGTATTTTTCAAAACTCGTATTGCAGGAAAAAGTATTTGGGATAATTCTGGGGAAGGAAGGAGATCAGCTGACATATGAGTGTAAGGCGATATTACATTGGCGAGGTTTGTGTGCAGAAGAGCACACAGGGAAGGGTGTATTTCCCCCCTTCACCCTGAGTCAGCGCCTGACTCAGTTCTGTGGTCACTTCAGGCTCCACCCGTGACCCAACGCTTCATAACATGGCTCTTTTAAACTGCCTGATTTGTATGCTTATTTTACAAGACGTTTCCTGGGCAAATCTTAGCCGTACCACATATTTTTGAAGTTTATTTTATTGAAGTCTGGTTGGTTCACAGTACTGTGTCAATTTCTGCTGTAAAACAAAGTGACTCAGTTGTACACACACACACATATATATATTCTTTTTCACATTCTTTTCCATTATGGTTTATCATAGGATATTGAATGTAGATTCCTGGACTCTAGAGTAGGACCTTGTTAATTATCCACTTTGTATGTAATGATCTTTCTTCCAGCAACTCCACACTCTCAGTCCATCCCTCCCTCACCCGACTTCCCCTGGGCAACCATAAGCTTGTTCTAGGTCTGTGAGTCTGCTTTTGCTTCATAAATGTGTCATATTTTAGATCCCGCTTACAAGTGATATCACGTGCATTTGTCTTTCTCTGTCTGGCTTACTTTACTCAGCATGATCATCTCTAGGTCCAGCCGCGTTGCTGCCAATGGCATCTCTCCGTTTTTTTATGGCTGAATAATAGCCTGTTGTATATATGTATCACGTCTTCTTTATCCACTCACCTGTCGATGGACATTTAGGCTGCTTCCATCCCAAGAGGAGGTCCTTCCTCGTGGACTGTTCTACCTGGGGAGTGCAGAGGATTTTGTTACATCTGCCCAGATGAAAGCGTTCATCATCACCCAGTTCTGGTCTCATCTGCCAGATGTGCCTACCTGTCCCGCGTGCTGTGTGTCTGCAGAATTGTGGTGAGCAGCGCTCCAGGTAGCCAACCATCAGCAGTGGGCGTGGAGCCAAGCCTCAGAGGCCCCCAGCACACCACTGCACTCGCAGTCCTGTGAACATCTGTTTAAAAACTTTGAACGACAACAAAATGCTGGCAAAATGATTAACAGAAAGCTGAGGTCTGGTCTGGATCCAGACAGCCAAGACTAGAGGCCATTCCTTTAGGGCCTGCAACAGAGGCGCCATGGTATGGGAGGCAATTCCCTGTGCCTCCCTCTTTCCAGAAAGAGATGTGAAAACACACCTGTGAAACTCTCCTTTCGCTCATCCAGGGTTGAATTTTCTTTATGTCGCCTGGGCAGAAAAGTGATGGTATGTTCAACATGAAATTCCAGAACCTCATAGGGAGGGCATCAGAGATGCTGGGTGATTTTTCTTCTTGGTGTCAAATAACCCACTATGGGCAAGTCTGATCCCTGCTATGGTAGACACCTATGTCCAGGACAGGGTTTCCTCTCAAACTAGAACACCTACCCCCAAGACCCCTCCCCTGGCCTCCTTTCCTTTACCAGGTGCTGGGAACATGCAGAAAAATAAAACAGAGCTCTTGTTGTCCAAATTCAGCTGGTCCCAAACTTATGTGAATCCCCTGGGACTGTTGTTAAAATGCAGACTCTGAATCAGCAGTTCTGGGTCTGGCCCATGATGGTAGATTTCTAACACATTTCTGGGTGACGCTGCTGCTCTGTGGACCACACTTTAAGAAGCAAGGGTTAGCACAGTGATTCTGAAAGGTGGTCCTCAACAATCAACTAGATATTAGATATGAACTCTCTCAGGCCCAACCCAGACTACTGACTCAGAAGCTGTGGGGTGAGGCCCAGGTATCTGTTTTTCATCTAGTCTCCCACCCACGCCCTGGGATTCAAATGCAAGTCTGACTGCTGAGGGTTGGAAACCACTGGGCTATGGTAGGTTAGAGTATAACCATCTGACTGCAATAGGGTTTAACTCAGCCTGGCTCGGGAGGAGAGGTGGCCAATTTACTGGATAAGCTGGCCCCAAGAAGGACCCTTAGTGACTCCCAGACAGAGCTAAGCGCTGTGCAAAGGCCCCAAGAGGAAATTGGAGGCTGGGGATGGGGCTGAGAAATAATCCAGGACATTGTTGCAGGCCAACCCAGTCATACGTACAGAATTTTCCTTGGCAATTGGCCTTTTGTGGTTAAGCATCACCACTCCACCCTACTCGCAACTCTTCACTAACAAAAGGGTAAGAACTTGTTAGCCAGAGTCTCTCTTTCTGTCCCTAGCTATGTTTAAGTCCCTCTAACTTCTTCAAGAGAAAAGCTTCTGATACAGAAAACGGTTCCCCTGTCTGATAAGTTCAGGATGGCATCAAGAACTGGAGTTTCCACTCTGGGACCGTTGTTGTTCAGTCGCTAAGTTGGGTCCGCCCCTTTTCGACCCCAGGGACTGCAGCACGCCAGGCTTCCCTGTCCTTCACTATCTCCCAGAGCTTGTTCAAACTCATTTCCATGGGGTTGATAATGCCTTCCAACCATCTCACCCTCTGTCACCCACTTCTCTTCCTACCCAGCATCAGGGTCCTTTCCATTGAGTCGGCTCTTCACATTCAGGTGACCAAAGGACTGGAGCTTCAGCATCAGTCCTTCCAGTGAATGTCCAGGGTTGAATGCCTTTAGGATTGACTCTGGGACAGTGGGACTCAGCAGTCCCCCTTCCCTCAGCCCTTGGAGGCACGGGAGTGAGCCTGGAGGGAAGAGAGCCGCAGGAGGTGTGGGTGTGTCTCACCTGGTGATGCGTCACAGGGTGGAGACGGGATGGTTCTCGTCTGTGTCTTAGGTCCCCACAGGCTGCAGCTTTCAGACACTCTTCCCCAAGCATCCCACCTGCAGAGAATGTGTGTGTGTGATTCCAGGACCTGGGCAACAGCCAGGGGGCAGCTGGGGGAGGCTGACACTGTCTATTACCTTTGAAATGTGTGCATTTTTCCTCCTATGAAGTAATAAATGCATGTTTTCCTATAATAAATGGCCCAATGCTGAGGAAAATAAATAATCCTGTGATTCCACTGATGCACCCTAGAGAGTGTGCACTCCGCCCTTTCACGGGAACACGTCCAGGCAGAGAAAACATTGTTTTCTGAACAGGTGGTGTTTTCATGGAGGGGACGTTTTAGAGACAGAATGAAATCCACCCTCTGCAGCGAACAGAGGCTAGGGTGAAGGCTGGGTGCTTGGGGGCGTCCTGTGATGGGAGACTGGGTCACTTCTCTTTAGCCCAACAAGCCCAGCTTCGGCGGTACTATCTACTCAGGGAAGCAGGCCCAGCAGCCTCAGGGAGGCCACCAGTGAGTCCTGGGGTTCACACTCAATTCTGAGGGGCTGCTGTGTTAGAAAGATGCTGTTTCTGGAGAACTGAGCCACAAGAGGAGCTCTGACAATCTGGGGGATTCCTGTCCTCAGGACATGTCTCCTCTGCCTCATCTTAGAGCCAGGGTAGTGAGCCTGGGTCTCCTCAGCCGCAGAGGGTGCCGGGCTGCTGGAGGGGGGTGGTGACCGGGTGGGCTTGTTAGCCGAACACTCGCTCAAGTGTGCACTTGCTCAGGAGCATCAGCGAGGAAGAGGGTGATCAGCTTGAATCTGTAAGAAAAGGACGATTTGTAGGGTGGTTTGAATTTGCAAAGCCATCCCAGATCTTCTGGTGTCAGGCTCTCTGTCTCCCAATCCCCCCACTGCCCCCCGCCCCCCACACGCATGTATAGCTTGACTTCCTGGGTAATGTGTGTGGCCAGACGCACCGCATTTCTAGGCAGATAATCCATCTCCTAAACTCTTATTAATATCTCAAAGTTAAAATCTAAAAGCTGACTTTCAAAACTTCTGGCCAGCAGAACTGTGCCTAAAGCACCTACAAATGAATGACCTAAGAGGACAGGGGGGTGCCCTGATGACATGGGAGTGCACTGCTCTCCAGCTCACAGGGTCCCGGAGGCTGCCGTCGGCTGGCCTCCCGGGACCAGAGGACACAGACAGGTGCCAGAGACACCCTTCCCTCCAGCCACGAGGCAGTGGAGGCCACGGGGTGGGGCCAGGGCTGGGCACCCCGTGGGGACCTGGGCCCTCACCCGGAGGGGGCCGCAGCCTGGGTCGAGGGCATGGGCACCCCACCAAGCTGGCTCAGGAAACCCCAGCTTCAGGCCAGCCTTGGTTTGGGTGGACCCATGGCCTTCGGGAGTCTTCCAAAATGCTGACAGCCGTGCTCTGGAAAGACAGAAATTCCAACCGCCACCCTTCCTCCCAATGACCCGCTCACCCTCCTGGCTGCAGAAGAGGCTTTCTGTCAGGAGGAATGCATGCTCATTTATAACAGATGGATGTGTGGGTTTTCTGGAAATGGGTTTATGGATTTGGGCCCAGCCGCACCTCCCTGAATGCTGTAGCCCTGGGGCTACTGACCTTCCTTCCAGGAAGGCCCTGTTGTGTCACGACCTTGTATTTGGGACCAAGGCAGGACGGGCATCCACGCCTTACCCTCTGACCTTGTGACATTCAGCAAGAGGAAGGGGTGGGAAATGTGAGACCAAAGCTCATCCTATTACTGGGTAGCCTCTGAAGTTGATGGAACACAGATTCCGAATCATAAAAAACCAAAGAGCTTGAGCAATTGACCACAAGTCCTATTTTCCCAGTTCTTGAGTACCCAAGAGGGTGACTTTCTCCAGGCTCTCACTTTCAAGAATGTCAGCATCCCATGCTGGGCTTGTTAAAACAAGGTCCCACCCTCAGGAGTCTTGACTCAGGAAGTCTGGGGTGGGCCCTGTTGTTCAGTCACTCAGTTGTGACCTTGTGACCCCATGGACTGTAGCACTCCAGGCCTCCCTGTCCCTCACCATATCCTGGGGTTTGCTCAAACTATTATCAATTGAGTCAGTGATGCCATCCAACCATCTCATCCTCTGTCATCCCCTTCTCATCCTGCCTTAAGTCTTTCCCAGCATCAGGGTCTGTGAAGTCAGTTCTTCACATCAAATGGACAAAGTATTGGAACTTCAGCTTCAGATCAGTCCTTCCAATGAATATTAAGAATTGATTTCCTTTAGGAATGACTGGTTTGATCTCCTTGCTGTCCAAGGGACTCTTGGGAATCTTCTCCAACACCACATTTGAAAAGCATCAATTTTTTGGTGCTCAGCCTTCTTTACGGTCAGCTCTCACATCTGATAATTTGCCTTTGCAGCAAGTTTCCAGGTGGTGCTGACGCCACTGCCCCAGGACCACAATTGAGAACCGCCCTCCAAAGCCAACATAGCGCTGCCCCCATACCTGCTGGGTCACCTCTTATTTCTGTCCCACAAAGTGACTCAGGCAGCCCAGAAATGGGGTCTGTTGCTATAGGGGCTAAAACCAGAATCAGGGTCACAGAGGGACTCTGGAACCTGCTGAGGTCCCCGAGGAGGTCACCAAGAGCATGGCCCCTCCCTGGCCAACCAGATGACCTTTCACCCCTGTAATGTGAGTAGGAGGTGCCAACAAGGCCAGCATCAGCTTGGGGACAGAGGTCCTCATCCAGCCACCAGAAAATCCTGCACTCAAGGCCTCAATTCTTCCCCTGCAAGTGCCAGTTCCCACAGTAACACCACTCCTTTTAGTGGTGGACAAATGGATAGGAAGACACTTTCAGGAGAGGTACAGACTGAGGGGGAATTTTATCTGAAAAACAGAGTTTTTTTTTTCCCCAGGAAAGATAAAAGCAATTTTTGAGCTTATTGGATGGAGTTAAGGTTTAAGTAGAATAAATATTTTCCCTGGTGACTCAGTGGTAAAGAATCCACCTGCTAAAGCAGGAGATGCAGGTTCAGTCCCTGGGTCGGGAAGATCCCCTGGAGAAGGAAAGGGCAGCCCACTCCAGTATTCTCACCTGGAAAATCCTGTGGACAGAGGAGCCTGCTGGGCTGCAGTCCATGGGGTCCCAAAGGGTCAGACAGGAGACTTACAACTAAACAATGACAGAATAAACATTAGGGATTTTCTTCCCAAACCAGTGAATGGTGGCTTAAAGTGTAGCTTAGTAATAAACGGAATAAAGAAAAGTTCTTCCTTCTACACACAAGTCTTGTACTGGCTTGGCTTTGTTTATGTCACTATCGTTTGCTTTGGTGCGTGGCCATTTGTCCAGAAGCCCGATCCACCACCAAGCAATGCTCCTGATATTGATGGCCAATGTCCGTGGAAATTCAGAGCAGGGCTGTCTTGTTTTCAGCAGTTTGGGAGCATGTTTATCCCAGAAAATGGGAAGCAAGTGCCAAATGTGACCAGTCTTAACTCTAGAGAAACCCCATAGAGAAGACCCTCTGCTTCTCTGCTCCTGACCCCCAGCCTCTCAGGGTCTGCAAGGCTGAGTGAGTGATGGGGTGTAGCCTAGAAACTGAACGATTTGCTCTCCAAAGAGTTCTTGAGAGGTGAGTACCTTATATTTTGGAAGATGTCTTCCAAATACATCAAAACATGGAGAGAGAAGAGATTGCTTCCTGAAGCACCCCACCCCCACAATCATAGAGGACAGCAAGGAGGGGGTGCATGCCTCCCTCATGCCTGGAATTTTCCTGAAAGCACTCTTGGCTGGCCTTGTGTCAAGCTCAGGTCTTGAATTCTTTTCTATTATTCTATTTTCTTCCAATATTTCTTAGTGACAAAAAAAAAAAAAAAGGCCAGTAAGCTAGAAAATTCTAGATTGCCCTATACTTCCAAATGTGAGACATATTCCTGAGATTTCACTGCCTTTGCATGTGATACTCTCTTGCTTTAAGTAATGAAGAGTTTTATGGATCATTTCTGAGCCTGTATTACAGGAAATATAAAGCAAAATAGTTTAGGTTGTTCTTTCTTAAGATTTTATTGAAGTACACTTGATTTACAATGCTGTGTTAATACAAGCTTTTTTTTTTTTTAATCAGTGGTACAGTGGCAGGCCATGAAATTAAAAGATGCTTACTTCTTGGAAGGAAAATTATGACCAACCTAGATAGCATATTCAAAAGCAGAGACATTACCTTGCCAACAAAGGTCCGTCTAGTCAAGGCTATGGTTTTTCCACTGGTCATGTATAGATGTGAGAGTTGGACTGTGAAGAAAGCTGAGCACCAAAGAATTGATGCTTTTGAACTGCGGTGTTGGGGAAGACTTGAGAGTCCCTTGGACTGCAAGGACATCCAACCAGTCCATCCTAAAGGAGATCAGTCCTGGGTGTTCATTGGAAGGACTGATGCTGAAGTTGAAACTCCAATCCTTTGGCTACCTGATGCAAAGAGTTGACTCATTGGAAAAGACTCTGATGTTGGGAGGGATTAGGGGCAGGAGGAGAAGGGGACGACAGATGATGAGATGGCTGGATGGCATCACCGACTCGATGGACATGAGTTTGAGTGAACTCCGGGAGTTGGTGATGGACAGGGAGGCCTTCAGTTCAGTTCACTTTAGTCACTCAGTCATGTCCGACTCTTCGCGACCCCATGAATCACAGCACGCCAGGCCTCCCTGTCCATCACCATCTCCTGGAGTTCACTCAGACTCACGTCCATCAAGTCCGTGATGCCATCCAGCCATCTCATCCTCGGTCGTCCCCTTCTCCTCCTGCCCCCAATCCCTCCCAACATCAGAGTCTTTTCCAATGAGTCAACTCTTCACATGAGGTGGCCAAAGTACTGGAGCTTCAGCTTTAGCATCATTCCTTCCAAAGAAATCCCAGGGCTGATCTCCTTCAGAATGGACTGGTTGGATCTCCTTGCAGTCCAAAGGACTCTCAAGAGTCTTCTCCAACACCACACTTCAAAAGCATCAATTCTTCGGTGCTCAGCCTTCTTCACAGTCCAACTCTCACACCCATACATGACTACTGGAAAAATCATAGCCTTGACTAGACGGACCTTAGTCGGCAAAGTAATGTCTCTGCTTTTGAATATGCTATCTAGTTTGGTCATAACTTTTCTTCCAAGGAGTAAGCGTCTTTTAATTTCATGGCTGCAATCACAATCTGCAATGATTTTGGAGCCCCCAAAAATAAAGTCTGACACTGTTTCCACTATTTCCACATCTATTTCCCATGAAGTGATGGGACCAGATGCCATGATCTTCGTTTCCTGAATGTTGAGCTTTAAGCCAACTTTTTCACTCTCCTCTTTCACTTTCATCAAGAGGCTTTTTAGTTCCTCTTCACTTTCTGCCATAAGAGTGGTGTCATCTGCATATCTGAGGTTATTGGTATTTCTCCCAGCAATCTTGATTCCAGCTTGTGCTTCTTCCAGCCCAGCGTTTCTCATGATGTACTCTGCATAGAAGTTAAATAAGCAGGGTGACAATATACAGCCTTGCTGTACTCCTTTTCCTATTTGGAACCAGTCTGTTGTTCCATGTCCAGTTCTAACTGTTGCTTCCTGCCCTGCATACAGATGTCTCAAGAGGCAGGTCAGGTGGTCTGGTATTCCCATCTCTTTCAGAGTTTTCCACAGTTTATTGTGATCCACACAGTCAATTCATGGGGTCGCAAAGAGTTGGACACGACTGAGCGACTGAACTGGACTGAACTGAGCAGTGGCAGGCAGGGCTTCCCTGGTGACTCAGACAGTAAAGAATGTGCCTGCAATGCAGGAGAACCAAGTTCGGCCCTAGATCAGAAAGATCCCCTGGAGAAGGACATGGCAACCCACTCCAATACTCTTGCCTGGAAAATGCCCATGAACAGAGAAGCCTGCCAGGCTATGGTCCATAGGGTTGCATCAGAAAGATCCCCTGGAGAAGGACATGGCAACCCACTCCAATACTCTTGCCTGGAAAATGCCCATGAACAGAGAAGCCTGCCAGGCTATGGTCCATAGGGTTGCAAAGAGCTGGACATGACTGACCAACTAATACTTTCACTTTCACTTCACAGTGGCAGGCAAGCCAAGAGTTAACTGCTGGTGCCATATTTGAGAGACTGGGGTTGCCCAGGGAAAAGACAAGTAACACTGGACTGAGCTATTCACTCAGTTTGACTCCTGGAGAATTTTCTCCAGCCTTGCTGGGACTGTGCTAACAACTGACAAGGCTGACATATATTTTATATCATGGGCAGGCTCTCCAGAGGCCTAAACACCTTGTCCTAACAGGCAGTGGAACGGTGCTGTTTCCCACTTGGTTTGAAATTGCTTCCCCAGTGGCAAATGTTGCATCTCAGCTATGGACCTCTTGGCAGAATAAAACCAGTCTGTCTTCTGAGTAAGGCAGCCACCCCTAGTTGTTGTTGTTCAGTCACTAAGTCATGTCTGACCCATGGACCATAGCACGCCAGGCTCCTCTGTCCTTCACTATATCCCAGAGTTTGCTCAAATTCATGTCCATGGAGTTGATGATGCTATCCAACCATCTCATCCTCTGTCACCCACTTCTCCTTTTGCTCTCCATCTCTCCCGGCATCAGCGTCTTTTCCTCTTTTCCAGTGAGTCGGCTCTTTGGATCAGGTGGCCAAAGTATTGGAGCCTCCGCTTCAGCATCAGTCTTTCCAATGAATATTCAGGACTGATTTCCCTCAGGACTGATTTGTTTGACCTGCTTGCAGTCCAAGGGACTCTCAAGAGTCTTCTCCAACACCACAGTTCAAAAGCATCGATTCTTCAGCACTCAGCCTTCTTTATGGTCCCACTCTCACATCTGTACATGACTACTGGAGAAACCATAGCTTTGACTATATGGACATTTGTTGGCAAAGTGATGTCTCTACTTCTTAATATGCTGTCTAGGTTTGTCATAGCTTCCTTCCAAGGAGCAAGTGTCTTCTAATTTCACAGTTGCAGTCACCACCTGCAGTGATTTTGGAGTCCAGGAAAATAAAATTCCAACAATGGTCTGGTTAGTCAAAGCTATGGTTTTTCCAGTAGTCATGTATGGAGAGTTGGACTGTAAAGAAAGTTGAGTGCAGAATAATTGATGCTTTTGAACTATGGTGTTGAAGAAGACTCTTGAGAGTCCTTTGGACTGCAAGGAGATCAAACCAGTCAATCCTAAAGAAATCAATTCTAAATATTCATTGAAAGGAATGATACTGAAGCTGAAGCTCCAATACTTTGGCCACTGATGCATTAGAAAAGACCCTGATGCTGGGAAAGATTGGGGGCAGGAGAAGGGGACAACAGAGGATGAGATGGTTGGATGGCATCACTGACTCGATGGACATGAGTTTAAGCAAGCTCTGGGAGTTGGTGATGGACAGGGAGGCCTGGCATGCTACAGTCCATGGGGTTGCAGAGAGTTGGAAACAACTGAGCTACTGAACTGAACTGAGAATAAAATCTGTCACAATTTCCAGTTTTCCCCCATCTATTAGCCATGAAGGGATCGAACCAGAAGCCATGATCTCAGGTGTCTAAATGTTTAGTTTCAAGCTAGCTGTTTCATTCTCTTCTTTCACCCTCATCAAGAGGCTGTTTAGTTCCTATTCAGGTACTCCTGGTGGATTCCTGCTAAAGCTAGGCTATCTACCCTCTGGGGCCATGTTGAGCCTAATAGTGCAGACACACTGGTCTGCTTGAATGAGTGTGGGCCTGCCTCGTGCACCAACCGGGATGAGAGGAGCTAGGTGTCAAAACAACATGCACCTGAGCTATCAGAACACATGCTTCCCTCTGTGTGTTCAGAGAGAGCCAGACGGTTTCTCCCACCATACCCTGATTTCACACCCAACCCTTGGGTTGGATAAAAGATAAAGCACATGAATCTGGACCCCTTGTCTGTTGTAACAAATGGTCTAAGGGTGAAAAAGGGACTCTTGAAGGTGGGGAGTTCAGGAAAGTGCATGAAGCCCGTGCGTAATCTCAGTCCATCCCCTTCATCCCAGAGACAGGGAGGCCACGGTCTGAGCAGGAGGCCAATCAGAGTGAGGCTGTGTGTGTGGGAGGCTGGGTCTAGCTGGCAATAGTGATGGGAATGAAGATGCATGGCGGAACTTTAGGAAAATGGGGACAAGGCCCCTGACCCAGGCACGCAGAGGCTTCACAGCCTCTTGTGATCCAGCCACGGGGCCGGACTGAAGGACAGGATATGGAGGAGGGGCCAGAACCCAGGGGGCCCAGGCAAGGAGACCTCACCCAGCCCTGGGAGGACCCCAGATGGAGACTCGCTTCATAGCAGTACCAGCTGGGGTCTGGCATACGGGCCTGTGTGTGCGAGGCTTCCGTCCTCAGAGAGAACCACAGGTTGGAGACAGATCCCTCAGGAATGTGCTGATACCACTGTTTACCCCGGGGCAGGTCAGCCAGGCTCCTCTGGCACATTCCTCTGGGCCTTCAGCTCAGGATTGATGACTCGCTGGCATACGGAGCATGTTGGGATTATGTGTGGAAACACTTGGAATTCTTGTGCAGCGCTGGGGCCAAGCACAGAGAAGGTCCCTCCTGACCTTCTGGGTTGTTTTGAGCTGAGCTGTGGCTTCCCACATTCACGGTTGGCCTCCTCACCCCAGTATCTCAGAACTGGACAGCACCTAGGGATAGGTAACTAAGCTAAAATGAGGCCATTAGGGTGGGCCCTGTCCGAGATGACTGGGGTCCTGATAGAGAGGGAAATTGCTCTCAGACAAACACAGGTGACCACGGGAAGACACCCGGAGGACGCACCATCCACCAGCCCAGGACAGTGGTTCAGAACGCACCATCCGCCATCCCGGGACAGCGGTTCAGGAGGAACCCACCGTGATGACCTCGGCACTCAGTTCTCCAAAGTGGTCAGGAAGTACGCATCTCCTTTTTGAGTCCCCCCACCCCCACCTCCCCTAGTCTGGGGAACTTGTTAGGGCAGCAAACACATAGTAGTACTGTTAACACAGTAACACAGGAGCCATCTCTTATTCCTGCATCTGCATTGAGAAAAGATCTGGGATGCTCAGGAGAGCCCAACACTTTTTGATATTAACTTGGAATCTGGCATGCACTCAGTCGCGCCTAATGAAGACTCCTCCTCCCACTCACTCCACTGACCAGCGTCGTCTCTTCCAGAAGCAGAACACGGACACTTCTGGGATGACCCAGAGGACCACTGCCCCCTCCTCCTAGCTGCTGGAAAATGGTGTATCGACAATAAAAAATGATTACTCCAGACCAGGCAAAGACTATCAACACAGTAACTTATTTAGAGCTTGGCTTTGGCTTGAGAGAAGATAGTGTGAAGACTGAATGAAAGGCACTAATACTCCAGTTTAAAAACACATGGCGTAAAAATGGCGGTCTGAGAAATGCATGGCATAAAAATGAGATCTTTCTTTGTTAAGAATAGCCGACAGTATATTGAACCTGCGGCCAGAAAAGAATCTTTTAGAACTTTTGAGTAGCTGTTTGAAAGGACTGGATAGCCAAAATTAGATCTGCCAATTCGGACAACGGGGAGAAATGAAGTCTGGCTGGAACTGTGCCGTGAGCCAGGTCCAGGGACCCCAAGGGCTAACACCTCCAACTCCACATGTCAGGAGTCAGGGGGGATTCCTACAGGGCATATCTTCATCAACAACCTTGTGGGTAAAAATGGAACCACTTCTGACTTTAAAATGTGTTCATATAAAGGAAAAATATACTAAAGAGCCAAGAGGGAATTTTAAAGAGAAAAATATACTCACATCAAAGGCTTTTATTTTTCCATGTTCCCTTGCGGTCATTGTTCAAGTATATTTTTAATTTTACAGTTATGATAATGGAATAAGCCACCAATTTCTATCATTTTTTTCTTTCTTCATTTTAAATGATTGCCCTTAAGATAAAATCGGGAATGATTTTATTGGGCCAACAGGTACGAAGATACTGCTAAATTGTTTCTATTGCCAGAAAGGGCCTTATCAGCTGAACCACATTTTCACTCTTGCTAAGTGTTTTAGCTTTTATTTAAAAAAATGTCTTATTAAAAAAGGTGAAGGTTGATCTTTAATTTTTAAGAAATTGCATTTAAAAATTATTAAAAGACAGCATGCTTTTCTAGATTTGCTAGAAAATTGTGGATTCTTTTGTACAAATTGCTCAATCACATGCTTAGTACCTATTTGCCTAATGAGATTTTGATAATTTTCTTCCAAACTGAAATGTGTGTTCTGTATTCATACTGGCTTCATCATACTGTTGGAGTGATTCTCCTAGTCTATTACTTTTCCTTATTCCTTTCGTTTTAGTTATAAAATGTTGATGTGGTTAAATCCGTTCAAACCTTCTTTGCAATTCCGGCTTTGCTTGCGTCCTAGACGGTCCCCTCGCCGACTGGTTGGTCTCCTGAGCTCTCCTTCCTCCCCTATTTCCTCTGTCCTCCTTGCTGGACCTGTTGGCTCTTTGCTTATTCATGTCTGACTCTTTGCGATCCCATGGACTGTAGCCCACCAGGCTCCTCTGTCCATGGGAAGCTCCAGGCAAAAATACTGGAGTGGGTAGCCATTTCCTCCTCCAGGGGATCTTCCCAACCTAGGGGTAGAACCTGGGTCTCCTGCATTTCGGGCAGATTCTTTACTGTCTGAGCCACCAGAAAGGCCCTTCTGTTTGGGCAAGGTTGTCCAGTGTAGAGGATAAAAATACAAGATGGTCAGGTGAATTTGGATTGCAGATAAACAGCAAATAATATTTAAAAAGTAAGCAACTCCAGGCACTATTTGGAAGGTACTGAAACTAAAATAAAAAATACCTTGCTTATTCTAAACTTTTACAGAATGTCCTATGTTTTATCTGGCAGCCCTAGCTTTTGGTCCCCACGTGTGCCCCGTGTCAAGTCTCCCCAAGTAGGTTAGTATTTACCCTCAGGCCTCAGGACATCCTGCTTGCCCCAGAAACAGAGGTCAGGTTCCTGTGCGGACCCCCCGGCGCTCCTCCACCACTTGGCGGGCCGGGGTCTGCCATGGCGGCCTGGGGGAGGGGCTCTCACCGGTGCAGCCTCTGGTCTCTGCATCTGTGTTGGTTTGCTCCAGCCGCCAAAACAGAAGAACATAGACTGAGGGGCTTAAACAACAGGAACTTACTTTCTCACTCTTCTGGAGGCTGGCAGTCCAAGAGCATGATGTGGGGGTTTCTTTGGGATCCCCCTCTTTGGCTTGTAAATGGCTTGCCCTCTCCCTGAGTCCTCATGTGGTTGTCCCTCTGGGCTTGTCTGTGACCTAATCTCCTCTTTTTCTTAGGACACTAGTCTTGCTGGACCACGGCCCTCCCTAATAACCTTGTTTTAACTTTTTGTCTCTTTAAAGACCCCATCTCCACACACAGTCACCATTCTAAGGTGCTAGGAGTTAAGATTTCAACACATGAACTTGGGGATCACAATCCAGCCCCAAACCACATGCTCATCCTGTCTGTCTGAGACCCTCATCCTGCACCCTGTTCTCTCACCAGACACCTGCCGTCTGGAGGGGTCCCACTGCCCCCTAGGATTGGAGCCGTAGGAACCCCCGATGGCTCTCGAGCACCCTGACTTCCTTAAGACCTTCTCAGTACAAGACTCCAGCCTCCCTGTGGGGCAGCCAAGGGTGGGGCCCTGTCCACTGTAGACAGATTACCCAACTCTGGCCAACACCCTTTTGGACTTCAAATTGGACCCACGCCTGGAAACTTCTGCTACTCAGCCTCATCCCACAAGGATCTCCCGATCCAGAAGACTTTCTAAATCACCCTGGAAATTCTCTCTCTGAGTTTTGGTGGTTAAGTCTCAGGCCCCTGGCCGCCTCCTCCAGGACCTGCCTTAGTAGACAGGGCCTCCGTCTCCATCACCTCCACCACCTCCTGCCTTCTTCCCTCCCTCCTCAGGTCATTTGGTCACGGAACTGACAGCTCTCCTACCAGGTGCAGCCAAGACATGAAGCTGTTCAACTTACTGCTGGCTGATCTATGGTTTTGCTTTCAAAACAGTTTGCAATCTACTGCACAGAGAATTTATTGCCAGATGGCCTGTGGTGTGGTTTCACTGGGATACATTTCTGGATTGCACAAATCACTATCAGGATATTATTATTATTGCTGTTGTTCAGTGGCTAAGTCATGTCCGACTCTGCGCGACCACATGAACTGCGGCACCCCAGGCTCCTCTGTCCTTCACTCTCTCCCAGAGTTTGCTCAAACTCATGTCCGTTGAGTCAGTGATGCCATCCAACCATCTCATCCTCTGCTGCCCTCTTCTGCTTTTGCCTTTAGTCTTTCCCAGCATCAGGGTCTTTTTAGACAGTATGAAAGAGCAGGATATTACACCATTGATTAAGTATCTATTTTCCTTCTCCACCGTTTTCCTGATCCTTGCTCAGTGATGTAGAAAACCTTCTCCCCCACAGTCTGTGCTGTAATGACATGAAAGCCTCTGGCCTCATGTAGCTTCTGAACACTTGAAACATAGCTCAAATTTCAAAGGCAGTACCAGAAAAATACACTGTAAATATCTCAATATTTTTAGATCGGTTGAAATGATAATATTTTTGATATAGGCTAAGTAAAGCATTGTTAAAATTAGCTTTACCTATTTCCTTTCACCTTTTAAAAGTGTAGCAACTAGAAAATGTAAAATTCTGTCTATGACTATTTCTACCTATGAGTGCCTTTAACTTAAGACCTACCTATTTCCTTCCTTTTATCTCTCTCTCGGTTTTTAGGCAATATTTTAATGTCCTAATTAATGTCCCTCTTAAAACACATTTTAAGATCTGCTAGAAGTACAAACATTTCTCTTACTCTTATTTTTTCAGACTGCCTTTTGGAAATCTAAGCCAATTGTTCTTTCAGATGGATTTCAACATTGTTTTTGCCAAACTCATAAAAATCCTGCTTGAATTACTCGTCTTTACAACCAGAAATTTTTTTTTTTTGTCCCTACAATTGACTTCCAATAGAGCTTTGAGGTTTTTATTTAAATGTTGCATATTTTTTTTCAAAGTCATCTCTGTGTATATAATATTTCTGATACCATTGTGGATGGGGGTCTATACTGAACGTCTTTTGCTCTTTACATATTTGTCTTTTAAAGTCACTTAATTAACCTGTGCTTAAGACAGTATAGTCTTAACTGATACTATCTGTGATGAGTACTTTTCTCCTTTTACCATATGAATTCATTTCACTCCATTTCCTATGTTATTATAATGTTACAACAACCAAGACTTCCAAGGCTTAATAAATAATTATGGTGGTATTGGGCATTGTTCCTGAAGATAATTTGCTAAATATTACTTTTTAGAATATTTGCTCTTTTAAACTTGGCAATGTTTTCCCTTGGCTTTGATTGCCTTCAAGGACACCCATTAGAGAGGCATTTTCCTTGTCCAAGTAAAATAAGCAGTCTAGAAAACAGAATTTCCTTCTGGCTTTCTGCAATCCACCCCCTATAAAAATAACACAAAATCATCATTTTTTTGGTTTTGAGACATATTTTCATAGGGTAAATTGCCAGACTATAGACAGCCCCTGATGCCTTGCAAAAATGTCAAGGGATGAAGAGCAGTTATGTTTAAGATACATGAGTTAGGGTTAGGTTGGTGTTAGGGTTAGATTTTAGAGTTAGGGTTAAAGTTAGAGAAGCCTGGTTTGAATGCACTATGGATTAAATTTCAATTTAAAAACTCTAAAACTTCACATAACATTAAAAATTGACTACTTTCTCCAAACATCATTCAGAGGTATCTTATGCTTTATACGAGGAGAAGGCAACGGCACCCCACTCCAATGCTCTTGCCTGTAGAGTCCCAGGGACGGGGGAGTCTGGTGGGCTGCCGTCTACGGGGTCGCACAGAGTCAGACACGACTGAAACGACTTAGCAGCAGCAGCAGCAGCGTGCTTTACACGGGCTTCCCTGGTGGCTCTGTGTAAAGAATCCACCTTCAATGCAGTAGATGTGGATTGGATCTCTGAGTCAGGAAGATCTCCTGAAGAAGGAAATGGCAACCCACTCCAATATTCTTGCCAGGGGAAAGCCCATGGATAGAGGAGCCTGACGGGCTACAGTCCATGGGGTTGCAAAGGAGTTGAATACGACTTAGGACTAAACAAGAGCGACAAGTGCTTTCTATCAGCAGATCAGCAAAGAAGCCACTAGGGTGTACCCTGGAGAAAAGGGCAGGCTTCCAGTTTTTATCAGATGAGCCACAGGAGCAAGCTGTTATCCAAGGATGAAGGTGGATGCTGTGGCCTGTGCCATCAGCCAGCGCTGTCACGGGTGGTGGTTTCACCAGACAGGCGTGCCAGCTGTATGGGCAGGGGGGTACCTGTGTGTTTTCAGAATCTGGAGCTCAGCTTGTTATGTTTGGAGCTAAATCAGACAAAACTGGGTAATGAGGAACATCTTCTTTATCTTTCAAAGCATTGATGAGGGCCGAGTCTACAGTCTTTGGTTGAATCTGGGATTGGGCCATTCCAATATGAGAATTCTGGATACATCTCCACCCCAGTGACTGTGCTCAGCATGGCTTGCCACTTACACTGGATGCTGCTCTGGGTCTCACAGTATCTTCAGATGCTCCTTCCCTTAAGGGGATGGTGTTCTGGTCAACAAAGTAGTGTCCTTCCACCCCCTTGGCTAGTGATCTCTGGGAATTAATATAGTGGAAGGGAATCTGGGTAGGGCAAGATTCCAAGAAGACTCTTTTCCCAACTCTCCAAACTATTCTTGATAGTCTTTATTTAGCCTCCGGGGCTCCATCTCCCTGCGGATCTCCTTCCTCAAGTAGCAGCTCCTGCAGGGAGGGGGCCACAAGACAGCTCCTCATGGGCAGATGGATAGATGCAGGAGAGCTTTCCAGTGATGGGGGTCTGGGACATGCGCTGTGCCAGACGGACTCTCTGGGAAACAAATGCTGAGACTGAGCTAGGAGAGCAGTGGTTTATTTGGGATCTCAATGAAAAAATGCCACCAGCTATACCAGTAAACAAAAGATGTTGCAACCATCAAGCCATCACATTACAGCTGGCCAGTGGTGAGCCCCGAGGAAAGTCAGGATGAGAAACAACAGGATTCTGGACCCGGATGGCTGAGTTGCATATCAAAGAATGATTTCAATGAGCCAAGGCAAAAGTGCTGAATTCCTTGACATGAGATGTCTGGCTTTCCTTCATTAATGGAAATCTTTTGATGTTCTGACTACTTGGTCTTTGTCGCAAAAACGTCTGTATGTCCTGGCTCCTGTCCTGCCTCTTTGCAACAGTCTCTTAGAGTTTACAGCAGTCTCTATAAGCTATCAGGCCTTCCCAGGTGGTGCTAGTGGTAAAGAACCAGGCTGCCAAGGTAGGTGACGTAAGAGATGTGGGTTCTATCTACTCACCCTGGGCTTGAAAGTGAAAGTCACTCAGTTATGTCCAACTCTTTGCAACCCCATGGACTGTACAGCCCATGGAACTCTTCAGGCCAGAATACTGGGGTGGGTAGCTGTTCCCTTCTCCAGGGGATCTTCCCCACCCAGGGATTGAACCCAAGTCTCTCACATTGCAGGTGGATTCTTTACCAGCTGAGCTACCAGGGAAGCCTGTCCTGGGCTCAAGTCTTCAATTTTGTCCACCAAATGAAACAAAATTTGGAACTTTTAGGTTGTGCATTGTTATTTTTGTTCAATTGACTTTGAAAGGAAAGGGAAGAAGTAGAATGTGGTGGAGGAACCATTGGGCTGTGACGCAGACCTGATGTCTTCCCTGCCTGCCCCACAGCGGGCTCTGGGGCAAGGCTTCCCCCTTAGAGGAGTCTTGCATCTGGTGGAAATGGCTGGGACTTTGCACCTCAGCCTTGCTTATTCTGTCTGGGGCCACCCCAAGATCAGCGAGGTCTTGGTCCCAAAGTTGAGGGTGACCTGTGAGCTGTCTCCTCCTGTCAAGAGCTCACCATACTCCCCTCAGCCTGGAGGGGAGTCTCAGCTCCCCCACGTCAGGAAGACCGTCGATAATGCTCTCGTCAGATACACAGGGTATCTGGTCTTCTGTAACCTTCAAGCTGAGCCAATCCCCAGCTCTAGCAAGAAGATACCGTCCTCCCAGCGCACTATCAACTCTGGGAGCCAGTTCCCTTGGGAAACAGGAGCCCGAAAGCCTTTGGCGCCCCACTTCTGGCGGCCATGCTGGCCGAGACCCCTCCTTCTGACCTTCCTGGAACCTCCAGCTGTGTGGGGCCATGATCACGGCAAGAGTGGTTCCCTAGAAGTCTGGGTTTCCTCAGACTTAACTAGGGAGTTAAGATTTAATCATCAGAAGAGTAAAGGTCCGTCCACCTCTCCAGGGTGGGAGAGAGTGATAATGTGCTATCTTCTTTGCTGAGCCCTTTGTAAACACTTGCGTCATCCAGCTGATATGAAAGGAGATAAGAGGGGGATCCAGGGTCCCCTTTGAAAGCAGTCCTGAATCCAAACCAGGATTCTTGGATGGGCCATCCTGCTCTGGTTTGTATTAGCTCTGCAATCCCAGGCTCACAGAAAGCACCTCTCCAAGGGGCTTCTTTACCACATGAAAGGAGAGCCTTGGCCCTGAAGGGTCCTGAGCTTTTCTTGGCGCTTTTTCCCAGACCTTGGAAAAGGCCGGTGCTTTTAAAAGCAGAGGTCACTGAGTGGGAGGACCATCGGAGGCGGGCTGCAGAGAATGGTCCTTCCAAACCAAACTGTCTCCTTCCTTTCGCAGTCCGCGATGGCTAACATCTGCCTTTCACGGACGGGAGGAAGGGAAAGCGGGGTGAAGGTCCTGAGAGGGGCCACAGCCGCCCAGTCCCTGCATCCTCCAGGGCCTGGGGAGTCAGCCAGTTCAGAGCCTGTGGGCAGGACCCACCGAAGAAGCCGAGTACCCCGTCCCCTCTGCAGCCCACCCTGCCCCTTCGGCCTCGACGGTTTTCTCATGTGGCCGGGAGGCTGAGGCTGGGGCTGGACCCAGGAGGGGAGGTGACCCCAGAGAGTCTCAAGGTCAAGGAGTCTGTCCTTTCACATTTCTCTTCCAGCACCTCATTCAGGGCCTGGCACCAAGTAGACAGGTGTCCAGCGTGTTTTTCTTTTGAGGAGTCTTTGGAGAAGGAAAAGATCCTATTGTGGTCTTTCTCCTCATCTTTTTAAAGTGATGAATTCCAAACGTGTCATGTGAAAAGTCCGTCAGGCAGCCACTTTCCCCTTGCACAGGTAGGGATGTATGGGTCCCTCCCCACCATCTGGCAGCTTGGGCGGTAGAGTCCACCCCAGTCCAGGTACCCAAGACCCCTGGCACAGTGGGTTTGGGTCGGGTGACCCAGACCAGAGAGCATGCCCTCCTCCTGGCCCCTCGGTTGGTTCAGGTATGTCCCAACAGTCCAAAGTCAGGCGGTGATCAGATAGCTGTGGGCGTGAATAAGGAAGCATGGAGATTTGGGGATGCTGCCATCTTGAAATCATGGGGGAGGGGCCTGGCAAACCCAGAGGGATGAGCAGGGCTGAGAAAACAACAGCGAAAGAGAGTCAGGGTTCAGATCAATGCCTGCTGAATCTTTAGTCCGCCTCTGGGTTTTTCTGTTGGCTGTGATGATAAACTGCCTTCACCTATCTAAGTCATGTTGAGTTGGGTGGTCTGATGTTGCTAACAGAGCGCGTTAAGCACACTGTGCTGTTGACTGGAGCATAAAAAAGATGAAGAACTTCAACACGCACGTGAGCATCGGCATCTCCTTCATTGGTCCTCTTTCCCTTTGAAATAAGTGGAAGTTTGTTCAGACTTACAACTTCTCTTTAGTCAGTTCTCCTTGGCATTTTCTGGTCCATAGAGCACAGTTGAGAATCCACTCCTTGAGAGGAGAAGAGAAAAAAGAAGCCGCCGTCCCGGCCTTTGTGGACATGCTGGGCCTTCGGACGCTTCCCATTCGGTCAGAGCCTGGCCTGAAAGAGATGGCGACCGCAGAATGTAACTGACCGCGTCCTCAGGAAGCAGCCCGTGCTGGAGGCCGGGGTGGGCCCGCGAGCTTCTGAAAGCGCACCCTGTGTGGAGCTCTGGTTCAGCGCGCTGAGGAGCTGTGTTGCCAGGCGCACCTTCTCTGAGAACGAGAACCTCTGCTCATGCGCTCCATCCGCCAAGGCCACACTTGACCCGGCGTGACATGTCACAGGGCTTGTTCTGAGGAAGGCAGGCAGGCAAGCTCAAAACAAGCAAAACAGGAAAAGAAATCATTCAACCTAAGTAATATATGACCAGGCTTCCTCATACCTCAGTTGGTAAAGAACCAGCCTGCCATGCAGGAGACCCCAGTTCGATTCCTGGGTCTGGAAGATCCCCCTGGAGAGGGGATAGGCTACCCCTTCCAGTATTCTTGGGCTTCCCTTATGGCTCAGCCAGTAAAGAAACCACCTGCAATGCGGGAGACTTGGGTTCGATCCCTGGGTTGGAAAGATCCCCTATGAACTAGACAAAAGTCAAAGAGATACATGCACCCACTGTGTTCGCAGCAGCTCTATTCACAACATCCAAGACATTTAAACAACCTAAATGTCCATCGACAGATGCATGAATAAAGAAAATGTGGTATATATAATATATATATGCACACACATAAATATGATAGAATATTATATATAATATATCTAATGGAATATAGCGACTGAACTACAATGGAATATGTTATACATTATACATTATTATTTATATTGTACATAATATTATTTATAGTGAAATATTGGTCATAAAATAGAATGAATAAATGTCATTTGCAGCAACGTGTATGGACCTAGAGATTATCATACTAAGGAAAATAAGTCAGAAAGAGAAAGATGGAGAATATATGATATCATTTCTATGAGTAGTCTAATACAGCAGAAATGCACCTATCCATGAAATAGGAACAGACTCACAGATAGAGATCAGACCACAAGCCCCCTCTCAGAGAAGGGGATGATGGAGGGATGGGTTGGGAGTTTGGGGGTTAGCTGTAAATCATTATACACAGTGTGGATAAGCAACAAGGTCCTACTGTATAGCACAGGGAACTATATCAGTATCCTATGATAAACCACAGTGGGAAACAATATAACAAAGAACGCATATATGCGTATAACTGAATGACTGTGCTAAACAGCAGAAATGAGCACATTTAAATCAACGATACTGCAAGGAAATTTAAAAAAATAGAAGTAATACATGCTCACTTTTGAAAACATGGACATAAAGAAAACAAGAATCACCCACAACCCAGACATAACTATATGCCAGCCTCCCATGGTTTATTTCCCATTTTAAAAAAAACCCCACCCGCCCCACCTCGTCACCACCAGTGATGACAGCTTGCATCCCAGATCAGATTTGCCTGCTTTGAAACCTTATACAAATGGAATCATGAAGCACGGTCTTTCTTTGGAAATGGAGCTTTGTAATCAACGTTATGCTTCGGAGACTGACCCACTCCGTTGCACATAGCTGTTCATTCTCACTGCTGTATTTTCTTGTGTGAAGGTAACACAGCTTGTTTACACCTGTGCTCAACTTCAGGAGATACAGTTTTCTCACTCCCGCCTCTTCCAGTGGCAGTACTTGCGCTGCTAGCTCTTGCCTGTGTGAGCGTGCTCAGTCATCCAGTCGTATCTGACTCTTTGAGACCCCATGGACTACAGCCCACCAGGTTCCTCTGACCATGGGATTCCCATAGCAAGAATACTACAGTGGGTTGCCATGCCCTCCTCCAGGGGATCTTCCTGACCCATGTCTCCTGTCTCTCTTGCACTGCAGGCAGATTCTTTACTGCTGGGCCACTGGGGATGTCCAGCTCTTGCCCACTCTTTTTTTCTTCCCATTTTTGCATTTTAGCCATTCTGCTCACATTTATTGGCCTTTTGGTTAGCCTAGCTCGTGAAGTATCTTTTCTCCTCTTGTGCTCATTTTTTCCACAAGGCTATTTATTTCTTCTTATTAATGGGTAGAAGTTCTTCACCCTTTCCAGTTATGATTCCTTGATAGAAAGAGGGATTGCAAATCTCTTACCCTATGGCTTGCATTTCTACTTTCTTCATTAATATTAAAGCTTTATGCCATTCTTTCTGTTTCCTTTATGACTTAGTGCTTTTCTGTTCTGCTAAGGAATTCTGCCTCCTTCATGTTCATGAAATTTCCCCCCCTATATTCTTCATTGCCTTTCCTTGAATGCTTGAATCTAATTAATTTAAATCTACCATTTAAATCTGGAAGTGATTTTTGTATGGTCTGCTTTTCCCAAGTGGATGTCTAGATTGACTCAGCAGAATTCCAGTCTTTCACCAAAAATATTATGAATGCATATGCATGCCTATTTATAAGTATCTTCAATCATGTAAACTATTTTTAACTTTGCTGTTAAAATTATTGTTGACTAATTGTCATTTAAATCCACCAAAACATAATTTTTAGTGTCTGCATGATATATTCATTATATGGATATATCAATTTATTTGGCCATCCAAATCTATTAGACATCCAAATTATTGCCAGATTTTCATACTTATAAATAAAACTGATGAAAAGCTAGGAACGTATTTCAGTGTTTCAGTGTGTGTACTCATGAGAGAATCGTGGAAGTACTGACCCAAATGAACATTTTAAGGCTGTTCATCATTATCACCAAATTGCTTTTCAGAAGATTTGCTGAAACATAAAATTCCATGAAAACTGAGACGATTATATTCTCCCCATGTCACTACAACTTGCCTGCAATGGAGAATTGTCATTAAAATCTTTTGACAGTGGTATAGAGAATAAATCATGCCTTGATGTCGAACTAGGTGTTTTTTTTAAAAAAAGTGAATTGCAACACTTTGTGTTAACCATATTTCTTTCATCTGCAGAGAACAGTGTATCCAATCACTGCTTCCCTTTATATAAAGGCTTTACTGTTCTTCTTATTGGTTTGTCTGAGTTATTTATAGAAAAGGTAGAAACCAGTCACATATGAAGCAGCTTTGTTCCAAGGCCTTTAAACCTTGCCTATTTATTTAGGAGTTTTATATTTTCATGCAGTTAAGCCTGTTCACTTTATTTTATTATTTCTGCCATTGCTCTTAATCTTAATAGCCTAGATCAAATATTGACCTCTATGGGTTACTTTCCCATTTATTTCCCTTTATCTATTGGCAACTTATGCTGCTGCTTTGATGTAAGATACAGATCTCAGCATATGTCTTCTCCCCTATCCCCAGATAACTCGCTAATTTTTCCCAGCACCCTAACCGTGATGTGGATTGTTTTGTGTTATCTTAGCAGCTGGTCTTAGAATTCTATTTAGGTGGAGAACCAAGGCTGTTTGGAAGGTTCTCTGGGTACTGTGACCTTAAGATGAACCACCAGAGGCCTGGACCCTAGTGCTGAAGCCTCAGAGTGGGGAGGAAGCTGGTTTGTGATTCCACTGGAGGCATTCACTCAGACAGGTGCAGCACTCACCTCTGTGCTGTGTACACAAGAAGCAGAAGCAGGATTCAAAGGCTGCGGGGGCGGGGAGGGGGCGGCCCTTGGGCACGTATGGGCCATGGGCCAGGGGTTGGGGCTTCCGTGGAGCAGCGCTTTGGTAGGAGTTTGAGTCAGCTACATCTGCTTCTTGAGGGCCAGGAAGACCCCTAGCTTCCGTCTGTGGGTTAACCTGTATGCTTTGTTGCTTTGCCATTCACTTGAGTGTCTTCCTTTAGCACCAGAGCTGCCATATTGATTTCGTGTTGCTTCATGTAGAGATTTGAAATCCCTGCACTTCTGGCATCAGCGATGCAGTCAAGGCAAGGTCTCTCTCTCAGCCATCCTAACCATGTTTAAGTGCACCATTTAGCAAGTTAGGTACCTTCACATGGCTGTGCAACCAAACTGGGGAACTTTTTCATCTGGCAAAACTGAGACTCTGTGCCAGTAAGCAAGAACCACTTCCCATCCCCCCTCCACCAGTCCCTGGTAACCCCACTCTGCTTCTGTCTCTGTGGCTCTGAGTCCTTTAGGAACCTCACAGAAGGGGAATCATGAAGCGTTCATACGCCCCTGTGACTGGCCTAGCTCACTGAGCGCACTGCTCTCAGGGTTCATCCATGTGGGGTATGTATCAGAGTCTCCTTCCTTTTTTAAGGCTGAATGATGTTGCACTGGAGCTTCTCAGGTGGCGCTGGTGGTAAAGAGCCCGCCTGACAATGCAGGAGACGTAGGAGAGGCAGCTTCGATCCCTGGGTTGGGAAAATCCTCTGGAGGATGGCACAGCAACCCACTTTAGTATTCTTGCCTGAAGAATCCCGTGGATAGAGGAGTCTGGTGGGCTACAGTCCATGGGGTCGCAAAGAGTCGGACACCACTGAAATGACTTAGCACGCATGCACACACACCCAATGTTCCACTTCATCCACTGATAGACACTTACGTTGCTTCCACCTCTTGGCTGAAGCAAATGGGGGTGCCATCAGAGCTTTTTTGAATTCCTAAAACTGAAACTGCAGCCCAAACTTGGGGGCTCATGCAGAAGAAACTACATGTACTCCAGAGCGTATAGTCTACGTGACCCTCAAAGCCCTGATGACCTTTAAGAAGAAAGACCTTGACTTGCCTCAGGGAGTGAGTACCACTCCTGATGTGAGTACCACGTCACACGGAAGTGCCCTGGCTCCACACTGTTCCGGACAGAGCTGCTCCTCCCACCCCACCCCTTCGCCCTGGTCCCCACCCCACGTGGTGTGCTCTCATCCTGCCACCAGGATTCTTGTGTAAAGAGCCTCACCCAAACCTGTGCTGAGCTTCATTCCGATCTAATTCTCTCAGTGAGTTACTTCCAGAAATGTGGGGGCCCCGGCTGATCCAACCCCTCACCTGTGGATCATGCTTTTCTTTTCCAGTGGACTCCAAAGAGAGAGAAGTTTCTTGACACATATAACAGTGGTGGCATTAGGGATGTCACCTCAGCACACCCGAGCCAGGCGCTTCCTCTCTCAGAGATGCTCTAAGTGAAAGAGGGCCCATCTCAGGTGTGATGACCACGGCCGCCTCTAAGATAGTGGAGTCTGGCCCCTGAGTCATCCTCATTCATTCAACAGGTATTGAACAAGAGCACAGTACACCCCCGTCACTGGGCTGGCTTACTGGCTGGAGATATGCATTGGGAATCTACCATGGAGGAATGGGCAGGTGTTACAGGAAACACACACACACACTGCTAAGTACAGTGACTTGAACCCTAGGATGGGGTTTGGACCACGTTGTGCGTTGTCCAGTCTTAGCCTTTCAACCCTAAATTCAGAGATGATTACGGGGAAGATTGCTACCTTAGCAAATCAGCCTCACTTCAAGAAGAGAAAACCGACACACAGGGAGAGTAACCATTTTCTGAGGACATCAGCTGGGGCATGGGAGCTGCAGGACAGGCAGGCCGGCCTCCCACTCTTAGTCTGGTTCTTTCCCGGTCCGGTGTGTGCCCTTCTGCGGTCCAGCCTTGGGCGGCGTCTCGTCTTTGAGGAGATGCTGATCTCTGAAGTTTCTGTTAGAAAACCCCCTCTTCCTCCATCCTTGCTGAAGTGACACAGTGTTTTAGACGCGCCCTTCCTGATGCATGAATCTTATCTCACATCCTGTGGGGCAGTATCTGGACTGTGCCTGCAAGATTACCAAATGGTCAGTTCGCATAAGCAAAATCCATCAGCCTTGCCCTGCCTGCCCTGAGGGGCTAGCATGACCCGATTCCAGGGAAATCGTATTATCTATCTGAGCATGTGACACCTCACAGACAACTATGATGAGATTAGTTCAGTTCAGTTCAGTCGCTCAGTCACGTCTGACTCCCTTCGACCCCATGGACTGCAGCATGCCAGGCCTCCCTGTCCATCACCAACTCCCGGAGCTTGCTCAAACTCATGTCCATTGAGTCAGTGATGCCATTGAACCATCTCATCCTCTGTCGTCCCCTTCTCCTCCCACTTTCAATCTTTCCCAGCATCAGGGTCTTTTCCAATGAGTCAACTCTTCACATCAGGTGGCCAAAGTATTGGAGTTTCAGCTTCAACATCAGTCCTGCCAATGAACACCCAGGGCTGATCTCTTTTAGGATGGACTGATTGAATCTCCTTGCAGTCCAAGGGACTCTCAAGAGTCTTCTCCAACACCACAGTTCAAAAGCATCAGTTCTTCAGCGCTCAGCTTTCTTTACAGTCCAACTCTCATGTCTGATGAGATGACTGTGGGTGATTCAGGAGTGTCCCAACCCCTGGGAGGACGCTTTGTCTTTTCACTGTGTCCGTGTCCTGTCTGAGGCACTCTGCCAGACACACATGTGTCTACCTGCCCAGCATCTATTCCTCTTATCCAGCTAAGAGGGTCTTGATCTTCCTTTGAAGACTCAACCTTCTATTTCCATGACTTCAGATGTATTCAACACCATCCTTGCTGGAACACGATCCGAGCCAGACAGATCAGACGCTCCTCTGACACTTACACATCAAGCTGAGTGCCTCAAGGCCAGAAATTGGCTCAGACTTGTTACTCACAAGGGTTGAGCCCCTAGGAGGTTGCCCATTAGTTGTTGCTCCCTGGCCTCCCCCCACCCCCAGGGGTATGTTTTTAGCTGTCTTTCTATTTTCTGAAAAGTTACGTTTTTCTATGTGACGCTATTTCACTTTAGGTGGCCAGAGTCTACTCCTGTTATTTGCAATGACAGAGTCCCGACTGACAACTGTTGACATTGCGGAAGTGGAGGAGGGTCCAAAAACAGGCTAAGAGGGGAGGTGGGCTTCCCAGGTAGCTCAGCAGTAAAGAATTTGCCTGCCAATGCAGGAGACTTGAGTTGATCCCTGAGTTGGGAGGATCCCCTGGAGATGGGAAGGGCAACCCACTCCAGTATTCTTGCCTGGAAAACCTCAAGGACAGAGGAGCCTCACGAGCTACAGTCCATGGGGTCACAAAGAGTTGGACGTGACTTAGCGACTAAACAATAACAGCAAGAGGGGATTAAAGGGTGAGGGGCCAGGTGTGAAGATGAGGAATCAGTTCAGTGTCAGTGAAGAGTCACAGAGAGATGAGGGCTAGAGTGAACCGGGGAGAAAATCGGGGCTCCAGGGATTGAAGTCACCAAGAAAGTGGAAGTATGTGAATTTGCCCAACTTAAACGCTTTGTGTTGTGTGTGTGTTAGTCATTTAGTCGTGTCTGACTCTCTGTGACCCCATGGACTGCAGCCCACCAGGCTCCTCTGTCCATGGAATTCTCCAGACAAGAACACTGGAGTGGGTTGCCATTCCCTTCTCCAATGTGAATTGCAGTAGTAGCAGTAGTTTAGTGGCTAAGTTGTGTCCGACTCTTCTGACCCCACAGACTGTAGCCTGTCAGGATCCTCTGTCCATGGGATTCTCCAGGCGAGAATACTGGAGTGGGTTACCATTTCCTTCTTCACTTAAACACTTGGAGTCCTCAAATGAACAGTCGGCGCAGAAGGGCGGAATTCAGCAATCTTTGAATTCACCTTCTGGAGGACCTGGTTTCTTGGACTGCACTTGGGCCCATGTGAATTGAATGGTCCAGCTGTGAGCTTACACAACACCAAGCGTAATACCAAAGTCTAGCCATGGTCTGACCATGAGCATAAGTTCTGGCTCAGAGCTCCCGATGACCTCCGCTCCCCTCCCAGGATGAACCAGATGGGGCAGGCACCTGCCAAGCCCTGACAGGCTAGCTGTCATTCAGGGACACAGCAATAGCTGCTTACAAGGCAATGTGACTTATAACAGATGAAGTTCATTGCCCAAGTGACCCGGCCTTTTCTGGCCCTGCCTCCTAGTAAAATGCCCAAGGTTCTGAGCCCGGACACCCATCCTTCATTTGCTCTGCTCCTGCCCATGTGCCCCTTTCCTTCAGCTTGGTCAGAAACCCTCTAGGCCCCCAGCCCCCCCAGGGCAGACAGGAGCCTCTGCCCAGTTGCCCTGGCTCACCCCTGCCGGGAAATGAATGACCTTTGGCCTGGAGCTCTGTTCCTCCATGGACGACATCATTCTATCTTGGACAGCAGCCAACTGAAGTGAAGATTTTCGTACAGTCACTGCTAGAGCCGTCCCAGATTAATCAGAAGTTTGGTTAAACTCTCAAAGAAGTGGGCTTCTAACCATTTCTGGGTCACTGATCTCTTTGAAAATAATACAGAAGCTAAGAACACTTAAAAAAAACACATACGCACATCACATGAAATTTTTCCCGCAGTTTTGGGGTGTTTCTGGAAACCCCAAGTGCCTTCCTTGGATGGTTATCCGGGACACAGAGTTCACCAGGCCTGTGGAGTTCTTCATTCCACTTGCAGTTCCTCTGGCTGGTCATGACTCTCCTGCGGGAAGCAGTCACGCGTGGATACACACGCTGGACTGTAGAGGTTGCTCCCGGGTCTGTGGGTCTTCAGTGGGTCAGTAAAGGAACATGAAGATTTGGAAGGAAATCTCTAAATGTCATCTGGAGAGTTAATTGAGAGGGTTGTCATCCCCAGGACTCTTGCCTCCTTGAGTTAGAACTTCAGACTCAGGGCAAATCGGTCTCAGCCCAGGGCCCCTTAGGAAGAGCCCTCAGGCGTGCATGGACACACTGGCCCAGGCGGGACTGGGGAGTACTTTAACCTCAGCTTCAAATTCAAAACATCTGGATGCTAATAATAGAAAAGAACAAAATAAAAGTATTTAAGCTTATATTTTAAAGCTTACCCATTATTACACTTGTATCATGATTTCAGAGATTAAAAGTTGAGTCTGGTGATACAGACCAGGAGGAGGTTTTCTCAGGGCTCGGGGCTCTCTCTGCTGCGTTCCTACCGCCTGTCTGCAACATGAAACAGCGAAACGAGATCCCCTAAAATGCCGTGCTCCTCGGTGACCTCAGTTGCAAGTGATGTCCGAGGACTCTTTCCTTCATATTCCATATGGTGTCTATTGTGTCTAGATTAGTCCTATGAGCTGAAGGTCCTGATTTGGGAGTTCTGCCTTCCTATGATAGCTTGAGATGGCAGATCTTGACATTCTGCTTTCAGCTTGTCCATATAAGAGGTGAGGAATTGTCTAATAGGATTTTATTTTTTCTTGAAAGATCAATGACCTCAATGAAATTAAATAACACACATATAAATGCAATTATTTATTTTGTTTATTGGTAGGAATGAGTGAATGAGTGTTAAACACTCAGGCGTGTCCAACTCTTTAAGACACCATGGACTGTAACCCGCCAGGCTCCTCTGTCCATGGAATTTTCCAGGCAAGGATACTGGAGTGGGTAGCCATCCCCTTCTCCAGAGGATCTTCCCGGCCCAGGAATCGACCTGGGTATCCCACTTGCAAGCAGGTTCTTTACCCTCTGAGTCACCAGGGAAACTCTGGTAGAAATACTAGTGCCCAAATAATTCTAAAAAGATTATAACCATATAGCTAATTTCTATGTCCCTGTCTGTATCACTATATAAATGTTTATGAATATTTTTGGCCTGGAAGACTTTAAAACAATGCTATTCCTAACACATATTCTCTTTTTAGCTGCTGTTTTACAATCAATTTCCTTATTTAACCACAGAAAGAATTTTAATGATTTTTGTATCTACAATTAATAAATTTCAACTTATCATTTTTTACAGTTTTTTACAATATTACATATTAAATAATTATTTATGGACTGGTGGAATTTTAAACATACACTGTATAAGGAGATTTTTATTCTGGGTTAATCTAGAATGGTTATCTATGTTTGAAAGTAGGTATTTATATTTTAACAATAAATCTGGGTGCTATGCTTTGTTCATGTTGTTAAACAGATTAAACAGGATAATAACCTCCAGGATCACCTAATCCTTGATTCACACAAGATTGTAGAAGCCAAAAAGGATGATGAAACAGGCATACGCTTAACTGGGCCTCTGAAGGTCAAGGCTGAAACCAAAACTGAACACTGGAGTGTGTCCCAGAGATGAATTTCTGTGCATCCTGGTATGTACGTGTATGAAGCACCACTCACCCTTGCCAGACATAGGGTTTCTCTTACTGTCGTGCCTTATCCTATGATTCAATGCCAATCCATTCAGTGACTGCTGTCTACCGCCTTCCAAGTTAAGTTCACAACCACAGCTTGAAAAGCCCTGGAGTGTGCTTCCTAAATTCTGGTTCCCTCCCTCTGTGCTTTAAAGTATCCTCAGGAAGGCCTCATCCCACGATCACTCTCCCTTCTTCACTCCCAGCTTCCTTCCCTGGGCACTTGTGAGAGTGGATTTTGTAGGCGGCTCCAGCGATGTGAAGACCTCACCCCTGCCTTGGGAATCCCGCACTCCAGGGAGTGAGGAAGTTTCCACAAAGGCTACTCTGGACATGTCAGCCCCACGTTTAGGGTAAGCATGGCATATCATTAGAGCTGAAAGAAGGATGTCTGTCCTAGGGAGGGGTTCTGTGTGTCTCGCTGTGAAAGTGGCATCTGAGCTGAGACTTGAAGGAGTGCCTAGGTGATGCCAGGTGGAAGGAGGTGAAGGGACATGTGGACATGGGAGCCAGGGCTGGAGAACCCGTGCTCTGAGCATGAGCATCTCCCGGGCGCTCAGGTCTCTGGAACCTCGGAAACAGTCCTCTCCCTTCAGCAGGGAGGGGACTGCTGTCCCCTAGTCCTGGGACCCTGCATCACAAGCAGGGTGCTCAGGTGGCCCTTTGGACTTTGCAGAGCCTACAGTTAAGACACCGGAGCGGGGAGGGGCCTCTCGTGGCTCACTGACCCCCTTCCCTGGGGAGTAAGCCCAGTGGGATTACCTGAGACTGTGAGCCCCACACGAGCAGAGACCTGACTGTGGATTGACCTGATGGGGACTCTGAGAACACTCACAATAAACACTGGAAGGGAATCCCTCTGGACACTGTGTATCACTAAGGAGTCCATGGACAATTGCACTCAGGTCGTCCGTGTGTCTTCTTGTCCCAAGTCCTAGGACAGAGTGCCCGGAGGACTGCATGTCGGCCATCACAGCTCTGGTAAAGCCAGCGAGTGGGTCCAAGACACAAAACACACTATCCTGAGGCAGAGAAATACGGTGTGCTCAGCTGCTCAGTCACCTCCGACTCTTGGTGGCCCATGAACTGTAGCCCACCAGTCTCCTCCATCCACGGAATTTTCCAGAATACTGGAGCTGGTTGCCAGTTCCTACTCCTGGGGATCTTCCCAACCCAAGGATTGAACCTTCTGCATTGGCAGGCGGATTCTTTAGCACTAGCACTGCCTGGGAAGCCCCTCTTTAAAGAAAGTACTCATACTTGCAGGAATCATCAGAAGAGATGTTACTGAAATAATGAGAGTCAGCTCTGAGTCCTGCAGCCTGAGTTCTCCAGCCGGCCCCGCTCTGTGAGCTCCCTGGATCCCTGCCATGCCCACCTTTTCCTCTAGCCTGCAAAACCAGTCATTTCCCTAGGGCTGTTCATATCCAGGCTTGACCCCACGCTGGGTACGGTCAAGGTGGGACACTGCCAAGGCTGCTCCGGAACCCTTTGCTAATGGTGACATGTGTGGTGTATCAGTAAGGAAATGGCCCATTAATCACTAGAACATTTTCCCCAAACAAATCTATCAAAGGAGCAGAAAGTGTATATACTGTCCCCTCTGCCAGACCCAGTTCAGCTGTTCCCAGTGCCGAGCAGATGGCTGAGGTGACATCTCCCTCGCCTCGTGACAGTTTAAAACAGCCCAGCAGACTGTGTTTATTATCGGCACCCAGGATGAGCAGACGACATGATTCATCTGTATTGAAAGATGTCATCCACAGGAATAGCAAAGTTGCTTTTGCTATTAAACATGATTTTCCGGGGTATGGTGATGTCCCACTTAAAGATTCCTACCCAGCCTGACATAGCGGGCTGGGAGGGAGGAGGGTGAAACTTACAGTTTTAGGACAAACTTTAATGGAGAGATGTGATCCCTCGGGGACAGCTTCATACTTACTGCAAAAATATAACTCACATCCACACACCTAAGTCCAAATGATCTCATTTATATTTTTTCATTACTATGACAGCCACCCTAGTCCAACCCCCTTCACCTGGGGGCTGTGTGAGCCCCCATCTGTCCTCCTGCTTTGACTTCACTCCCTGAAGTCCTTTCCCCTGCCAGCAGCTGAGAGAGCGTGGAAAGGGTGATGGAGCCACGGATGACCTGAAGGAGGCCAGGGCCTCCCAAGATGGGAGACAGACGGTGATAAAAGACCCTCTTCACAAACGTGATAAATGACCTCACTGAAAGGCAGAGGGGAAAGGAGGTGCTGACCCAAGTGACTCTGGAAAAAAAAGTGGAGTGTTTGAGGCTGAAGGCCAAAGGAATTGCATGTGAACTGCACGTAGAGAAGACGCACAGACGGCCAAGAGGCACGTGAAAAGGTGCTCAACACTGCTGACCATCAGAGAAACGCAAATCAAAACCACAAGGAGATATCACCTCTCACCTGTCAGAGGGGCTTTCATCAAAGAAAGCTCTCCAAATAATAAATGTTGGTATGGATGTGGAGAAAAAGGACCCCTGCTACACTGTTGGTGGGAGGGAAAATTGGTATAGCCGCTGTGGAGAACAGTACGGAAGTTCTTCAAACAACTGCAAATAGAGTCACCGTGAGATCTAGCAGTTATACTCTTCAGTATGGATCCTAAGAAAACAGAAATGTCAATTTGAAAAGACATAAGTGCCCTATACCCTGTAATATCCATCTCAGCATTATTCACAGTAGCCAGGAAATGAAAGCCTTACGTGCCCATCAACAGAACGAATAGGGAGGCTGTGGAATACTTCTCAGCCATGAAGAAGAAAGAATGTCTGCCATTTGCAACAATGTGGATAGACCTAGAGTGTATTGCACTTAGTAAAATAAATCAGACAAATACTGTGTATTTTCACATATGTGTAGAATCTAAAAAATAAAATGAATGAATGTAACAAACAGAAACAGACTCACAGATATAGAGAACGAACTAGCGGTTACCAGTGGAGAGAAGGACGTGGGGATGGGCAAGATCGTGGTATGGGATTAAGAGGTACAAACGACTATTCTGTTTTCCATAGTGGCGGCACCGACTTACATTTCCACTCACAGTGTAGGAGCGTTCCCTTTTCTCCACTCCTTCTCTGGCTACTATGGAAGACAGTGTGGTGGTTCCTCAGAAAGCTAAACATCGAATTGCCATATGATCCAGCAGTTCCACTCCTGGGCATACGCTTGGACAAAACTATAATTCAGAAGGATACACGTCCCCAGTGTTTATGCAGCACAGCCGCCACAGCACTGAGGTGGTGGTTTAGGCGCTCAGTCGTGTCTGACTCTTTGCGACCGCCTGGACTGCAGTCCTCCAGGCTCCTCCATCCATGGGATTCTCCAAGCCAGATTACTGGAGTGGGTTGCCGTTTCCTTCTCCAGGGGATCTTCCCGACCCAGGGATCGAACCCGGGTCTCCCGCATTGCAGGCAGACTCTTTATCAACTGAGCCACCAGGGAAGCCCAGCCCAAGCGTGGAAACAACCTGAATGGCCATTGGCAGCTGAGCAGATAAAGATGTGGCGCGTGTATGTGATGAAATGCTGCTCAGCCGCAAAAGGAACGGAACAACGCCATCTGCAGCAACATGGAAGCAACGAGAGATTATCACACTAAACCAAGTGCGGAAAGGGAAAAGCAAATACCGTTTGATATCACTTATACGTGGAATCTAAAATATGACACAGATGAACTGAACTATGAAGCAGAAACAGACCCACAGACATAGAGAATAGATCTGAGGTTGCCAAGGGGGAAGCAGAGGGGTGAACTGGGAGTTTAGGGTTGGCAGATGCAGACTGTTACACACAGGATGGAGAAACAGCAAATTCATACAGCACAGCACAAGCAGCTGTGTCCAGTTTCCTGGGTGAGCCATAATGGAAAAGCGTATGAAGAAACCGTGCACAAATATGTATAACTGAATCACTTTTTCCCATATAGCAGAGATTGGCACAACATTGTAATCAACTGTAGTTCAATAAAAAAAGAGATACAAACTATTATGTATAAGCTAAATAAGTGGCAAAGATATATTAACAGCATGGGGAAATACAGTCATATTTTGTAATAACTTTAAGTAAAGGGTAATCTATAAAAAATACTGAATGACCATGTTGTGCATTTGAAATGAATATAATATTGTCAACAAGCGATCCTTCAGTAAAAAGCCTGTCCTCTGGTTGGTAAAGGTGTTTGGCCCCGAGGTGTGGGTTAACTACTCTGAAACCACTCTCCATGTACACCAGAACTGAACAGTTCAGTAAGAGATGGCAAAAGGTGGGGCGGGTTTCTCCCTCTTGGAGCTGAAGGTTAGAGAGAAGCTAGAATAGGGGATGGAAAGAGCAAGTGATGTTGCCTTAGAGTTGGAAACATCAGCGTGAACGCACTTTCAGCCTAATACATATCAGTTCAGTTCAGTTCAGTTCAGTTCAGTCGCTCAGTCATGTCTGACTCTTTGCGACCCCATGAATCGCAGCATGCCAGGCCTCCCTGTCCGTCACCATCTCCCGGAGTTCACTCAGACTCACATCCATCGAGTCCGTGATGCCATCCAGCCATCTCATCCTCTGTCGTCCCCTTCTCCTCCTGCCCCCAATCCCTCCCAGCATCAGGGTCTTTTCCAATGAGTCAACTCTTCGCATGAGGTGGCCAAAGTACTGGAGCTTCAGCTTTAGCATCATCCCTTCCAAAGAAATCCCAGGGTTGATCTCCTTCAGAATAGACTGGTTGGATCTCCTTGCAGTCCAAGGGACTCTCAAGAGTCTTCTCCAACACCACACTTCAAAAGTATCAATTCTTCGGCGCTCAGCCTTCTTCACAGTCCAACTCTCACATCCATACATGACTACTGGAAAAACCATAGCCTTGACTAGATGGACCTTAGTCGGCAAAGTAATGTCTCTGCTTTTGAATATACTATCTAGGTTGGTCATAACTTTCCTTCCAAGGAGTGTCTTTTAATTTCATGGCTGCAATCACCATCTGCAGTGATTTTGGAGCCCCCCAAAATATAAAGTCTGACACTGTTTCCACTGTTTTCCCATCTATTTCCCATGAATTGATGGGACTGGATGCCATGATCTTCGTTTTCTGAATGTTGAGCTTTAAGCCAACTTTTTCACTCTCCTCTTTCACTTTCATCAAGAGGCTCTTTAGTTCCTCTTCACTTTCTGCCATAACGGTGGTGTCATCTGCATATCTGAGGTTATTGGTATTTCTCCCAGCAATCTTGATTCCAGCTTGTGTTTCTTCCAGTTCAGCATTTCTCATGATGTACTCTGCATAGAAGTTAAATAAGCAGGGTGACAATATACAGCCTTGACGTCCTCCTTTTCCTATTTGGAACCAGTTTATTGTTCCATGTCCAGTTCTAACTGTTGCTTCCTGGCCTGCATACAGATTTCTCAAGAGGCAGGTCAGGTGGTCAGGTATTCCCATCTCTTTCAGAATTTTCCACAGGTTATTGTGATCCACATAGTCAAAGGCTTTGGCATAGTCAATAAAGCAGAAATAGATGTTTTTCTGGAACTCTCTTGCTTTTTCCATGATACAGATGGATAAATGACAGAAGTAGTGATAAATACATGTGAAATATATACACAGGTTAGCAGACACATGTATGTTCCCAAGCTCTTTCTGCTGAGAAAGCCCAAAAGCAATGACACTCCAGTACCAATGAGCTCAACCAGATTTTTGTTTCTAATATCATTCTCCAACAAAAGGAAGATGGAATCCTTGAAAAATTGACTGATTCTAGGGCTAGGGTATGGCAACCCACTCCAGTGTTCTTGCCTGGAGAATCCCAGGGAAGGGGGAGCCTGGTGGGCTGCCGTCTACGGGGTCGCACAGAGTCAGACATGACTGAAGCGACTTAGCAGCAGCAGCAGAAGCAGGGCTAGGGTAAGGAACATATCAGACAAGTCTGAAGCATCTCATAGTGATAGAAAGTAAGGAAGTGCTCAAAAGACAAACTGCAAAAAATGAGCAATAATGTAGTTCTCAGTGAATTAGTGGTAACAAAGGCATTATACTAATATAAGAAGTTCAGAGGATATGAGACCCCTCTGTACTATTTTTGCAGCTTGTCTATAAATCTTGAAGAAGGAAATGGTAACCCACTCCAGTGTTCTTGCCTGGAGAATCCCATGGACGGAGAAGCCTGGTAGGCTACAGTCCATGGGGTCTCAAAGAGTTGGACACGACTGAGCGACTTCACTTCACTCACTTATAAATCTCAAACTATCCCACGATAAAAAATATTGGAAAGACCTGTAACGGCACCCAATGTTCTTAACGCTTCCTTTTTCTCTCCGCCCCTCCATTGTCTCACTTTCTTGCTCATTTATTTCCAGTCACATGGGCCTCCTTTCTGGTCCACCTGTCTTTATCATCCCAGATATCCTGAACTTCCAGGACTCTCCAGGGCCCGTCATCTCTGCCTGAAATGCTTTTTGTCATGAGCCTGGCTCTTTTTCTCACATCAGATCCCAGCTGAAATCTCACCTCTTCAGGGAAATGTTCCTGGAAAACCCAAGCCCAAGTGGTGTCCTTTATCACCAGACAGCCCCACTGCACACAAACACACACACACACACACAGGTATCCCATCATTCCATCATCTGTTTATATTTTTCATTGCACCCACAATTGTGTTTAATAATCTGGCTTATTATCTGTCTCCCCAGTAAGATGTCAAGATTTCCAAAGAAGACATATTCTCACTAAGCACCCAACATTTAGCTTAGCCCTTGGCTCTTGAATTTGTCCAACCCCTGTTCATTGCACCTGAACTGCCTTCAAGGTCTGTCTCACCTCCTGGACCATGAGATTCTCAAATTTAAGGACTGACTTGTTCATCTCTGTATCTCTTGTATGTAACAGGGATCTGGCATGTAATAGGTGCAGAATCAAGGTTTGGGCACTGAGCGACTGGGAAGAGGAACTGAAGTGAAGATTTTAATATTAATAGTATGTGAAGCCATGCTCTGCACTCCCCGAGAACATTTGACTCTCAGAAGATTCCACTCTGTCTTTCTAGCCAGATTTTAAGTTACTGCAAGACAGGAACTCCTTCTCATGCTCCACGACGCCCTTTGTCATCACCAACCACCCATATAACTGTATCCTCATTGAGTAGAAAAGACGGCAAGCAGCTCAGAGCCCTGAGTGGTCTGAACTTGGGGGAGGGAGTTGGTGAGAAGGGTGTCACTGCCCATGGATTTTCCCTGGATCTGGGATGCGGGGGCCACGAAAATCTACTTTCCACAGAGAAGACCATGCTGTCAACCACCAACACCTGTAAAAGAGTAATTGTCTCATACATGTTTTTTTCCTATGCTGTGTGCTTAGTCGTTCAGTCATGTCTGACTCTTTGCAAACCCATGGACTGTAGCCCACCAGGCTCCTCTGTCCACAGGGATTGTCCAGGCAAGAATACTGGAGTGGGTTGCCATGCCCTCCTCCAGGAGATCTTCCTCATCCATGGATTTATTCTAGGTCTTCTGCATTGCAGGTGGATTCTTTACCATCTGAGCCAGGAAAGCCCTAAAATGTATTTAATAATTGCTTAGCTTCTTAATGACCAGGCAATAGCTAAGATGGGCCAAGTCAGGAGACTCATTAAGAATTTTCTGGGTCCACAAATGATTCTCTCAGTTTAAGAGTCAGTTCAGAGATCTCTGATCAGCCACTGTGAAGGAGTTATCAAGACTGGGGGATGAGGAAAGGGAGGAGCCAAGGCTTGTTGAGGGTCACACGGGGCAACGTACTGGGAAGTGGTGTCCCAGAGGTCCCAGCCTTATTTCAGGAGTGTGTGCTTCAGCTGAGTTCTGTTCCCCCATCCCAAATGTCCGAAAACATCTGATAGAAATAAAACGCTATGACTTTCAGGAGTCGGCTGAGACCCCTGACTCAGGGGAGGGGCTGGGAGCTGGGCTGAAGTCTGAGCTCATTCTAAACAGACCATTAATTTACCCAGCAAATATTTATTGACTAGAAAATGGCTACTTGGAGAACTTCTTGGTCTTTGAAACTATCCCATATATCTACTTTATCATTCTCTTTCTCTCTCTCTCTTTTTTTTTTCCATCTTGGCCCAGAATCCTGGTAAGAAACCTTGAAAAGAAAAAGTCCTTTGAGTTAGCAGCTAGCTTGGGAGAGATGGGGAAACTGCTATAAGGACATGGGCCCATCCCTGGCATCTGTGGGAGGGGCCCAAGGGCGCTAGAGGAAGCTGATAGCCGAGGGGAGAGGAGTGCGCTTGGCATGTCCGGGGGTCATGCATTGGAGGCTCAATTCAGATGAAGTGGACTGTTTATCATAACAGAGGTTTACAGGGTTACTTCAGAGCCACGGCCACAAAGCACATACGCTTCATTTCCTGGCTTTCCTGTGTCCTTCCTCAGCTGTCCCTGCAGGTTCTAGGACGTGGCAGACTCCCGAGTCTTTCGGGCCCAGCCCCTTTGAGACTCAGTCCTTTGATTTATCATCCCCTCTCTGCTCGCTGGTGTTGAGCAGCAGAACCTGCCCTACTGCTCTGTGTTAGGCCCCCAGGCAACTGATCTTTGTCAAAATGTTGCCTCAAATCCAAGTGGACCATGGCCTGTACAGTGGGTAGGACCCCTGGGCTTTGGGACATCTGATTTGAACGCTCGGAAGTCCATGTGTTCCCTTCATTTCTTTTCTGGTTATCAATTAAGTGAGGTTAGGGGATAGCTGACTCTGGATAACAGAGGCCAAATCTGGTATTTCTCGACGATAAGGAAGCAGAGACTATGGCGTTTTGAGGAAATATGTGCACGTGAGGCCATGCACAGCTGCAACATCTGGCTTTATAAAACTAAAAACAGCACCTCATAAAATGTATTTTATTCTCTTACTTTGACAACTGAAACACACTTTCCATTACTCATGACTCGGTAAGTCTTACTGGTGCAAGAATCCTGCAATTAGATGCAGGCTTGACAACGCTTTGGTCAGATGGACTCGCCACTGCCCCTTATTCCTCTCTGGTTATCTAGGAGCCCTGACTCCACCACTGGCAGCACAGCCCCTCTTTGAGAGGCCTTCTCTCCTCTTATTTACTGCAAGCCTATTCCCACCCCTCCTTGGACTCCCCTCCTAAAGCCACTCTCATACTCCACGTGCTTCCTGCCCCCCCAGCATCAAAAAAATCTACAAACAGCAAATGCTAGAGAGGGTATGGAGAAAAGGGAACCCTCCTTCACTATTGGTGGGAATATACATTGGTACAGTCCCTCTGAAGAAAAAAATGGAGGTGCCTTAAAAAACTAAATCTAGAGGTACCATGTGACCCAGAAATCCCACTCTTTGACATATATCCAGAGACAAACATAATTCAAAAAGACACTGCTGCTGCTGCTGCTAAGTCGCTTCAGTCGTGTCCAACTCTGTGCGACCCCATAGACGGCAGCCCACCAGGCTCCGCCATCCCTGGGATTCTCCAGGCAAGAACACTGGAGTGGGTTGCCATTAAAAGACACATGTACCCCGATATTCACTGCAGCCTTACTTATAATAGCCAGAGCATGGAACCAACCTACGTGTTCATTGATAAATGAATAGATAATGAAGATATGGTACATACATACAATGGGATATTAATCAGCCATTAAAAGGGATGAAATCGGATCATTGAATACCCATGTGCTCCTGTGTTTGAAGAGTCTGCCATCCTATCTACACTTCCCACCCTTCCTTTTCTTGGTTATTTATCCTGTTTGAGGCAACGCTCCATACTCCTAGAAAGCATTCATATACCAGATGCTTGATTCCCTTCCCACCCCAGGACGCATCACTATTCTGGATGACTTGAATGGACGCTGTTCTTTCAGCTTTTCAACGCAACGGCATCTTCTTCCATTCAACTTCAGGCATTTGGTCTCAGGGCCATATCTCAGACCTGTCCCTGGAGTTTCTCCACTTCTCAAATCTTAAATCCCTCTACGCAAGGAAGACTCTGACCACAGTGTGCCAATATTCCAGCTGCCTTGTTCTCCAGCTCCCCTTCCACTTGTTGGAGACTCAGCGAGGCTCATGAGCAGCTGATCCTGGGGTCTTTTCCCCATCTTCCTGCTCGCCTCCCTCTCGCCTCTGCTGTCCTGATGCACGGCCCAGACCTTGGGCTGTCACACACTCATTGGCCCGGACCCTCAAAGCCTTCTCCTTTCCTGTCCTTGTCCTTTTATCTGCTCTTCCAGCAAAGTCCAGTCATGATTTCACTTCTGCTCTGCATATCCTGAGGCCCCCAGGGTCAACCAGCACTTGCAGGCTGTGTGATCAGCTTTCTGTGTGGCCCTGGCCAGCTCTTAGTCATATCCTATAGCTAGAGTTGTTTTCTCGAACCTTTACCATTTCCCTCCCTCAACTCTGATCCCTCTTCCTGTGATCTTCCACTTTGAAAAGACTGTCTTAGCGCTAAGTACCACTGGAGTCTCAGAGAACTTAAAGCTTTCTTCCTGATTCTTTGGATTATATCTGCATCAGCACACAGCCTGGCATCTTCGGTCCTTTCTCCGATTTACAAAAGACGAGTCGTCTCCTGTGAGAACGACTTCCTACTTGTGCTCGATATCTCGTTCTTCTGGTCTCCCTAGAAGTTTGCATCCCTCCGTCCTGCATCTGTAATCCCAGCTGTTGACTCTTTTCATTCCCCATATGAGTGTCCTCAAAACTCTTTCATTACAACATTGAAATAGTTGGAAAAGGTGCTCAACAAAGGGTATTAGGATGAAAAATGATAGTGATAAAATATCTTTATGCCTCTGCCATCTATTGTTATTGGTTATAGGACCTGAGAAGGTTGTTCAATCATTCTGCTCTTCTGAAAATAATTATTATTCTTGGAATTATTGTGAGATTGAATGAGCTCAGAGTTTGAACACACTTAAAACTACTTCACATCTAGTAAGTCTTTCGTGTTATTATTATTTCAGGGATAGGAACTTTAGTGGCAATCAGAATTAAAGATTTTGTGGAAAGAGACATAAATTTGAAATACATGTGTGAAAATAAGTCAAGAGCTTTAAAATATTAGAAAAGCTTTTGGTAAAGTCCTTTAATAAACTTACTATTCTTTGAACTATCCTTAGTAGGGTTAATCTGACTGAGAAACCACGGAACTCACATTTTAAACTGTGACAAAAGAATGGTGGCCTGAAAATATTCTGTCCTTAAGTCTAAAGGAAGTAAGAAATGACTTAAGCATCAGAATGATACAAGCATTAGAAAGCATTCTCTTGAAAACAGAAATAAAGACAAAAGGATACAGTTTGGCTAAAGAAAAATATATGAGGTCATTAAAGAAGCCCTACACACACATGAAAAGACAGAGAGAAAAGAAAGTGATATTTTAAAAAATTTTATTGAAGTATGGCCAGTTTACAATATTGCATTAGTTTCAGGTGTACAAGAAGTGATATTCAAAGAGAAATGGTGCCTTGGCCTGTCACTTTTTTATATTCTCGTCCTAAAATCAGCTAAAAACAAAAGAAGGAGAAAGCCCTTTTGAAACATTTGTGGCCCATCCAATTTTGGTCTCTATTTTCAGCAGGCTTAAATTAAAACTAAACCATTCAGTGGAGAATGATCTGGTGGTTCTATGAAGCCCTATAATTTGGAAACAGAAATGGAAACAAACAGACCAGTGAGGGAGCATCTCATTTGGCAGAAAACATTTATTGCAGACTACCTCAAATACCTACCCACCATTTCAGGGCAAAATGATGCTTCTTAGAGCTCGGCTGTTTCTCTGTATGATGAATGGCGCTGTCCGTCTCAGGAAGTCAGCGCTCCTCCATCCACTGCAGACACCGTGATGTCTACAGACAGGGCTGGATGGTCACCCCTGCCATCTCCGGGGTTGTGCTGGTGATTACTCCTAATTCATAGAGTCCAGGTGAGGGCTTCCTGAGCTCATGTACACAGCATACTTAGCACAGTGCTTGATGTACCTGTCACATAAGAGCTAGGTACCTTTGTTATCAGAATGTATCCACATATTTGTCGTTGTTGTTTAGTCGCTAAGTTGTGTTCAACTTTTGTGACCCCATAGACAGTAGCCCACCAGGCTCCTTTGTCCTAGGGTTCTCCAGGCAAGAGTACTGGAGCGGGTTGCCATTTCCTTCTCCAGTGGATTTTCCCGACCCAGGGATCCAACCCTCACCTTCTGTGTTGACAGGTGGATTCTTTACCCCTGAGCCACCTGGGAAGCCCACCCGATGTTAACGTGTTCCTAAAGCCTGCTGGTCTCATTGATGCTTACCTGTCAGTGCAGGATGGTCAAGAATGACTCCTTTCCTTAAGTTGTCTTCTGACGAGTCTTCCTTTCTAATTTAAAAATCCCATTTCCACAAACACCATTGAAAGGAAAACCTGCGAATGATCCAAATCCTATTTCCATAAAACCATATATTTCACACCTCAGAACCAAATATAGCAACAGAATTTTGCTGCTCTTTTAACTAAAAATAATTTATACTGATTTTACACTTAGAGTAAGTACAACATTGTGGTTCAAATTGTGCTTCTTAATTCCACATCTAAATTTATGATTCAAATCTGGTGAATGTTTTACAAGAGAAGTGGTTATTAGTCTTGGAATAATTGTTCTATCTTTTTACTGTGTGAGAGCTTAATACAAGTTGTAAAATTTTTTAGACACTAAAGCAATCCCTGCATTTGTTAATCCTATTTATTAACTATCAAAATGTCTACAGGCAATAGAGTCATAGCCTACAAATTAACAACAGGTGACTGCTAAATATACTGCTTTTAAAATTTGAACATTTTCCTGTAATTTTCTAACTTTACTTTGAATTCAAAATGCTTTTTCTTAAATAGTTTCTCAGCAAGTATTTAGCGTTGTTCATGGTAATTAGACTGTAAATCTATTTTACTTTTTAGAATATATTATGGTACCATTTGCATGTATAATATTTTTTTTCTTCAAAATGTATGGGTTTGGTCTTTTAAAATGGTGCTCATTGGAGAGCTGTTGATTGTGAATAGGCAGATTCTCTGTAGATAATTGGAAGAGCTATATTACAACTGAAACAATGGAAGTTCTATAAACATGTTAAACATTAAAATTTTTACATTTTAAAATAAAGCAGAAATACAGCACACTAAATACATAGAATAACAGTAAGTTATACTAAATCAGTAACCATTGATACAATCATGTTGACCCCATCCAACTGTGATCCTAAATTATCCATCCAACGTCATGATAATTGTGACGATGACTATGATATGATGAAGATGAAAGAGGAAAAGAGGAAGAAGATGGATCCTATTGGAAAAGGAAAACCACCCTTGGGCTTATTCTCAGCAATTCATAAACCTTTATTTGTGAATATACTTATTTACTTAATTTTATCCCAACCGTTTTCTCTGTACTTAAATCTGTAATAACCTGATAACTGTTTTGTGAGTTTGAATAAAGCAATCTCTTCTGAAGGTACTTTCATCACACTTTTGCACAAAGTGCAAAATGACTGAAGGAAATTTGCCCTCCTTGCATATTCAAAAGCAGAGACATTACTTTGCCAACAAAAGTCCATCTAGTCAAGGCTATGGTTTTTTCAGTGGTCATGTATGGATGTGAGAGTTGGACTGTGAAGAAAGCTGAGCGCCGAAGAATTGATGCTTTTGAACTGTGGTGTTGGAGAAGACTCTTGAGAGTCCCTTGGACTGCAAGGATATCCAACCAGTCCATTCTAAAGGAGATCAGTCCTGGGTGTTCTTTGGAAGGACTGATGCTGAAGCTGAAACTCCAATACTTTGGCCACCTCATGTGAAGAGTTGACTCATTGGAAAAGACTCTGATGTTGGGAGGGATTGGAGGCAGGAGGAGAAGGGAACGACAGAGGATGAGATGGCTGGATGGCATCACCGACTCGATGGACATGAGTTTGAGTGAACTTCGGGAGTTGGTGATGGACAGGGAGGCCTGGCGTGCTGCAGTTCATGGGGTCGCAAATAGTCAGATATGACTGAATGACTGAATGACTGAACTGAACTGAACTTTTCCCTCCTTGCAGGGATGTCCCCAGCCATCGTGTTTTTTTTTTTTTCCTGAAGTTCTGGCTTTATTCATGAAAAGCACTGATTTTCTTTGCCTCCTCAGAAAGTTTCAATCATGAAATTTCCCCCAAGTTCAGACCCATTTGATGATGCCCTGAGCTCTCCAGGGTCCCTTCCAAGAGCCCCAGTCCCAGGCAGTTCTCTGGATAGAGAAGAGCCAAGCTAATTTTGGTCAGGCTGAGAAAAGAGCTTCAATGCCTGACACCATTCAAATGTTCCCTGACCAAGTTTCTTTATCCAAGGACTCTCAGAGCACAGTTTTGCCCTGCTTATAATGCCAATCGAGGGAGACCATCTCTCCAACCCTTCTTTCTCAGTCCCCTGGCAGAGAGGACCATGAATAGTTGCTTTGAAGGAAATGAGAAGTGGGGATCATGGACGGTGGCCACAAATGGGACCAGGTTGAGAGCAGCGCTGGTGAAAAAATCTTGGAAACTTTGTTGCAGAGAAAAGGGTGAGAACTCTCAAAGCCAGGCAGGAAGAGAACACTCTGGTGACAATGTCTGTCATGCAACCTAAAAGCTGAGAGTTAGGTTTTATTTGGTGGGAAGGTTAGGACTCGAGCCCAGGAGACAGTATCTCAGGTGACCCCAAGAGAGCTGACTTGGAGGAGGCAGGGGAGGAGCCAGGCTACATACAAGTTTGCAGCAAGGGGCAGGTAACCTGAATGTGCAAAGATTACTGTTAATTAAGAGACAACTCAATCTCTCCTATCAAGAGATCTAAATCTCTCCTATCAAGAGATTTAGTGATCTTCTATGTATGGGAAGATGCAAGTGTCCAGGCTTGCTGAAATCGTTTCTTTCACATGCATCTATATTTTTTTTTTTCAATAGAATGTCAGGTTGCCAAGGTTTATTGAGACAGGCACACACAATCCTCACAAAGGGCTAGTGTCTCCACTTGACAGATGGAGATACTGAGATGCAAGAAGTTTGGTATATAATCTGAAGTCCCACAGAGAAGAAAAGGCAAAGTGGGATTCAAATTTGGACTTTTTTACTTCAAACCCCTTCTCATGATGACCCTTACGAAGCTCTGTGTATGTGATTTAACAGTCAGAAATTACAGAAATAAAAAAGATAGTATGTGAAACTGAGGAATCTTTGGGTAAAACTGGGAAATAGACTGTTCTCCTTTAGTTGTCCCCCCAGCCTTTGCCCTGCCCTGCAAACTCAGCTCCAAAAGCAACACAGCGCAACACTGCCAGACATCCCTTCATCTTCTGGAAGTTCCTTGAACTCTATTCCTATCTTAACTTCTTACTTTTGTGTCCTTTTTTCCTAATAAGAAATTCATGAACACTAATCAGCCATAAAAGCTGCTCAGTCATGTCCAACTCTTTGTGACCCCATGGACTATACAGTCCATGGAATTCTCCAGGCCAGAATGCTGGAGTGGGTAGCCTTTCCCTTCTCCAGGGGATCTTCCCAATCCAGGGATCAAATCCAGGCCTCCTGCATTGCAGGTGGATTCTTTGCCAACTGAGCTATGAAGGTAGCCCCAATTAACTAATAAATAATAAACTATTGCTCCCCAATATTATTTTAACAAGAATTTCCTGCAAACATATACCTTGTTCCAGAGATGTATCTTGACTGACAGAAATTTCCCAAAACGTGGCCCTTCATCTTGACACACCTTGTGGTCAGTCTGGCCATTCTGTGTCTGCAATTCACTGTAAAATTGCTCGTCTTGACCACTAGGTTGGTCTGAGCAATCGCATCTCTCTAAGGAGAGCGTAGATAACTAGCCTTCTCACTGTCCTCCTAAGAATTCAAAGGGGAAATAAACATTATTTATCACAAGTCCCCGAAACTTGTAAGTAGCTGAGACTTGGGATAGAAAACATCCTGGAGGTCTTCAAATGAAAGTTAGCATTTAGGAGGGTCTGCTTGATCCATGAGCTCTGGCGAGATTTTGACACTCTCTGACCTGACCGTATAAATAATACAGCTGTGGCAGATAAGTGAAATAGCCCTGGGAAAGCTCCCCAGTTCTTTATCTGCAGCCTGGAAAGACAATGTGTGGCTGAATTTCCTTTCCTAAAGCAATCATGCTCCTGGGCCTCTCCTGTGGATTTTGCCACTACAAACAAGCTGAGTTTTCCTGGAAAAATGTCAATTGTTCCATATAGAAAAGATTTGCAAAAAGGTTCCTTATAATCTTTCTTTGTACTGCTTCCCTTTCCGTCTAGAAAAACATAACTTTACGAGGAAAGGACAGAGGAGACCATAACTAAATAATTACTCCATGAACAGCTCAAAAAGACCAGCTATGGCTTCACTCCCGTTCCAAAGTGGAAATAATATTTCTTTCAGCTGCTGCCCATAACATATTTTTTGATGTGCGTTGTGACGGGTAACCCTTGCCGCTATGGCTGTTCTTCCATGAGGAAATGTCTCCCGTGGCAGCAGAGGCTTTTCAGGATTCCCACAGGTAATTCTCTGTTTCGCTGCTGTTATTTAGTCGCTAAGTCGTGTCCGACTCCTTTGCGACACCGTGGACTGTAGCTCCCCAGACTCCTCTGTCTGTGGAATTTCCCAGGATATTGGAGTGGGTTGCCATTTCCTTCTCCAGGGGATATTCCTGATCCAGGGATGGAACCCACGTATTTCCAGGCAGATTCTTTACCACTGAGCTACCTGGGAAGTGCCCAATTCTCTGCATAATTCCTTATATTTAGGGATACAGTGAAAACTCCTTCTGTAGTTAGGATCTGTGGTTATAAATCAACAAAGACAACCAAGGTTTTCTAAAAGCTTTATTATGCAGCTTTCAGAGTGTGAATTTCTAAAGCTTCTAAAACATAACTCTTAGAAATGTACAGTGAGGGTATTTTAAACATATATTTAACCCATGAATGAAGGAGCTAGAAGGATGAATACTGGTTCAAAGGCAGAGACTAGTCTCTGATCAGTGAGGAAAAACATTTTGAATAAATTTTCAAAGTTAGAAACAAAACTGGTAATTGTTTATGGGGAGGGGTCCCCCAAAATCCAAAGCAATAAAAATTTGGTCTTGTCTCTGATTATCTTCTCTGCCAGGCAGAAATCATTTGCTCCCCATCCTCCATCTACGTTGTTTTCACACCCACATTGATGGTAAATATTCGATCAAATTGAAAGAAAAACTTCCTACAGTTTCAGATGTCTCTTGGATGAATTTGGTAAATTGTTGGACGTTAGGCTAGTCTGACATTGAAAGATCACACAACAATTTTCCCCCTTATTTCTGAGCTTTGGATAATTTTTAACCCTTCTTTCCTGGAATAACTGCAAGAGAATCATTGATGAAATGGGATTTTCTGGCTGTTAAATCCCAGAACTTCCCTGAAACCTCTTTCCGCAGTTTCTGCCTTTCCAGTGGAATTGTTGTTAATAGTTGACTTAGGACAATTCAGTGCCTTTGGGGAGTGGTGTTATTGGCCCTCAACACGGAGACTGTAATAACAATATTGACATCCATGTGTAGCCTTTGTTTCGTTTATTTTATTTTTCATTTTGTTAATTTATTATTTCATAGGTAGGCTTTGAAGCGATTTCTCTAATTTAAAAGAAGCTTTCATGTGCCTTGGTTTCTTTGTTCTCTCCTTGGATATCTACAGAACAGCTGTCTTTAGTCCAGTTATTTATTATAAATATTTCATAAATAGGCAAATTGTTTGGAATTCCATTTCCCTATTTGTACCAGTGACAAAATCAACAAAATTCTTTCAAAAAGAAGGAGACATTAACATGACCAAGAAAACCGAGAGAAGAATGTTGCAACGACCCTTGTCCCCCAGAAACACCTGCCTACAGTGGGCAGTGTGTCCGGCTGCCCAGGCCTTGTCCAGGCCATGCCCCACTGGGCACAATGGCCTGGCCTGAAAACAGCATTAAAATGCAAATGGAGGCCAGACCCGGAGAGCATCAACCCCTCCCAGCCCTGAGGCTGAAAAGACTTCCTTTCAGAGGCTTCTGCTCCAACTGCAAAAGCCCACCCTTTGTTCCTCCGGTTCTTAGGAATTCCTCCTCCTCCTCACAGAAGCCCACATCGTTTTTAAAGTGCAAAGAACCGATTTCATCCACAGGTCGTAACAGGAGGGGTATGTTTACCCAGCATCACAGGGGCCATCCCGGGAAAGTTCACCCACAGCTCTGGACCTTGTGCGAGGCCCCGGGAGCCTATCAGTCTCTTTGTTTCCGCTTTTTGTTGGTGGTGGTGACTGACATTTAGTTGATTTTCAGTGTTGTGTTAGTTTCAGATGTACAGCAAAGTGATTGAGTTATACATGCGTGCGTATCTATTTTCTTCAGACTCTTTCCCTTACAGGTTACCACTCAATATTGAGTCTGGTTCCTCGTGGTGCACAAGTCCTTGCTGGTTATGCTGTTTCAGTTTTACAAGACCTGTTACCCAGAATTTACAAGACTTTGAATATTTCTGAGAAACTACGCAACAAGTTCCAGGGATGATGCCAAATGATACCTGTGTTAAAATCTAAACTTGGGTGGTATCTGCTTTCTTCTGAACAAGGAACTTTCACTCTGACAGGGTCTAAGAATTTCAATCCAGGCCCTTGTCTTACTGTTGCAGCCATGCGTTCCGGGAAACAAACTCACTCAGAAGGACAATGCAGATAGTGGAGGGCAGTTTATTACACCGGCAGGCCCAAGGCAGAGTCTCCTCTTAGCCAAGGACCCCGACCAGTTTTTGTGAAACTCTTATATGCCGTACGTGCTCAAACCCAGCTCCCCAAATTCCCTGAAACTCATCTGCACAAAGGAACAGAAAGATACAATCAAAGTTAACCCATGATTCATATGCCTCAAGCCTAGGTAGTTAACACTGGACAATTATCAATAGACCTGTGGTCATACCCCAATAGACATAATAGAATGTATGATTCTGGTTGGTTACACAGATAATTAGGGTATTCTTTTAGGCGATGGAAAATCTAGGAACGAGCCCTGGGGCTCTTCCATCCAGGCGGGCCTGGTTTTCCAGATGGTAAGTCGTTTTTATAGATACTGGGCATAGAGCTCACAGTCCACAGTCCAGCCCGAGATGGAGCCTGTTCTGTCTGTCTCCTCCTTCAGTGCCTGGTCATCACAGCCCAAGGACTGAGTGTTAAAGTTGAACCCCTTCTGTTTCTCTGAGGTGGGGTGGTCCCGGGCTCCACCCCTGGTATGTCAGGTCCGGGGGCATACACTGAGTGGAAGCTGGGACAACCAGTCCGTGCACAGGCGCCTGCTGCCCCATGTCGTCACCAAGCCCTGAACATCATCCAGGCTGGAAGTTTCCCGCAGGGACTTTGGGGACCCTCTTTGGACCCTTGGTCACCTTCTGAGTGCTCCCAAGCTTCACGGCCAAGACTCTTGTAGGGAATTTAGTGCAAAATGGCCTTCAGTAGCACACTGGTCAGTGACCCGAAAGGCATTTATTCAACATGATGCAAGCTGACCACACGATTCTCTTCTCTGGAAGCAGGAAGTAACTTCTCATGAGTCCCTGTTATTTTCTGATGATTGTTTCTTTGGAGACAGAACAGCTTGGGATTTTTAGCGAAGAAGCATAAAGAGTTTTCTTTTGCTGAACTTAGGTAAAGCTCAATTTTTAAAAAATGACTTAAATATGGAGACTTGCTTATGGCCTTAATTTGGTTGGGAAAAGAAACGGTTAGAAGAGAACTGCTTATCTAATTTTTAATAATCCAAGGTCCCATCACTTCATGGGAAATAGATGGGGAAACAGTGGAAACAGTGTCAGACTTTATTTTTTTGAGCTCCAAAATCACTACAGATGGTGATTGCAGCCATGAAATTAAAAGACGCTTACTCCTTGGAAGGAAATTTATGACCAACCTAGATAGCATATTCGAAAGCAGAGACATTACTTTGCTGACTAAGGTCCATCTAGTCAAGGCTATGGTTTTTCCAGTGGTCATGTATGGATGTGAGAGTTGGACTGTGAAGAAGGCTGAGCGCTGAAGAATTGATGCTTTTGAACTGTGGTGTTGAAGACTCTTGAGAGTCCCCTTGGACTACAAGGAGATCCAACCAGTCCATCTTAAAGGAGATCAGTCCTGAATAGTCACTGGAAGGATGGATGCTGAAGCTGAAGCTCCAATACTTTGGCCACCTGATGCAAAGAGTCAACTCATTGGAAAAGGCCCTGATGCTGGGGAGGATTGAGGGCAGGAGGAGAAGGGGACGACAGAGGATGAGATGGTTGGATGGCATCACCGACTCAATAGGCACGAGTTTGAGCAAACTCCGGGAGATGGTGATGGACAGGGAAACCTGTGTGCTGCAGTCCATGGGGTCTCAAGGAGTCAGTACAGGACTGAGTGACTGAACCGACACGTGGCCAAGTGGTGGTCTGCCTTTTGCCCCCGTATCATAGAATGTTCCATGTACACACACATCTGTCAACCTCTGGCCAGAGGGATTATGGTTGGCAGAGGTTGGGGGGGACTGACCTCATAACACCCCCTTCATTTTCCACATCAAGAGGCAGCTGAGAATTTTAGCCCATGTGCTCAGGCAGGCAAGAAATGGCTTGTCTTCATTTTCCTCAAACTGATCTGTCTGACTTCACAAGTTCAACCCTTCGGACTGGAGAGAACTGAGCCTCCTGTTTCGACTGCCTCCCCCTACCTCCCGTATTTCCAGGTTTCTGTGTTGCTGGCTCCCAGGGGGAGCAGGGCCTCTGATATTCAATCTGTCACGTGTGTGGTCTGGCAGTGACCTGCTCTGTGCTCCCTCCCGCAGTGCTGGAAGACCCTGGCCAAGGCGGAGAGTGCAGGGCTGGGACCCAGACCCTTAAATGTGCCCCTTGGCCTCTCGGAGGCCCAGCCTCCTTCTAGGAATGTGCTCCGGGGGCAGCGTGCAGGTAACCCTTGCCCACAGGCCCCGTGGACATCAGATCTATTCTCGATCTGAGAAAATCTCTGCCTCTCCTTTTCACCTTTCCCAATCCCAGGCGTGTTCAGTGAACTGAAACGGAACTGGGAAAGCTTATCTCCAGGCGGCGCCAGATTGGCTGGTGCTTGTCCCTGTAGCTGGGAAGTATGGAGAAGCTACTTCTTCTTGAAATGGGTTTAGATTTAGGGTCTCATCCGAAATCCAACAGTCAACTGCAGTGTGGTGGTATGCAGGTGAAGGGACCACGGAGGCAGACCCTGGGGGTCTCAGAGACATCCCCTTTCTGCCGCTGCTCCCTCTGTGCACTGTGTCCTACGGGCCTGGGTGCTGCAGGCAGGGAGCCCACGGTCCTCACACCTCTGCTTTTCAACCAGCTTTGGCCAGTGGAAAACCCAGCAGGTGAAGGCAGGGCAGGAGGAAGGTGAAGCCCAGGGTTGTTCCCCCTCCCTCTGTTTGGGCAGCATCTCTCGAGATACTGAGTCTCCTCCCGCTGTGTGCCAGTTCCTGCCCCAGAAGTCCTTGTGGTTCCAAATTCCATCCTGTGAACTCTCTGTATCAAATTGTCTCTGTGCGCATTTAGAATGGCCGCCGTCATCCCGACCTGATCCTGATGTGGCCACTTATAACTGTGTGATTTGGGGCAGCTGTTTTAACCTTCTGTGCCTCAGCTTTCCCATTTGGCAAAGGGGTAACTCTGGGGAGCTTTTGGGTGGCTTGGATGAGCTAATACTTGAGGTGGTGGTGGTGGTGGTTTAGTTGCTAAGTCGTGTCTGACTCTTGTGACCGTATTGACAATAGCCTGTCAGGCTCCTCCGCCCATGAAATTCTCTAGGCAAGAATACTGGAGCAGGTTGCCGTTTCCTTCTCCAGGGGATCTTCCCGACCGTGGGCTTGAACCCGGGTCTCATACTTCGCCCCTGTTATTTGAACATCACATCTCTGGTGGCCCAGATGGTAAAGAATCTGCCTGCAATGCAAGAGACAGGGGCTTGATCCCTGGGTCGGGAAGACCCGCTGGAGAAGAGAATGGCAACCCACTCTAGTATTCTTGCCTGGAGAATCCCATGGTCAGAGCCTGGCGGGTTAAGTTCATGGGGTTGCAGAGAGTTAAACATGACTGAGTGACTAACACTTTCACTTTCATAATAAATAATAAATTTTTACCAGGAAAAACTGCATGTGGGCTGAGCAGCCTCCGTAGGTGTTAACTGCACATTGGACTCACCAACTGTGAATCACAGACTGAAAAAGCTGCTCCCCTTTCTATTCGTTCTGAATACATCAAGGGTTTCAGTTCGTTTCTAGTGAGTCTTCATCACATTCCTAACGTCCACTCTCACCTTCCTTCCGAGAGAGAGTCGGTCTCAGATGTGTGGGAAGAATCTGATTGTATCATAGCATAGGTCTGTTTACACAGACTTCATTTTATAGCCAACTTCTAGTGATAGCAAGTGATACCAGTTTTTCATTTTGGGAGGTGATTTTTAAAGCACCCTTAACAATGAATTCATTTAAGTTAAAAAAAAAAAAAAGATTGAGAAAAACACAGAAGTAAAAATGTTTGCAGGTCTGGTGGTGCTCAGATGACCTCAGTGGGGAAGCCCTCTTCTGCAGAATGTGTTCTCTGGGTCTATACCACGAACCAGGACACTGAGCAACAAAGATAGCTTCTACCTTCAAGGCGAGCACAGTTCACAGCCAAGATCAACACGAGTCAAATGACAGAGCAGAATTAAATAGCAACTAATTTGTTACAGATGCAAATTCTGTAGAAGTTCAAAGATGTGGGGGCCAAAGGGTGTTAGGAGAGGATGAAGCAGGAGACTAATGGGATGCCTGAGCGTGGACTCAGGTGCAGAGGAAAGGGGCGGAGCCCTGGGGAGGGCGCAGGGGCAGGGAGTGCGATGTGGGATGGCTTTTGAGTTCCTGGGGTAGAGCTCCAGCTCCGTGTCAGTGGGGTACTGCGGAATGTTAAGCAACGTGATGACAAACGAAGGGTAGGAAATGGAGAGTTCTGCACCATTAAGCACCAGCTTTGCAGGATAAAGCAGTCCTTACAGAATCATTTTTGGCAGCGACCTGCAGGCCCTGATTGAAGCCAAGGCCCTGTAGGAGCAAACGCATCCAGCTGGGGAGCAGACGCCCTCATTGCAATGGGAATCCCTCCCTTCGTGCAGAGCAGGGGAAGGCACCAGGTGAGCCAGGGAGAAGGTCACGAAGGTCATCAGCTGAAGGCATTCAGCACCACAGCTCAGGGCTTAATGCATCTTCCGGTGCTTCCACCTCGGCTCTTTGTGGATCGTGCCAACAGCGACACAGCAGTGCTAATGTCTCTGGAGATCCCGACTGCCGTCCTCTCAGACACACACTCAAGCGATGGGGTTGCTGGATCCCATGCTAATTGAGGAAACTCCACGCTGGTTTTCGTAGAGGCCGCACCATTTTTCACCCCCATCAACTGTTCCAATTGGCATCCTTGCCAACACACGCCTTGTGTTTTTTGATGATCGCCATTCTAGCAGGTGGGGGGCATTGAGCATCTTTTCACATGCCTATTGGCCAACCACTGATGAATGAATGGATTAAAAAAATCATGTGCTCTATATACACAATGGATGTATGAAGGAAAACCTGCCATACGCACCACGTGGATGAACCTGGTGGAAGGATGCTCAGTGAAATAAGCCAGACACAGAAGACAAGGACCGAGGGATCAGACTTACACAAAGCATTTGAGACAGTCAAACACATGAAAGCAAAGGATAGAGTCGTGGTTGCCAGGGACTTGGGAGAGGGGAAGAAGGGATTTGCTAAACATGGGGATACAATGTCGGCTACACGAGATGAATAATTCCTAGAGATTTGCTGTACAGCATCACTGGTGACAGGAAAACAATACTGTATTGTACACTTGGTCTCTGTTGAGAGTAGATCTCAAGTGTTCTTGCCACAGTGAACGGAATAAAATAAAATGAAAAGAAAAGCTGTGAAATGAAATAAAAGAAAATAAATGAAATAAAATGAAATATAAGAAATAAATAGCATAAATGAAATAAAATTTGTCAGGAGGACACAGGAGTGACAACCAGTCCTGGGAAGGAGGGGGTTAAATGATTTGTGTCAGACTGCAAACAAGAATTGGGTGCAACCTCTCCTGCAGCTTCCCACTAGGAAGGGAGTCGTGGTCCACGAGGAGAGTGGGAAAGTGTTTTCTCTCATAGAGACATTTGTGCAGTGGTCTCCCAAGAGGGCACTTGTCAGGCTGAGGCTGTGTCTGTGGGGTCCTTGGATCTGTCTGATCTTGTTTCTGCAGGCTCTTGGCTCTGAAGAGACACGTCTGCATCTGGAGTGAGAAGTAGAAAGCAGTGCATACAAAATACACGTGCTGATTCCAAGATGGACAAAGAGGAACCCGAGGCTTGGGGCACTGGCAGCCAGGAGGAAGCTGTGACCCGAATATTCAGACCTCCCTCCAGAGGAAGGCTTAGCAACACGGAGGAGCGCCACTAACCCAACAGGGATTCCGTCTTAATGAAGACCACAGTCCTTTGCAGCTTTAATTTGGTGGTCAGGTTTTTATATTTTACTGCAACTGACACGTGAAGATTCTAGGAATAATGTGAAGGCATCCCCTTCCCCTGCTTGCGGACCCTTTCCACGCATCAGAGGCATCTCTTTGCAAACCATATCATTCATGAAATGGCCCTCGCTCTCCACCAAGGCAGCACATACGCAATCCAACTGCATGGAGCAAGGTAAATAAACCGTGTTTACAGAACAAAATTTCTTCTGTGCTAGACATTGAAGATAAAGGAGAGAACCTGCAAACGGTACACTTATGCTCATTATAAACTGCGTGGGGTAGACCCCGATTGAGCCATGTCTGTGCAGGGAACAGTGGGATGAGGGAACAGCCTCAATACCCACACAGCAGAATAACCCCAGGGCAGCGCTCTCAACCTGGTCCGCTCATTCTCCCCAGATGCTCCAGAGAGGAAATTGCAATGAGGTGTGTACCATCTGGTTCATAACATAGCAGAGCAGGACCTGGTAACAATATCCCCCCATGTAGGCTTTTAAAATAATTTCTTCTCCCTGAGCATAAAATGACTTCTCCATCTGTCTTATGAAAACAGGAGATAAATAAATGTTTATTCAACCTCATCCCTGTCAGAGTCATTGTTCTTTAGGAAAAAGTATAAACTGTCTCTACTGTGGACTCCGCAGAGTTATCTGTAGTAGATGAAGCTATCAGCCTTTGCCAGAGTTTTATGCGAGACAGGAAGTATTGCAAATGCATTCACACCTTATCCATTTTATAGGAGCAGCTGATAATATGAATATGGAGAAAAGTGTTGCAAATCGTGGTTCTGTTTGTTGATCCATTTTACAGCCAGTTTGACCAGCTTCCACTAAGCCAGCAGACGTGAGGGGTGGGCTGGGGGTGTCTCAAATTCCCTCTTTCCTTTAACTTTTTCTAGGTCCTCATTAGCTGGGGCCTTGCTACCTACTTCAGGGCCTTTTACCCTCATCTTAGGCCACCCCCTAGGTTGAGACAGGAGGGTTTCACTGTGGGCTTCAGTTACTCTGGGACCACAAAAGGTCACCATCTGCAACCTTGAGAGGGTCTTCCCCACTCCTCAGGGGCCCATCTCACTCCTGCTGGTGGTTGCCGTGCAGATGAAATGAAATGTACATGTGGGGTTAGTGACAAAGGCAGGACAAGTGGCAAGTGTTCTAAAAACAGAGTACAAGCCAGGGCAGGATGGGAGGGAACGGAGATGTTCTTAGTAATTACTTTGAGGTTATAGCATGAAAGGATGGTCTTGGGCAAGCAGGATGTGCAGTCCCTCTCTGCACAAGCATTAGCTGCTATTATAATTAAGATTCTTATCATCATCATTATTTCCTGGAACCTCCCAGCTACCCCCTCTCCACCCTGCCTCAGATGGAGCAGACACGAGCTCTAACTTCACAAAGGAAACAGAAGCCCTTGGACCAGAACCCTGTCTTCCACCTTCTGAGTCTGCCAATGGCTGACCAGCCTGCCCTGCTGCCCCAGGAAGGGGGGGTTGCCCTCCTCCTGAGGCCCTGCTCTGCCCCCTCCCTCCACCATCGCCTTGTCCAGGTCCTTGCCAGGCCTCTTCTAGCTTACAAAGTGGGAGGCTCCACTTAAAAGATGGTGGCCTTGGACCACAGCTTTAACTCTGTGTCTTTTTCCTAAATTGTCAGGTGGGAAGAGTAGCAGAAGCTCCCTCATAGTGAGTGATATGAGGGCTGACCAACACAGAGTATGGCAAATATTTTGAAGAGCCTTCTGTATCTAAGTGAAAGTCGCTCAGTCATGTCTGACTCTTCGCAATCCCGTGGACTATACAGTCCATGGAATTCTCCAGGCCAGAATACTGGAGTGGGTAGCCTTTCTCCTTTCCAGGGGATCTTCCCAACCCAGAGACTGAACCCAGGTCTTCCACGTTGCAGGGGCTGAGCCACAAGGGAAGCCCTGGCCCATAGTAAATACTCACTAAACATGGGCTACAATCAATCAGCAGAGTTTCCTCCCAACAAGCCTCTCTGGGTTCCATCTTGCTCCCCCCAAGTCCTCTAACAACATTATTTTATGTAATCCTCTTCACAACCCTATGAGGTAGGTTGTAATTATCTGACTTAATAGTCCTATAGCTACTGCGTGCTTTATTCTGGATCAACTGCTGGATATACTGGGGGGATGCGGAATTAATAACAGCTCCTGACCTCTGAAAGCCCCTGTGACAAAGGAGACACACAGGAAGTGAGTGGGTGTGTCATCCAATGAGCAACAGAGAGGGAGGTACAGGCTGGTACCTCCCATCCTCCAGCATCCTGGTAGTTCCCCCAGGTCTGCTGATCCTTTAAGGGGCACCCCAAATTGACCCCTTTTTACCAAACGCGAGGAACTGGCAATTGGCTGTGACTCAGGGCATGAGCAGGCATTGGCCGAGCCAAGAGAAGGCCAAGACCTTTCCAGGAGGGCACGCCCAGAACCTTGGCAGGGAAAAGCGTGGCCCCATCAGAAACTACGAGAAGAATAGAGTCATGAAAGCTGAGTGATCAAGAAGGGGAGGAAGGAGGGGATGACCCGACCTTCTGTTTCTAGGGCTTGAAAGCCCCAGGGGCGTCTGGAAGATGGGAACAGCATCTCACTGAGGTTCATGGAGACAGGTCAGGCTGGAGAGCTGGTGGACGGGGAGGCGCTGGGCCTGCTAGGGGGGCAGCCACTGTCCCCAGCGGGGCCACCCAACCTTGGGCCATGAACGCCTGTGCAACTGTAGACGCATGACACAGAGAGTGGGCCAGCCTTGGGGACGAGAGCAACATGAGCACCGACGACGAAACTGCAGATTCTCGTCAACCCCAGGGCTCAGAGAGGTTTATCTGAGTTATAAAAATAAAGAAATACGACATTTCTTAATCCCGTGTCATGAATCAATTCTGACTTGGCTCAGCTCCACTCGACAAAATGTCTGTGGTCACCTGTTCACTGAACACTGCGCCCCCAAGCCTGCCTCCAGCCCCTGCTCCTGCCTTCCATCTCCAGCCCTCGCCATCCTGGTAGCTCCCCCAGTTCTGCTAATCCTTTAAGTGCCACCCCCAAATTGACCCCTTTTTACCAAATCTACGGAAGCTGTGGCAGACTTTATTTCCTGGGCTTCAAAATCACTGCAGATGGTGACTGCATACATGAAATCGAAAGACGCTTGCTTCTTGGAAGGAACGCTATGAAAAACCTAGACGATGTATTAAAAAGCAGAGACATCACTTTGCTAACAAAGGTCTGTCTAACTATGGTTTTTCCAGTAGTCATGCACAGATGTGACAGTTGGACCATAAGGAAGGATGAGCACCAGATAACTGATGCTTTCAAATTGTGGTGTTAGAGAAGATTCCTGAGAATCCCTTGGACAGCAAGGAGGTCAAGCCAGTCAATCCTAAAGAAAATAAGCCCTGAATACTCATCGGAAGGACTGATGCTGAAGCTGAAGCTCCAATGCTTTGGCCACTGATACGAAGAGTCGACTCATTGGAAAAGACCCTGATGCTGTTAAATATAGACGGCAGAAGGAGAAGGGGGAGACAGAGAATGAAGTGGTTGGATGGTATCACTGACTCAACGGACAGGAGTACGAGCAAACTCCAGGAGCTAGTGAAGGACAGGGAAGACTGGCGTTCTGCAGTCCATGGGGTTGAGAAGAGTCAGACATGACTTAGCAACTGGACAACAACTGTGCCTTCCAGCTCCCACTAACTTTGGTACCTAGTGAGGATACCTGATAAGGATACAAGGATGTGATTCTCATCCTTGTAATATTAATGGTAAGACACCGTCATGTCCAGCCCAGGTATCCTGCACATGTGTTCTCATGTCCTTCATGAATACAGCCTCAGACAGGCCTCAGACAGAGTAGGAACTCAAAAAAATATGAGTCCAATTTTCAGAGGCTCCTGGGTCATGACCCACTATATTACTTTTGTGGACGGTGCAGAACAGGGTGCCCAAAATATTGATGATTCGTCATCACTGCATTTGTTTGCCCATACTTTAATTTATTCATCCCCCGAAGATTGATTGGGTGCCTGCTATGATCCAAGGACCACATGCAAGATGTTTTTGATAAGAAGAGAATGTTTTAACTGAACAGAAATACTAACAGAGTTGCTTTTGGTTCTTTTTTTTTTTTTTTTTTAATGGATGGATATTTTCAACCACGGTTCTCTGTTTCTGATTTCTCAGGAACCTCTGACTATACAGCCGACCTGGCTAAAGTGAAGGGAATCTGGTCCGCATGGTGTAGGCTTTTGGGGACTCTTTGGGGACCTCACAATTTGCTAGCTCACCATACAGCATCTCCCCCCGAGTGTTCTTTTCAGATCTTGGCAGGTATTAGGAGAGGAGTCAGCAGGATCCAGACAAGCCTTCGGAAATCCTTACAGTAAACCAGCTCTATTCTGCATCTTCAAACACAACCCCCTTCTCAATCAAGGATTTCTTCCTCTGTCCTTCCCGACTTCCTAAACAATTTCCTTCAACCTCATTTTATGTAAACACAAAATTCCCCTGGTGACCCCTTCCTGTGTGTGCTTTTCCCACTGGCCTCCACACCAAGTAAATATTTACTATTCTTTATTTAGCATCTACCATTGTATGCCCTGCAGTCATTCATAGTTTGTCAATAATGCCTATGGCAAAGGCGAATTTTGTGTCCTGGAAGGCCCAATTCCTTTTAGACACTCATTTTTCTTTTGTCCAGAATAGAAGTTTGTTGTAGAAAATGCCCCCCCCCCAAAAAAAATGTAGATAAACAAAGGCAAACATTATTGATGATACCACCAGCCTAGAGTGAATCACTGTTTCAAAACTTTTGAAAGTCTGTTCAATAGAACGTAGTGGGTCCAGAACTCAGTTTTGATGAAGGATAAGACATGCTGTTTACTAAATGCATTCCTTCCTTAACCATGAATCATGAGCCTGTCTCCATGAACATTTTTGCAGGATGATTCCTGGGACTCAATGTCTAAAAGTAGAAGTTTAAGGTCAAAATGTAGCCAGCTTTCAGCAGGCTTTGCCACTAATTCTTGTATTATTAATACCTCTCAGAGCCTTGCACCAATTAACACTCCTCTCAGCTGAGAGCATCCTGCCTTCCTTCTGCTCTGCTGACACTCGCTGGACTATTCCTTCACAGACTTTGCCAGATGGATATAAGAAATCCTTATCTTGCTGTTTCATTTTTTGAAACCCGTGTAAAGAGGGGGTCTGGTTAACGAGATAAGTCAACGTGGCAGCTGTTCCTCCATTAAGTTAGGAACACACAGAAGGGGTCTCGTACTGTGTCCCCAAACATGTAAGTCAGTAATGAGTTTGGATGGAGAGACGAGCACTGGAAGTGGTTTACGTGCATGACTGCAAAGGCACTTGAATGCTTCTACACACGTGAGTCAAACATGAAAGACTTTGCCAACTAATCGACAAAAGTGGTGTGTATCAGGTGCCTACTGTGTTCCAGGCTCTCTGCTGCCCTTTCCAGTCTAACTGGCTGGTTGGGGGTGGGAAGAGGAAGATGACAAACAAGTAGACAAATGCAGAAGGGAACACCTGACTGTCGTGAGGGCCGAGATGAGTAGAGCCGGGAAGGTTTGCCTTCCTGTTGAATGCATGACTTTTTCCAATGAACTGACCCAGGCAATGACTGAATTCAACAAACATATACAGAATATCTGGTGTATTTCAGGGGCAAAAAGTGAACAAGACTTGGCTCCTTACTTTAAAAAGTTCTAATCAGTTTGAGGCACAGAAGTTAAGGAGAAATAGAAACCTAAAGGCTGTTTCTGACTTTCTGGTTGGACAGTAATATATGCTTCTCCGGTGCCACAGCAGCATGGTCATCTGGACAGACACTGTCTCCACTGTGTGAAGAATTCAGCCTTGCCCAGGGTCAAGTGGTTGGTCAACCTCCCAGCTGGGACTCATCCAAGGACTTCTGACGCCAACGCTCGTGTTCCGGCCATGACACTCCTCCCACTTCGAATGGAGAGGAGAATCGGAGAAGAAAAGGCATTGTGGAGAGAGAGCAGAGGTGAAATGGTCATCTGGTTGATTACACAAACTGAATCTGATATTCACAACTGTCTGCCTGATGCCAAACCACCGGTCCAAGCATCCAATTCAAACAGGCGGCCACATCCTGGGAAAATACTCATTAGACCCATTCTTTGGTGCCGAGTGCTCAAACCTGGCTCTGCACTTGCATTATTTTTAATTTTTGTTTTTCATTTCCGGCTAGTTGGACTAATGAGCGAGTTCACTAGGTTTCAAGTCAGAAGGCTTGGAGTTGACCTCATAGAGCCAACCTTCCACCCAGAAAAAAATATCTGATTTCTGTTTGCTGTACTTTCTGTGGGAACAGAGGCAAGTGCACATTAAAACCCAGTAAAAATCATCCTGCTAAAATGAAGCCTACAGAGAAAAATCTGAGACCAGAGTGTCGGAGAACAGAAACACAGCTTTGAAACCCTGAACAGAGGGCCTTCATTCACTACAACTCTCCCAAATGGAAGCAAATGGATTTTCCTCTAGATATGCTCAGATCGAAGTCAGCTTCTGTTTCAAACGCCCCCTTGAGTCTGTCAAGGCGTTTCTCTCCTGTTTTCCAGTTTACTGGGGAGACCACACACACTTCACAAGGGTCCCTGCGGTGGTTCCCTGGGGATTCTGGGTCAATCCAAAGTCACTGATGACAGATGACAAACAGAGCAATGCCGATGGCCGTGCTCAGGAGCATCTCTGTCTGCTCTATGGACGAGAGTGGGGCTGGGGCGAAGGGGAGGATGCTCAGGAGCATCTCTCTGTCTGCTCTATGGATGAGAGAGGGACTGGGGCGAAGGGGAGAAGAGCAGACAGAAAGTGTGGAGGGGTGCTGGGGGGAGGGAGGGGAGAAGAGTTGGGAGAGGCAGAGAAGCCCCCGAGGAAGCCTTCAAAACTAGGGATTGCTCGTCTTTAAACTGGGGATAATAGGGGGCTATCCTGGTGGTCTAGTGACTAAGGCCCCACACTCTCAGTGCTAGGAGCCTGGGTTCCATCCCTGGTCAGGGAACTAGACCCCACATTCTGCAACTAAAAATCCCACAGGCAGCAGCAAAGACCTGGCACAGTCAAATAAATGAACTAATTAATGAAAATACTTTTAAAAATAAATAAATTTGGTACAATAAACCCTGGTTCTGTATGGAAGATCTGGAATTCCGCATTCTCCTCATTTGTAGACACTTGCACGCTGCTGATCCTCTACCCCAGTTTATCCACATGCCTTGAACTCCGGCTCTCCAAAGGGCTGTGCAATGACCAGTTTTGATGTGCAAAAGATGTGCTGTCTATGATTCGTGAGTACGTTCAACTAAAAAGATACAGTGACTTTGGCTTTGTTTGAATGAAATCGAGTGAAATTTGTTCTTCCGCAGACGCTGAGCCAGGAGCCTCCTGGATGTTAAGTACCGCCCCCTGGAGCTCCGCCCACAGAAGGACCTGGAGGAGGACATCTCGCTGAGCAGGCAGAGTTTGCCCCTGAAGGAAACAAGCTAGTGATCTGCGGCCCCTCCTCTCTCCTTCGACAGCCCCCTCTCCCCTACCAGCCCTGTTCCACCTGATGTGGCAAGAGCCTGACCTCAGCAAACCTTCCGCCCATTGATCGGGTGATATTCGGTGACAGTCTGGGTATGTTCATGGGTGCTTCCATTTTAGAAAGACACTTTAACAGAAAGTGATGATCACACGAATTTCAGGTCTTGAGCTGCACCCCACAGGCCTGCAAGCCTTGTAGTTGCCCAGCCACAGGATGGAAGACAGAACCCAGAGTCAGCACTAGGAAGGTCAGTGATTTATTGGACAGGAAATCTTACAAGTCAGAGCTGAAGGTCTGGAGCAACACCCCACCACTTATGGCTGGTGACAGGCAGGATGTGGCAGCAGTCTTGGAGACACGGAGGAGGAGGAGGCTGTCAGTTACAGGGTGCATGACGTCACAAGGGCTCCCGGTTGCCAGGGGGACTGGGGCGAGGGCCGCTGCTCTCCCACTCAGGGTCTAACATACTGGAGCAGATCTGGTCCAAGGGCAGGAGCAGTCATTAGCTGGTGGGGACCCAGAGAGTCAAGATGACCATGCAGGTGGTTACTGATTAAATTTCCCACTTAGGCGGGGAGGCAATCATGCACCGTAGGTGAGAGTGAGTCAGGGCTGGGTCCTGCAGGGGATTTACAAGGAGCGAGAGAGCGGCCATCACGTGCGACCTGACCATCTTGTGGGTGGGAGTCAGGAGGGGCCCCTAGAGGCAGGCATATTGCAGCTGAGTCTGAAGAATGTGCCTGGATAGGGGAGCGGAGGCTGGCGGCTTCTTGAGCCAAAAGAAAGACAGACACGTGTTCCCGGCTGAGGCAGAGGCATGGACTGCAGGTGGGGATGTGTCTGGAGGCGGGCCTTGAGTCTGGTCTTACTCCAGGGCAAAGTGAAACCCCTAGAGGTTTTTGGAATGAGACACTCAAAGAGGGTCTTGGGTGATTTATTTGTATTTATTTATATCTTCAAAAATTCCTTTAAAACTTTTTACAACATGGTTCTCACAATACCATTAGAATAATTTTTACTCTATAGGACCATAATATAATGATATATAATACAGTGTTTTAGTTAAAAACCAGACATAAAATCACAAGTGTGTGCTTGTCTCAGGCATAAAATCTGCAGGAGGGTGAGGAAGCCTAGAGGGTGCATAGACTCTCATAAGAGTTTGTGTGGCATGGGGGATGGGAGGGGCTCACACTGACCTTTCACAGATGTTTTCACATTTTCCTCTGTGTACACTTTGGAATGAGTCTAAATAAATAAGAATCTACATCCCTAAGCATTGATAGATACCATCTGTAAGATAGCCATCCAGCCTTCTACCTTGACAGCTTGCCCAGAGTACCAAGTACTCACCTTATTTTCTCTATCTGGAAAATAAAAGAGAGAGAAAGACTGTGCATTATATATTTGTGAAATAAACAGGATCCTGAATGGGCACAAGAGGTAGAAAATAGCTGATGGGAGGATTTAAATGTCACCAAGGGAACCGCTCAGGACTTCTCTGGTGGATCAGAGGGTAAAGTGACTGCCTACAACGCGGGAGACCTGGGTTCGATCGCTGGATCGGGAAAATCTCCTGGAGAAGGAAATGGCACCCCACTCCAGTACGCTGGCCTGGAAAATTCCATGGATGGAGGAGCCTGGAGGCTACAGTCCATGGTGTTGGTCCCAAGGAGTCGGATGCGACTGAGCAATTTCACTCACTCACACTCGTAGCAACCAGCTCAGGACCACCTCCTGATGCCTGTTGCTCCCAACACTGTTTTGTGAACTGTGTTCAGGTCTGGGAACATTCTTATTAAAGAAAGGAGGATGATGTCGTGGGTCTGATACCACTGGAAGAGGCAAAAGCGGAGATCACGAGAGCCATCTCTCTGAAGCCTGTGTTTGCGGTGGTTTCCGAAGCACCGTCGCGTGTACTGGGCCATGTCACCCCCACACAGTTCAGCGTGATGCGTGGCAAAACAGTATGAAAGAGTCTCCCATCCTTGGCGGGGTTCTGAGGACAGGTCTGGACCTGGCAGGTAGCAGTGCCGGTCACTGGAGAGTCAAAAGCCGAGCAGTGGAGTGTGCTCAGGGGAGCCTTGGGCAGGCACCGCCTCTGGGGAGAGGACGACTTCTTACGAGCAGGAAGCACTTCTTGGAGGCTCACTGGTGAAGGGAAGGCAAACTCGCAAGTGGTAGAAATGGAGGCTCTAAGGAATAAACAGCCCTGCGTGGAAACACCCGTTGTTGGTTCTGGATTATTCTAATATAAAGTAAACAGCAAATGGCAGACAGCATCCATGAAATCTTCTCTAATCCACAAAAAGTTGGAAACAAAATCTTTCAGCTAATGAAAACACTACCCGCAAACGGCAGTAAAAACATATTGAGAAATCACTAACTACTAGAAGAAATGGTCAAAGGAGTAAAAATTGGTTCCCCGTCCTATTAAGAGAGCCATATCTCTGTCACATCTCAAAACATATTTGACTCATTTGTAGGGACATTTTCTTCTGGTCCCGGCAGTGTTTCCTGCAGTCTCCTTCTGTTCACGCCTTTGTTAGACTGGCTTTCATGCTTCCAAGCTGGAGGCACCCTCAAATATCAGTGTCTTTGCTCGTCATTCATACTTAATGTGGGACAGAGACAAACTCCTCAAGACTGCTGATGCTGGAGAGCGTCTGTCGACTTGTGGGGGTCCTTGCAAGCTAAGGGAAGCAAATCAGTGGCTTTTATTTGGCATTCCTCAATGTCAATACCTAGACATCTTTATTTTAGGTGCTTACACATGGCGGCCAACATTTTGGCGGCCAACATTTTGGCAACCATGCTGGGGAGGAGAACCGGAGGTCTCACTGTGACATGTTAAGATTTTTATTTAAATTCTGACTCTCACCTAACTCTCACCTGACTATCTCACCTGACTATCACCTATGTTTGGTGATCCCAAGACCAGAGCTTCTCTATCTTCTTCCTGGAGGCAGTAGGTGAAGGTCTGTGCTGTGTACGTGAGGGGTTAGGGATTTCCCCTCTGTTAACAGCCCTCTCTATACCCCTCCAATTTCTGCCCTGTACCTCCCTGCCGCCATCCCTGCCTGAGTACTAAGACCTTCAGAGGCCGTGTGGGGTGAACCACCAGCCGAGTGCTGCTGGTGGTTCTTCCTTCCGAGTTCCCTTAGATGGTGTCTTTTTTTAATCTGCTTCGTTCATCCAAAATGTTTGTCTATCGAGGTCTCCTGTCCTCTGCTGTTTCTATTGACAGACTCACACACTGAAAGTGACATTTTAGTATAGTTTGGGCAGGAGTGGAGACAGGGGGTTGTGGTCAGTACACCATGTTTAGCCAGCAGTCTAGGAAGAGAGGTGGATGAATTCACTGGAGAGACAAGGACACCAAAGAGGAACAGTCAAGGGAAAGGAATACAGCTTTGCATCTCTACTGCCACTGACCCCTCTCCCTATTCTTCCGTACTTGGTCAAGCTCTCTAAGTCCCAGTCTGAATGTCATTAGCCTCTGTATTAGTCAGCAAAGTTGACCCAGCTGCAGTAACAAGTAGCCCCAAGGTTTCTGTGGCTTAACACAACAAAAGCTTGTTTGTTTGTTTGTTTTTTTCTCATGTCACATGACTAGTGTGGACAGTTAGTGGGGCTGTCATTTTAACTACCCAGGAACCTAGTTGAAAGCCCAGACTTCATGATCACCAAGGCAAGGCAAGTCACATGTCCTCCAATTTTAAGGAGGAGAGAAATGTAACCCTAAGTGTTCGGGAGAATGAGGATACCTATAAATAGCCCTAATGACTGCCAAGCTCTCAAGACCTAGAGCACAACTCACATGCTACTAGAGTGCTTTGTGGCTGTCACTGCCCAGAACACTTGTAAAAGTACAAATATTGAATTGTACGTTTTGGAAGTCCCCTCCTGCTCCGCCAACACTGAATGCCTCAAAGGCAGAGGCTGAATGTTAAGCACGTCTCTAACTGTAGAGCACAGAGCTGAGGCTGGATCCGACCATGTGCCGAAACAAATACACATTTTTCACTACTCAAATTTTGTTCACATCTGAAATTTTTAGTATACTTACAGCCTTCAATAAATTAGTCCTTCCTTTCCTGAATTTCCAGAAGGAATGGGCATCATTTCTGAGCTCATATGACTCCTGGACTCTCAGGACAGCTAAAGAAGTGTGATGACATAACATTGGATAAATGACCAGTAGAATTAAGACATTAACGAATATGTCATTGGCTTTCTAACTGCAGAACGGTCAGAACACACCGACTAGGTGAGCGGGAAATCTGCCTGATAAGTAGGTTAAATGTCATCTTTTACGTCATATTCACTTTTTTCCAGAAATACTTTGAGTGTGCCGTCCTAGGTCACTGGTGCAGACACTCGCATAAACATGCGCACAGAAAAACACACACTGACCTTCATATTTTAGTAAACTTTTGCTCCTTGGTAAGTATAAAAGCTCATGTCCCTTTCCTTAAAAAGTGTAACATTCCAGAGTTATAAGGCCTCCATAATTTTCCTTCTTGCTTTGCTATTTTTATAACCAGAAATAGCAGATGGGAATGATTCATGAATTCCATTAACAATGGTAAATTTTTAACAAGGGAACCTCCCTTCCCCACCATCCACTCCCTTAATCTCCTTATCAAATTAGTACCTTTATTTTCACAACAGAATGGCATTCCTCCCCTGTAGTTCATGCTCAGTTCAAGCCCTGGTGGAATTCGACTTTACTTCTCACCATTAGTTTGGAAGAGTCTGTACGTCACGTGATGCAATTTGCAGTTATTTATGGAGACCATGCCTGTTCACAGAGACCAAGAATTTGACAATTGCTACCAAACAGTGTTTCCAGTTCCTTGATTTGCTTGCATACACCCTCCAATAACATTGTCTTTTCCTCTTCTCCTAAATCGTCCTGAAATACAAAGGCTGGATTCAGAAGGGGTGAATTCTCAATTACCCCTGCCATCTGGCATCTGAAGCATTGGAGACTCCAGGCCAGAAAGCATCTGATTCTGTCCCCCACCCCACCCCCAGCCCCCAGTCACGTGAGAGAGGTGCTGGGTTGCGCAGGCTCCACAGCTAGAGGCAGCTTCCACCACACTTTAAGGCCATTATCAAAGTGATACAGCGCACAGCACAAAGATGGGAAAACACAGAGGCCTCCAGAAGCAAGCCTCCCAGAAATCCCAGCAGCGAACATTTTGTTCCTCCTCTTCCTCACTCTTCCCTCTCTTTCCCCCTTGTTTCTTCCTCTCCTGTGTCTGACTTTGTGTGCTCAGTCGTGCCTGACTCTTCCTTACCCTCTGGACTGTAGCCTGTCAGGCTCCTCTGTCCAATGGATGCTCCAGGCAAGAATGTTGGAGAGGGTTGCTATGTCCTCCTCCAGGGGGTCTTCCCCACCCAGGGATCGAACCTGCATCTCCTGCACTGCAAGGGGATTTTTTACCCATTGAGCCCCACATGTATATATATGTGGGCTTTCCTGGTGGCTCAGCAGTAAAGAATCCACCTGCAATGGAGGAATTGCAGGAGACATGGGTTTGATCCCTGGGTGGGGAAGATCTCCTGGAGGAGAGCACAGTGACCTATTCCAGTATTCTCACCTGGAGAATCTCGATGGACAAAGGAGCCTGGTGTGTTACAGTCCACAGAATCACAAAGACTCAGTCACAACTGAAGTGACTCAAAACACAAACACACAGATATTATACACAATCACATACACAAAAAATAGGAGTCAAACAGTAATAACTGTTTTGAAAATTACTTTTTAAGCTTACGAATAGATCATAAACATTTTCCAATAAAATGAAATGTTTTTTGAAAAAAATGTGAATTAGTGATTGGATAGTAAGTATTTTCTCAAATGGATGCAGCATTCAGTTCAGTTCAGTCACTCAGTCGTGTCCAACTCTTTGTGACACCATGGACTGCAGCACGCCAGGCCTCCCTGTCCAACACCAGCTTCCATGAGTTTACTCAAACTCATGTCCATTGAGTCGGTGATGCCATGCAATCATCTCATCTTCTGTCATCTCCTTCTCCTCCCACCTTCAATCTTTCCCAACATCAGGGTCTTTTCAAATGAGCCAGCTCTTCACATCAGGTGGCCAATGTACTGGAATTTTAGCTTCAGCATCAGTCCTTCCAAAGAATATTCAGGACTGATCTCCTTTAGGATGGACTGGTTGGATCTCCTTGAAGTCCAAGGGACTCTCAAGAGTCTTCTCCAACACCACAGTTCAAAAGCATCAATTCTTCAGCACTCAGCTTTCTTTAGAGTCCAACTCTCACATCCATACATGACCACTGGAAAAAGCATAGCCTTGACTAGATGGACCTTTGTTGGCAAAGTAATGTCTCTGCTTTTTAATATGCTGTCTAGGTTGGTCATAACTGGAGGAGGGAATGGCAAACCACTTCAGTATTCTTGCCTTGAGAACCACATGAACAGATGCAGCATATTTTATTTAAATAAATTTTGATCATTGAGTCCACATAGTTCTTCTATATTTTGCTTTTATAACTTAAGAAGCAACATGCCATCTTTTAGGTAGTTATTTTGCACATCTCTGACCTTAACAGGTTAATTTGCTGAAGTGGAGTTACAGCGCTTCTCTTTGGAGCCACAGTTTGGAGGATCTGAGTGTGTCCCAGGGTTTGGACGAGCTCAGATCCTCTGCAGAACTGAACATTCTGCCAGCAGTAGAGTTGTCTGTTCGCTGAAGCAGCGCCGATAAGGAGTCTCATCACTTTAAACACATTTTTGATCATTTGATCTGTAAAATGGTGTTTCCTTGTTATAAGCTTCATTTCACTGATTCCTACTATAGTTAAAACTTCTTTTTTTAATATAAATTTATTTATTTTAATTGGAGGTTAATTACTTTACGATATTGTATTGGTTTTGCCATACATCAACATGGATCTGCCACAGGTATACACGTGTTCCCCATCCTGAAACTTCTTAATTACTTTTTTTTGGTTACCAAAGTAATAAACGATCACTGTAAAATGTGCAACCACGTTAAGCTAAAATACTCAACTTTTTAAACTATTTCACAAACTTGATTTTTTAAATAGAATTTATTCTTTAGAGCCGTTTTAGACTCACAGGAAAATTGAGTAGAAGGTACAGAAATTTCCCATTTATCCTCTCTGCCTCTCGCCCCTGCCCTCCCCACCACACATAGCCACCACCGTCATTTGCATCCCTCACAGGAGCGGAGTATGAACCTGCATTGACACGTCCTCATCACCCAGAGTCCATGGTCTACATTAGGGTTCTTTCTTGACGCTGTACACTCTGTGAGTTTGGACAAATGTATAATGGCATGTATCCACAGTCTAGTATCATGCAGAGTAGAATACTCGACTTTTAAGTAAACATTTTCTATGATCTGACATTCCTAAATTAATCATAGTTTAATAGTATGAAGTATCCTGTTTCAGACGTCTTTTTCTTCAAACTATACTGTCCGGGTTTTCTCTTCTGGATCCAAAGGAGTTTATTAAGCCGGTTATTCTTAATAGGCAAATTTATCGTCAAAAAGAACACTGGCACCAATTATCATTTTAGGGCTCTGTGTACTCAAGTGCATTTTCTATTTTTGCTTCAGATACTGTTTCCTTTAAAGGATGCGTGTCATTCATGTAGTTGAAGCTTCTGTGCCCCTCCTGTTCTGCACCAGGTCAGCCTGGTCAGGTCTATGGAGGATTCTACTGAATGAATATGGCATAATGTATCCAATTTCCCTTGTATGAGCGTTTAGTTCTTTTCTGATCCTTCCATCCTTATTTATGCAACATTCTGTGGGATCTATTGTGAGTTAATGAAATGCAGGAATGGAGGGTATAACCATCATCAGCTAGATTATCGAGAAGAAGCAGATTGTCTTCCAGGGAAACCTTCCCATTTACAGTCACCGCCCCCCAGCCCCCCACCCTGCCAAGACCCTCTGTACACATACAACACAATACGCACACACAGAACAGAAATAGCATCTTTTCTCTACATCTTGACCGTTGGCTATTGTCTTCTTTTTCTCCTGCACATCTTCTATTTTACTTTCCAAGCTTCCTTCTTTGGTCCACCTGGAATTTGCTGTGTGGTAAGAGGGCTTCCCAGGTGGTGCAGTGGTAAGGAATCCACCTGCCAGGGCAGGAGGTGCAAGAGACAGGAGTTTGAGCCCTGAGCAGGAAGATCCCCAGGAATAGGAAATGGCAACCCACTCCAGTGTTCTTGCCTGGAAAATTCCATGGTCAAAGGAGCCTGGCAGGCTACAGTCCATGGGGTACCGAGAGTCAGACGCAACTGAGCACACACGCGTGTGTATTTAACTTCGTTTTCCCACACGATGGTTAGCTGCTTTAGCACCACCGTTGCATCAGCGAGTGTTTCCATCACGACTGTTTTGTTGTAGAGCTTTGATGCAATCCTCAAAGCATAAATATTCCTGGATTGGCTTCCAAGCCCTTTGCTCCGTTTTTTCAGACTATTTGTGCACCTTTTTGAGGATATCACCCGGTTCTAATTAGCTGCCATAATGTTATGAGGTTGGGAGAAATGGTCAGACAGTCTCCCCTGCCCACCCCGCTTCTCACTCTCCCTTCTTCAGAACATCTCTGTTCTTAACACTTCGGTCTTCCACATGAATTTATTGATAAAAGCTAACGTCAAGTTTCATTAACAACCTTATGGGACTTTGACTGGAATTACACAGAATTCACACTTTAATTTGGAGGTAATTGATATGGTTATAAGTTGTCTTTTGACTTGTAAGCACAGAATCCTTTTTCTATTATTTGCCTATTTCTAAATTGTGTTATCATTGTCTCAGTAAAAGTCATGCTCATCTTATGTCATATTTATTCTCAGATTGCAAAGTTTTCTGTGTTTTTGGAAGAAACTTTTATAAGTACATTTTCTAATTAATGGTTGCTGGGAATAATAACTTTCTTTTTTAAATCTCTCTCTCTCTCTCCATATATTTAGTTTGGGTTTTTTTGTGTGTGTTTGAAGGAGGGGATCTTTTTTCCTGATTTTAGTACACTTGCTAGGTTCTCGGTATAATGTTAATATTAAATTAAATGTTAGAAACTATAATAGACAATATTATCCTGTTCTTTACTTCAAAATAAATGCTTCTAATGTTTCACCACTCAAATAGGGTGATTTCTGAATGTTTTGTTGATGGCTTTTATTAAATAAAGAATGTTCCCTTTTCTTCTTAGTTTGCTAAGAGCTGTTATTTGATCACGTATGAGTGTTAAATTTAATTGAACGTTTTCCTGCATCTACTTGGATGACCATATGGTTTCTTTGTAAATCTGGCAACATAGTGAATTATGCTAATAGGTTTTCACATATTAGGTTATCCATTCCCCCAAGTATCCATTCTTAGTCAGAATGAAATACTTTCTATTCCTTTTGTAGCTTTGCTTTTACAATCAACATTTTTTTATCTTGTGATGATTCAAGAGCCAAATAATTTGTCCTTAGTACTAGTGGTTAATTTTATAGCTTTAACTAATATGGACAGATAGCATTAATTTTTTTTTAACTCCAAAATCCATATTTTAAAAATGAAACAATTTCTTGCCTCTCTGCTATGAAAATCAGTAATACGCTTCAGCCCACTCCTTTTTATTAACAAGCACAGGAGTTTTAGCCTCTCCATATTACAGACTATTTTAAAATTTTACTTTATAGTCTTTTTTTTCAATATGTTGACATCTATAGTTTTCATAAGTATAATGATCACAGTTGTGTATCTTTAGTCCTAGGTTTAAAAGCTCACTACTGGCCTTTTCAAAATACCTTCCTTTTGTTCTGAGTTCTTCATTTTCAATAATTTCAAGTATGGCTTACTAGTTTTTCCAGGAGGAATTCACTTTTGATAATGACTTTATATTGACTTTATACATGAAGAGCAACTTCATTCAGTACAGAAGTTAAGACACACAATCTCTCCTCAAAATTCCATGAACTTTCCTTCCATCCTGGAGTTGTGTTGCAGAGCTGTCTGAGGGCAGCGGTGCTCAAGTTTGCCTTCTCCTTTAGGCTAATTGTGTTTTCTGTATGTGGAAGCTTGTGGTTTTCTTTCTTCATCTTTAGAGTTAAATAATTTTCAGTAAGTGTGCTCAGTCATGTCTGACTCTTTGCGACCCTATGGACTGTATCCCGCCAGGCTCCTTTGTCCATGGGATTCTCCAGGCAAGAATACTGGAGTGGGTTGCCATGCCCTCCTCCAGGGGATCTCCCCAACCCAGGGATCAAACCTGCATCTCCAGTGTCTCCTGCATTGCAGGCAGATTCTTTACCTGTTGAGCCATCAGGAAAGCCTTAAATAATTTTACCAGGATGTATTTCAGGAGCTATTTTCTCTATTAAAAATTTCCAGGAAAATGATGTAGTCTTTCAAGCAGCAGATTGAGTTCTTTCCTCACTTTAAGAATGATTTTTTTCTCTGATACCTCTGATAAATAGTATTGTGTGTCTGTGTGTGTGTGGTATGCATGTAGTGTGTATATGTATGTGTTTAATGCACTTAATAATAAACAACCATATGGAAATTATATAAGTACCTTGGATCAAAGTGATGTTATTCCAGCAACAGATGGGCTGGTGTTCGCTTCCTCCTGCCCTTCTAGAACACTCTCAAGGGGGAGGCGCCTAAGGATCATCAAAGAAAAGTGAAACATTTCCCAAGTCTTTGTATGTAATCAAATTGCCCTCCAAAAATTAAGGCGACACATGGACTTTCTCATACATTAAGAACTTGAGAGGTACAGCATCTGTGAGCAACTCCTGGAAAACCCAGCTAACCAAACAATATCTCCAAATAAACAACTACAATGGAAAAACTCTGGAATATTAACTCACAGTGAACAGTTGTTGCTGTTCAGTCATTAAGTTGTGTCTAACTCTTTGTGAACCCGTGGACTGCAGCGTGCCAGCCTCCTCTGTCCTCACTATCTCCCGGCGTTTGCTCAGATTCACAGTGTACTTGTTCAAATTCAGAGTCAGGACTAAGAAGTTCTGGGAATAACTGTTACCAAACAGATTGTGGATACCATGAAACTTTAAAATGTACAAATACAGCTACTGAAAGCTGATGAAAGGCAGGGTTAAGGGAGCATGGATGTAATCATTGCTTCATTTTTCATAGTGAATTGATAGAAACTGAAAAATTGAAATATGCAACTAAAACCAAGTAGAGATTCTAACCTGTTAACTGTTGGTCACCATTTTTTCTTAATCATCTAGGTTTCTTTTAGAAATCAGTTCATTTTTCATAGTGAACAGGGAAAGAAGAACCTGTTTGAAACTTAGTAGTTCCTTAAAATCAGATTTAGCACAAGTTTGATAAATAATGTATATAATATGATCCAAGTTTATAAAACTACTTCTCCACATCTATTACGCTACTCATCTATCCATTATGGCATTTCTAGACTAATGTTCCACAAATCTCACTATTTCCTTCCATAAATGTTTCATATTGTTTGCATTATCTATAGAAAGACATATATCTTTTTGTTTTCAAAACACGAAAGCCATTTTTCCCCAAACAGGAAAAAAAAATCCCCTTTTACTCCCAACAACTAATTCCCATCCTCCCCAGCAAAGATTTAATCATTGTCATCATTTTCTCATCTTTCTTCCCAGAAGAATCTTAATCTACAGCTGCTCTGTTTACACGATGGTATCAAACTCTACATGCCAGTCTGGAACGTGCTTGTCCCCCAAAGACTAACTTGTCAGTGTTCCAATTGTTTCCTCTCTACCTTCACACGTCAGCTTTCTTATACGGAAAGTTCCGCAGTCCCGTAGGCATTTTCAGTCTATTTCTGGCTTACAGATTCAGCTCAATGGCTGTCTATCCATGCTTCAGTGCAAGGTATTCTGATTTTTCTGGAATAACTAAATTTGTTAATATCTGGGAAAGAGGGCTGCCATCACTCTTTCACAAACCCCTAATCATTCTCGTATTTTTCCCACGTGTGATTTAACATCATGCTGTGAAATCCCAAAGCATCCTGGTGGTAGTTTATTTCATGTTTCCTGGCCTATAGAACCTATTTAGGGCAAGTTCTTTCTTTACACCGGAGTCTCCTATCCAAAGGATAAACTGTGTTATCTCCTTTATTCACAGAAAACCGCCTCAGTGGAGTCTCTCTCTCCCAGCAGAATAGTATACTTTCCCCATCGTGGTCCTGTAATTGTCTTAGAGATTTCACTCCTAGCCATGATCAAACAGAAATCCAACAGCTTTTACAGCAGGGCACCCACCTAGCTATTCCATCATTATTGCTATTGTAAATGAGAGTGCTCTTTCTGTTATATTTTCCAAAATTGTATTTTTCAAGTAAGGGGAAGCTATTGATGTTTGCATATTAATTTTAAAACCACACAGCTCACTGAAGTTTCTTATCTATCCCAATAATTTCTTCAATTGATTATTTTGTGTTTTTGGATATGTATTTATATCATTTTAAATGATCTGTTATCTAATCACCTTCGCCAGTATTTCTAAAACAACATTAAATAATAATAGTGGACAAAGGCATCATTTCACTCTCCTGACTTCAGTCTGTATGGCTTTGTCACCGAACTGATGGACATGAGTCTGAGCAAGCTCCAGGAGTTGGTGATGGACAGGGAGGCCTGGTGTGCTACAGTCCATGGGGTCGGAAAGAGTTGGACACGACTGAGTGACTGAACTGAACTGATTTGTCATGTGAAGCGTGACAGTGATTTTTGCTTTGAGATTTTAAAGCACATGTGAAGAACTATAATGCATTCCTGTATACAGAAGTTGTAGGTTTAGTATGCAGGCATGCACATTAATTTTGCTATGTTCAATTTTATCAGATAAGTTTGTGGGCATTTATTGAATGGATCATGCTATTCTCTTCCTTTGACTTATTAAAAGTAGAATTAATTAATAGACTTACATGCCTGGGTAGTGGTGGTTGATGTGCTGATTTTTAAATCCTTGCAGAGGAGAGTCGACACCTCCTCAGTGCTGGGGATGGATTCTGAAGTTAGTGTTTAGGTGTCAGCCAGTTTGTTCAAGTTTTGGGTGGAAGCAAAGGGGAAATTTTTAATTGGTTGTCACATTTTCCCTCTAGTCACTCAACCAGGCAGAAGGGATGTTTAGGATGCGGGGAGCTGAGTGGACCAAGGAGGCAGGCGCTCCTTGGGTACCTTGGATGCTGCCACATGTTTTTGTTTTGCTTCCTGTGTGTTTGGCAGAGACAACCCTGGTCTGTTTGTCTGTTTTTCCTGGCATGGCCATCAAGCACGGGCGTCTTAGAGAGATCTGCCTTTGACGTGACCCCAGCACTGAACTCCTACCTGTCCAGCTCTGCCTTGCTCATTAGGGGTGTCACAGGGACCTCCCCACGTGCCTGCCTCCTTCTCCTGGTGAGCTGGCTAGTGTGGAAGACACGTGTGCACGCTTCCCTGTCCTTTACCCCGTTCCCGTCTGCACCTGATTGAACAGAAATCCACCTGGGCACCCTCCGTGTTTCCCAAGGCTGTCTGGTTTTCTCCAAGTCTGTATTTCATTGGTTACTCAATGACAGGCTTCAAGAGAGGGCAATGGAGAAGTAATCCTTGGTGGTCATTAGCTTGCTCCAAAGATTCCCAAGATACACACACATATGCACACGTGTATGCACGCACACATACCTGTTTGCTGTACATTTACAGACAAAACCTCCTCAGCCAAAGTTGGAAATTCAGGTGAGTAAGCAGAGAGTTGCAGGTCTTGGGTATGGAGCAGGGGGCAACCCCTAGAATAGAAAGCTGGCCTCTCGCCATTCCCTTAGAGACAAGAGGATGGATCTGGGGGTAGATGTCGGTGGCTTGCCTCCACGGCCCAGGGAATCTACCTACTCGAAGAGTTTTGCAGCCTGACACATCCCCAGTTCAGGGTCCACACAGCCTCACCTTGAGTCTTGCTTAGAGATTAGGGATCCTCATTCTTCCTCTGTTTGATCGTCTCAGGGTCAGACGCTGAGTCTCCCAGGCCCACAGTCAAGGAACCTGATAAATGAAGCGTCCCTAAAAAGACAGAGTCTGGCTAATTTAGCCCCCGCTCACTATCTCTTGGGTGCCTTGCAGAGGGGAATCGTAACAGTCAGACAACGAAGACCAGGCCTCATCTGTCTGTGCTTGTGTGGTTGCTATTTTCAAGACACTGTCACGCAAATTACTGTGGTTTATCTTCACATGTGCATATGGCTCAAAGAACATTGGTCCAGCTGTTCAGGTAAAAATCTGGACGTACAAGGAGGTTAGAAGTCGGTTCCCACTAACTTGTGGTGGGGCCCGGGGCTCCCTAGGGATCACCCGTTTTCCACTGCCTCTCCGTCCAAGAGGAGGAGGTAACAAATTAAAATCTTCATTATTTAAGCATGTTCCTTCAGACTGACCCTCATCACACCCAGGTGGAAATGAGTAACAGACATCTTTCCACGAAGCCCACCTCTCTCTCCTTCTGTGGCCTGGTACTCAGGAAACAAGAGGGGAGTTCAAGGAAATCAGATATAAAGAAACCCTGAGAGTCCATAAAAAATAATTATAACCATGAGCTACAGGGAAGAGGAAATGGACTCTGGAGTCTGATAAATAGGATTTTATTAACTTGTTAACCTCGCCGGCCTATCTAGGAAACTGAGCCAGACCTTTTGGTCCAGCAGTGACCGTTACACCCTGGGACCCGACAGATCAGATGGAGCCCAGAGGGATGTGTTTATACAAAGAAAGAAAGTGCAGTTACAACAGTGCGTGCTTTCCACGTCTTTATTCCTGAGAGAATACTCGCTGGACAGGAATTATCTTGAAATATGAAGCTAGTGATATTTCATCCACAGTCACGCTGGAGATAAAGGACCATGTGCTTTAAAAGCAAATATCAAGCAATATGGACTAAAATGTCTTTCTTCCTTTCCTGAGAGGATTAACTCATGTTTGGGGAACATAATTTTAAACCTGGAACTTGGTGACGTCTGGCCAAGCCCACTCCGACCCCGCCACCCAAGTTCACAGGGAGACAGGACCACAGGGTGCGTTTTCAGACCCGTGACACTGCCCACCCCCAGCCAAGACCAGCCCTTCACCACAGCAGGGTCTCGGGAAGGGAGCGACGCAGGGGCTCAGCTCTCAGTAACTTGAACTAGGCTGCAGTTTTTTTAAACGCAACGGTCCCTTGAGTTCTTGCACCTTTGCTGATCCAATAGGCAGAACACGGGCCCAGGAGGGGGTCTGGGGACTCTGGTTCCAGAGAGAAGAATACTGGCCGTAGGTGGGCTCAAACATCCAAGGTTTCCACATAGAGGACGGGCACCCCTGGGGACCCAGAGAACTCCCTCAGCAATGCTGGAAACGGCCCTGTGGCCACTTCAGCTCCATTGGTCATTTCAGCTCCAAACCTCCCAATGGCCGTGCAGCTCTCAGAGCAAACCCCAAGTCCTTGCAGGGACCCCCTCTATGGCCTGTCCCCTCCCATACCAAGACCCTCCTCACCTTGACGCCCACCCTGGGCCCATGCTCACTCTCTCCAGGACCCATGTCAGGGACCTTTCTTCAAAATTCTCTTCCCCCAAGGAGTCATTGTGATGTTTTCATCACCTTAAAATCTTCGTCCCGTTACTTCTGCATTTGGCCCCCAGGTCTCCTGTGCTGGGGCTGATCCTCCTCACTTTGCCTGATTTTTCTCCATGGCACATACTGTCTTGCAGCTAATGAAAACTGCTGGGCTTCCCTGGTGGCTCAGAGGCTAAAGCATCTGCCTGCAATGTGGGAGACTCAGGTTCGATTGTGGGTTGGGAAGATCCCCTGCAGAAGGAAATGGCAACCCACTCCAGTATTCTTGCCTGGAGAATCCCATGGACAGAGGAGCCTGATAGGCTACAGTCCACGGGGTCCCAAAGAGTTGGACATGACTGAGCAACTTCACTTTCACTTTCAATGAAAATTGCTATTTTCAATTTTAAAAGTTTCTTTTATTTAATATGCTTATGATTTGCTTTCCCATAGAATATAAGCACCCCGAAGGCAGGAGCTGTGTCTGTGTTCTCACATGTGTAATCCAAGTCCTGGGAATCATGAATGGGCAGACAGAGCAAGTCTTCAAGCACCGTCAGCAGGAGCGTGGTCCCACCAGATGTGAGCTCTGGAGTGGGTGGAGCTTGCTCATCCCTTCCTTGCCAAGATAGCAGAACAGGGGCAGGCAGTACGTGTGCAGAAAAATACCTGAAAATCAGACCATTGTCCGGACTTGGTTTCACCATTCTAGCTGTGCTCTCACAGAAGCATGGACGCAATGTCTATGCTGAAGTTTTCTGTCCTGGGGCTTCAAAAGAGTAGGTGACCCCCCATGATTTATGAGTGATGACACCAAGCCCAACAAGAGTGATGTTTCTGCTGCCTTAACTCCAAATTTCCTGGCTCAAATCAGGTCATGCAGACCATGACTATTGTTCTAACACAATTACCAGCATATAAATATTTGTAAAGTGCTTCATTCAAATCCTTTTTTCCAGAAAAACAGGGAGAGGGGGGATCAACTATACACCATTGGATCTTAAGGACACTGTTGTTCTAACCTTTCCAATCTTTAATCAGGAGCCTTCTTGGAGGGCGCAAACGTCATTTTCTCTGCTTGTCTTTCTTTCTTTCCTTACTTGGGGAATGTATTTATTTATCTTTGTCATGGTTAGCAGGGAAGTTACATAAAGGCATAGGAATTTCAAGACTGAAAAAGAAAACCTATTCAACTGAAGCTAACGAGTTCACTGCTGATGGTGCGGTCTGATTTATCTGGAAGACTGGACTGAAGGGAAAATCACAGCCCTGCAGAGTCAGTGATAACCTCAGGTTAACATAATATGAACCACACAAATTATTTCATCCAGCGCAATTTGAAATTAACCTTTGTGTGCCTAGTGCTGGAAACCAAATCGCAGTTTGTTTTCTGGGAAAGGGTGTGCTGCCCAGATGTCTGTGTCGTCTCTGCTTGGAAGAGGTTCAGACTCAGACTTAGAAAGTGCTTTCAAATCTCTGTCACGAAGTACATCCTAGCGCCAAGCCATTCAGCATGTTGAAAAGAGTTGTTTCATAAATAGAAAATACGAGAATGGATGTCTTCTAGATGTACAGCAAAACTTTTATTTTGCTTCACGTCTATTTCAAGAAATTTGGTTGAAAGTTTCAAAGAAACAAATAAATGAAATGACCAGAGTCTGGAAATCTTCACAATAAGTTTGATTATTTTTCTTGGTAAATTAACAGGCTGTTAGGACATTGTGTTTAGGGTTTAGCATTATGAACCAAGACTCTGAAAGGGGCAATATTCTTTGTTTCCCATAGTCTTGCCTTTATAAATGTGTTCTGTAAAAACAATAAAAAAGGTGACCTAGATTTTTGCATAAGGGTACCCATTGAAGTCTTATTTATAATAATGAGAAAAAAAAAAAGAGCAATCTAAATAACCAGTGGTAAAGAATGGCTGGATAATTGATGATATGCCCATAATGTTAAATATTTAAACCCATGAAATTATGTTCTCATAAATATTCAAGGTCATGGGGAATGTTTAAAAAAGACAAAAGAAACATAGTCAAAATGTTGCCAGAAGTTATGTTTGAATTGTGCACTTATAGATGTTTTTATTTTATTTTTTATACTTTTTTCTATTTCTCTTTTTAAAATCTACATTCATATATTACTTTTACTCTCTGGAGAATTAATGAACGCCATCTTAAAACAGACACAGCCTTCAGTGATAAGCTATGATGAATTACCATTACAACTTTGTTAAATATGGTATCTGGCAGCAAGGTGAGTAACTACCACTGTCCTGGGCACCTGGCTGGAAAATGTCTATTCCTCACACTTAATGTCATCCTGTCCTTTGGCTGAGTAAAAGTGTCTTGAAGTTTGGAGAGGTGATGACTCATGTCAAGACAGACCTCCTCTTCTTAGTAAAAGAAGGTGTGATGGTCCCTGGATAGGGCTTGGAGGCAAGGGATTTTCCCTTGATATCTCCTTTCACCTTAAAGACTCAGAATTTTCTCCTGCCTGTTTTCTCATGTCCTGACATTCCCTCTGGTTTCCCTGCTCCTATTTTTGTCGCAAGATCAAGTATAAATCCAGAACGGGTGAGAATTTGTCCTCAGGGCTTTGCGATGAAATAAAACCAATGGCATTTCATTCTCTGGCTCCGCGTTTACTTTCAGCAAGTAGAAATAATGCCTACAGATCCCTTTCTGGCTCCAGCAAACATAAACGATGTCTCTGAGAAACAACTGTTTGATTAATGCAGCCAATTCCAGCAAACAACTTAAAAATTTCATGGAGAAAATAAAAGCCCGTAAGAACGCCCGCCTGACTACATAGGCTGAGCCAGCGCTGGGTCTGGGGGAGCAGCTGCGTCACCACCGCTGCCAGCCTGCTCCCCAGAACACCTGGACCCCTCCAGCCACAACCACTGCGCACAGGAGACTGTCCAGACCTCCAGGTAAAGAGTCCATTTCCTCACTGAATTTAATGCACTGGCTTGAAAAATGTTTATTGGCCAAGAAAATGGGCGTGCTTGGTAAATGAGGTTAAACCCTGTGGCATAAAATGCAACCTATGTGTATTATACATGTATTATAGAGCTATTAAAACAACGAGGGGGCTTGGAGTACATGATAAGCATCAGGACAACTCAAGCCGGGCAGTCCCCACCAGCTTCACGGGCACTGTCCCCCCACCAACACGCCCAAGTTTCCTCCAAGTCCCCACCAGCATCTGGGCATGGGAGGAGTGTGTAAGGAGAGGGGCTCTTCAAAGAACACCCCAATTTCCTGATACTAATCCACAGGTCATCTCCAGGTAAGAAATCTTGTTATCATTTGATTTCTGAACTGCTAGCTGGTGGTTGATTTACCCACCACTATATTCATGGAGGGCTTTCCAGGTGGTACTAGTGGCAAAGAACCCTTCTGCCAATTCAGGAGAGGCGGGTTTGATCCCTGGGTTGGGAAGATCTGCTGGAGGAGGGTGCGGCAACCCACTCCAGTATTCTTGCCTGAAGAATGCCATGGACAGAGGAGCCTGGCGGGCTGCAGTCCACGGGGTCACAAAGAGTCCGGGATGACTGAAGGGACTTAGCACACTCGCGTGGATATTCATTGAACAGATATTTATTAGGTGCCTCTGTGCAATGCCTACTGACACAAGTAGCTGTGGCACAGAACAAAGTGATGAGGGTGGCGAGAGGGGCAAACATGGGATCATCCAGGGGACAGACAGCATGAAGCGGCCACTCTCCGTCTCTGGGAATCCCTGGACACACCCAGGTCACTGCCAAGGATGGACTGTTCATTTGCCAGGTAGAGGTCACTTACTCTTTTGGTGCTTTTTGTAATGTTTTTATTTCTTTTTAAATTTTCTATTCTTATACACCTTTTAAAGGTAATTTTCCATTGACAGCTATTACTAAACATCGGCTATATTTCACATCCTTGAGCCTATCTTATACCCAGTAGCTTGTACCTCCCGCTCCCCGGTTTCCTTATCGCTCACCCCGCCACTGGTACCCACTAGCTTATTCTCCAGACCTGTGAGTCTGCTTCTTTTTGTTATATTCACTAGTTTGTTGTATGTTTTAGATTCCACATATCAGTGATATCATACAGGATTTGCCTTTCTCTGTTTGACTTATTTCACTTCATCACTTGCTTTTATTTGCTGATTTGGAAACTGTTCTTTGGCCAGGACATGAAATTGTCAGGTCAGACTTAAGCCTCAGAGAAACTCTCATGGAAGAAACGATGGTCAGAGGTAGGAGGCATTTCGTGCAGAGGGGATGGCATTACCTAAGGCAGGAAGTCGGAAGAAGCACGGTGCTTCTGATGGACCGCAAATAGTTTCCTGAGGCCCAGCCACGGATACGTGGAGGGGAATTGGATAGTTAGATGGGCTGAATATAGGGCTGAATTTCTTTGAAAATTCCTTGAACTATTTTTTTTCCTTTCCATCTTTCCCGCCTCACTAAATCTCTTCATCTCTCCATCTTACAAACATCTTCCATGCAGGATGTGGAGGGTGACCATATATCCAGTTGGCTTGGGTCAGACGACAAGCAGGCCCTGCATGTGGAGTGGAGATAAGATTCTTACTGATCAGACCCACATCTTCACTTTGGGCAGATCCGAAATGCCAAGCCAACTCTTATCTTTGCAATACGTTCATCCTTATACTGACCACCTGCCCTTATGAAAGGGGCCAGAAACTATGGAGACAGGTAGTCAGTGAGAGACGTCTCCAGAGTGAGCTATGAGAACCACTAGGCTCCCCACAGCCTTCTTTCCCAGGAGGGTGGAGTCGCACATGGCAGCAGGCAGAAGTGTGCCACTCGGCGACGGAACACGCCACCTGATGCACCAGCTGCCAGCGCGGGGTGGGCATGGGCTCTGCGGTTCAATAAGGCCCCTTCCTAAGGGCCAGGTGCCACAGGCCTATAGTAGCATCTGGCCTGTCCCTCACCACTCTGCCCACCAGCTGGCTTGTCCCTCAGAATAGGGACACAGAGGTGTCTAGGATGCTGAGGCCATCAGAGGCCAGTCTGTCCTCCACAATCCTGGTGGGTCAGACACCCTGGGCTTCAAGTCTCATGATCCCAGGGCCTACCACCACCTCTCCAAGAGTGTGGGAAGCAAGACTTTGGGAAATCTCAGAGCATCGTGTCTTCTAACATCCTACACTCCCAGGGCCCTTGGAGCCTCCATAGGACAATGTGGCTGGGACCTCATCCCAATGTCCTTCCCTTGAAGAACCCACCAGTTCCTGGGTCTCAGTCCCCACCCCCCATGGAGACTGCATCTCTGTCCCTGGAATGGGAGTTCTCTGGCTTCCAGACCTTTAGGGCACTTGACACCTGGGTCACAACTGCCAAGGTCATCTGTGCGGCTCATGTGCTCAGTCACTTTTGACTCTTTGTGACCCCAGGGACTGTAGCCCGCCAGGCTCCTCTGTCCATGGGATTTCCCAGGCAAGAATACTAGAGTGGGTTGTCATCTCCTTCTCCAGGGGAACCTTCCCAAACCAGGGATCAAATCCACGACTCTCTTGTGTCTCCTGGATTGGAGGTGGATTCTTTACCACTTGCACCACTGGGGAAGCCTCAGGTCATCTACCGGAATCCAAATCCTAGCTCAGGCTCAATGGATGAGCAAAGCAGAGGCCTGCTGAGACACCTGCCTCTAGGCTCCACTGCTTGAAACTGGAATTAACCTTTCTTTGGATGTCATTTTCAAAATAATGATAAAATTCTATAAAACTACCCCTCCAAAAAAACTAAAGTAATGGCGAAATGATAAACGTGATTTATTTATGCAAAGTTTCTCAAGGCTTTAACAAGCCAGTGCACATTAAGACTCAACAGGAAGAGGATCTAGAGTGCAACATTTTCCAAACTCATCCAACCATGAGCCCCTTCCTCATATCTGAATAGACTTCTCTTTTCCAGAGCCCACATTGAAAAAGGTTGGGATGAGCTTTTAAATAAGGTGGGGACAAGGACATCAGAGGGCTTCCCAGGTGGCACTAGTGGTAAAGAACCTGCCTGCCAATTCAGGAGAGGCAAGAAAGATGTGGGTTTGATCCCTGGGTTTGATCCTCCAGTTGGAAGATCAACTGGAGAAGGAAATGGCAACCCACTCCAGTATTCTTGCCTGGGAAGTCCCAAGGACAGAGGAGCCTAGCAGGTTACAGTCCATGGGATCACAAACAGTCAGACGCAACCAAGCCACTGAGCAAGGACATCAGGAGGACAGGTAAGCCCAAAATGCTTAGAATAATTCTGAAAAATTTGGAAATAATCTTAATATCCTCTGGAAAAATAGATGTAATCATATTGAAATGCCACTCAAGATAGGGTCATCATTTAGGTAGCATATAAGTCACATAGGAAATTAGATACATTAAAAAAAAAAGAAACAATACTTGTGAATTATGATTATAATTATATATTAAAACTCAAATGCAACATCTGGCTATGAGCAAGTGAAGAAGTTGGGACTAGTTCTCTTATCGATAAGGAAGTAAAAACCGGACAAATATATGAGGCAAAAGTTTTCAGATATTGGAGAACAGAAAATGCAAGACTATGGCCCCAGAGAAAAGAGGAGACTAACATGATGGATACAAGATTTCCTAGGCTTACTTCCAGGAGGTGAATTCCACTGCTCTATCGTGTATATCCAAGTTAAGAACGTAGACCCTGAGGGCTTTCATAACAAAAACCAAAACCACATTTTCTCCTTTTTCTTTTTCTGTATCTCTATAAGATGATGAATGTCAACTAAGCTTATTGTGGTAATTACTTCACAATATATGTAAGTCAAATCACTATGATGTATAGCCTTAAACTTACATAGTCCTGTAGGTCAATTATGTCTCAATAAAACTGGGGCAGGAGGTGAGAATCTACATGAGTCAGAAAGCAATTGAATAACAGATTTAAAGGACTGAGAGAAAAAAGCCTTTCAACTTAGAATTTTATTGACTTTATCTTGAAACTTTATCAGACAATCAAAAACAGAAATTGTCACCAACAGATCATCACCACAAGAAATATTAAAGGAAATCTTGTGTCTATATAAGAGGAGAAAGGACTAGAAATTGTAAATACTGTATGTACAAAAACTTGAATTTTTTTTTTAGTTTTTAAATTCTTTTCACCAACAGTTGACCACTTTAAGCAGAAATAGTATATATCTTTATTTATGTTATTGCATATATGTTGATATAAAATGTATGACAACAATAGCAGAAAGATGTAAAGTTCTCAATATTACAGTTGAATGATATAGTATTCTTTGAAAATAGACTGTGAACTGTTGAAAAGGCATATTTTAAATGCTACAGCAACTGTTGTAACAAAGTGGTATAGCTAGTAATATGATGGAAGATATAAAATGGATCCATAAGCGAGACAAAATTAATTGTTAAAAAGATAGGTAAAGAGGAAAAAAAGAACACATATGAGATTAACAAACGGAAAACAAATAGAAATATGGTGCACCCTATAAGTGCATTGAATGTAAGTTGTTTAAACCTGCAGCATTTCATATGGCAGGAACTAGCCACGTTGGCTATTTGAATTCAAAATTTAACTAATTACAATAAAAATAAAATTTCAGTCAACAGATAAATTGGGTTTCCTAGGTAGTCCTGGGCTTCCCTGGTGGCTCAACTGGAAAGAATCTGCCTGCAATGTGAGAGACCTGGGTTCCTTCCCTGGATTGGGAAGATGCCCTGGAGAAGGGAAAGGCCACCCACTCCAGTATTCTGGCCCGGAGAATTCCAAGGACTGTATAGTCCATGTGATTGCAAAGAGGCAGACACGACTGAGAGACTTTAGCTTTCACTTTCAGGTGGTTCTAGTGGTAAAGAATCTGCCTGCCAATGCAGAAGTTGCAAGAGATGTGTGGATCCCTGGGTCGGGAAGATCCCCTGGAGGAAGAAATGGCAACTCAGTCCAGTATTCTTGCCTGGGAAACCCCATGGAAAGAGGAGCCTGGGTGGCTTCAGTCCACGGGATTGCAAAGAGTCAGACACTACTGAGCACCAGCACCAAAGGCAACCAACATACAAATTAAAAACACCTTCAGTGTGGCTAGAGTCCACCATCTTGGATAGTTTAGGTGGAGAGCATTTCAATTATCACAGAAAGTTTTAACAGACAGTGTTGAGCTAAACACATCAACTGAAAACCAAATTTTTCAGTTTGGCTAAAAAAACACAGTTTGAGTGTATGATATCTACAACAACAAAAAAAAACCAACCAGCAGTAAAATAGCCTTATATATAAAGACATAGCAGAGAAGGCAATGGCAACCCACTCCAGTACTCTTGCCTGGAAAATTCCAAGGACGGAGGAGCCTGGTAGGCTGCAGTCCATGGGGTCGTTAAGAGTCTGACATGACTGATCGACTTCACTTTCACTTTTCACTCTCATGCTTTGGAGAAGGAAATGAATGGCAATCCACTCCAGTGTTCTTGCCTGGAGAATCCCAGGGATGGTGGAGCCTGGTGGGCTGCCGTCTATGGGGTCGCACAGATTGGGACACAACTGAAGTGACTCAGCAGCAGCAGCAGAAATGACTTAGCAGCAGCAGCAGCAGCATTAAGACATAGATCCGTTCAAAGTAAAGAAATGGAAATAGATTTGCCATGCAACACTAATCAAGGCTGTTGGAAAATGGAGAATTTGAAATAAGAAATATTGCCAGAATTAAAAGGGGTCATTTCATATTAATAAAGGACACATTTATCATGATATCATATAATACTAATGTGCATGTACCTAATAACAGAACTTCAAAATAGATGAAGCAAACATCAGCAGAACTTAAATGAGAAATGGGCATGCTCATAATTATATTTGAAGATTTTAACACTTCTCTCAGTAAATGATAGAGCAAACAGAAAATCAGCTGGAATACATTGTACTTTTTTTTTTAACACTATTACCCAATTAGCTGGCCTAATTGACCTTTGTAAAACACTATATTCTAAAATGAAAGTCACTCAGTTGTGTCCCACTCTCTGTGACCCCATGGCCTATACAGTCCGTGGAATTCTCCAGGCCAGAATACTGGAGTGGGTAGCCTTTCCCTTCTCCAGGGGATCTTCCCAACCCAGGGATTGAACCCAGATCTCCCACATTGCAGGCCAATTCTTTACCAGCTGAGTCACCAGGGAAGCCCAAGAATACTGCAGTGGGTAGCCTATCCCTTCTCCAGGGGATCTTCCTGACCCAAGAATTAAACTGGGATCTGCATTGCAGGCGGATTCCTTACCGACTGAGCCATCAGGGAAGCCTGATATTCTAAACCTGCAGAATACACATGCTACTCAGATGCACATGGAATGTTCACCAAAATAGACACTATACTTGGTCATAAAATAAATCTTAATAAATTTTAAAGGATTGAAATCACAGAGTTGGTTTTTTCTTTTTGTTTTTTAACCACAATGGAATTAAAGTGAAAATTAATACCAGAAATGTATCTGGAAAATCCCTGAATATTTGGAAATGAAACATAACACTTCTAAAGAACACATAAGTCAAAGAAGAAATTATAACCTACTTTGAACTAAATGAAAATGAAAATGCAGCATCACAAAATTTTAAGGATATAGCTAAAGTAGTAATAGAAAAAAATTTTTTTTTTATCTTTATACTACTTATAGAAAGAATTAAAACCAATGACATAATCTCCCAACGTAAGAAGCTAGAAAAAGAACACCCTAAGCCTGAAGGAAGTAGAGGAGAAGACATGAATGACAAGCAATTAAATAGAAAACCGCCAAACAGTAGAGGAAGTTAATAAAGCCAAGATTTGGCTTATGGAGAAGTCTTGATAACCCCTAGTCACATTAAGAGAGAAACCAAAGAAATGTACAAATTCTCAATATCAGGACTAAAAGAAGGAACATTGCTTCAGGTCCTGTGGACACTGGAGAATCCCATGGATGGAGGAGCCTGCTGGCTGCAGCACATGGGGCCACAAAGAGTCAGGCTCAGCTGAGCAACTAACGCTTCCACCTCTGTCACTTAGCAAAACAATATTTGAAGGATTTTTATGACAAAAAAATCAAATAACCTGAATGAAAAAAGACAAGTTCCATGAAAGGCAAAATTAACAAAAGGAATGCAAGAAGAAAATAGAAACGCGTCAATAGTCCTCTATCAAATAAAGGGCTTTAACTTATCGCTTAAATATTTCCCCCAAAGGAAACACCAGGTCAATGTGATCTCACTGATAAATTCTATGAAATATTCAAGGGTGAATTAATACCAATCCTATACAAATTCCTTTAGAAAATAGAGGGGGAAGGGAAAAGTTACCACCTCATTATAAGCACATTAATCTTATGCCAGAACTCAATATAAGTATTACAAGAAAGCTACAGAAGAAAATACCTGTCATGAACACAGATGCAAAATTCTTAACAACACATTAAGAAATGATATCAAGCAATATATGTAAAAGATTAAGTATTATGACCAAGTGGAGTTTACTCCAGGAATACAAGAAAATCAAAGAAATTTACTATATTAACAGAATAAAAGAGAAGGATCACATGATAATCTCAATAAATGTGGAAAAGCATTTGACATTCAGTTCAGTTCAGTTCAGTCATTCAGTCATGTCTGACTCTTTGTGACCCCATGAATCACAGCACGCCAGGCCTCCCTGTCCATCACCAACTCCCAGAGTCTACCCAAACCCATGTCCATCGAGTTAGTGATGCCATCCAAACATCTCATCCTCTGTCGTCCCCTTCTCCTCCTGCCCCCAATCTTTCCCAGCATCAGGGTCTTTTCAAATGAGTCAGCTCTTCGCATCAGGGGGCCAAAGTATTGGAGTTTCAGCTTCAACATCAGTCCTTCCAGTGAACACTCAGGACTGATTTCTTTTAGGATGGACTGGTTGGATCTCCTTGCAGTCCAAGGGACTCTCAAGAGTCTTCTCCAACACCACAGTTCAAATGCATCAATTCTTCGGTGCTCAGCTTTCTTTAGAGTCCAACTCTCACATCCATACATGACCACTGGAAAAACCATAGCCTTGACTAGACGGACCTTTGTTGGCAAAGTAATGTCTCTGCTTTTTAATATGCTGTCTAGGTTGGTCATAACTTTCCTTCCAAGGAGTAAACGTCCTTTAACTTCATGGCTGCAATCACTATCTCCAGTGATTTTGGAGCCCAGAAAAATAAAGTCTGACACTGTTTCCACTGTTTCCCCATCTATTTGCCATGAAGTGATGGGACCGGATGCCATCAGTTAAACCTGATTCATATTTTTAAACTCTCAGCACACAAGGAATAAAATGAAATGTCCTCATCTAGATGAAAAGCATCTACAATAAATCTATGGCTAGCTTCACATTTAGTGGTGAATTTGAATGCATTTCTTCAAAGTTGAGGAACAGCACAATAATATTGCTCGTACCACCCCTGTTCAACACTGTGCTAAAGCCCTAGACAATGCAGTAGGCAAGACGAAAGACATTTTAGAATAAAATGGAAGAGGTTAATTGCAATCATGCCCGTGATAGGAGCCTACATCGACAGAAAATCCTAAGGGATCTCCACGCACACAAAGAAGAAATTATTAGGACGAATGAATGACATTAACCCGATGGAGCAACATAAGGTCAATATACACAGTTAATTGTGCTTCTGTATGCTAGCAACAGACAACTAGAAACTGAAATTTTAAAAATGACAATGACAATAGTCAAAAATACAAAACCCTTAGGAACAAATTTAACAAGATATGTATAAGAGCAATACGACAACAATTCCAAATCCTGCTGAAATTAAGGAGACAAATAGAGAAATATAACATGTAGATGAATCGTAAGACTCAATATTGTTAACATCTGTTCTCTCAGACTACTCTACTACTCTACAGCTATAAAACAATCCAAATCAAGCTATCAGCAGATCTTTTTGTACACATCAATGAACTATTTTAAAATTTATATAGAATTTCAAATGTCTCAGAATTGGAAAAATATTTTAGAAAAGCTCGAGGGTGTACAATAATGAGCTTAAATACTTGCTGGAAGAATGAGGCTAGATTGGCCACAGTTTTCTTGGGGGGCTACAGTCGAGTTCACCCTACTCGGTTCAGCTCCCTCCCCCTGCCTCTCCTGTGTCTTGCCCGGCTTCATGCCCGGTCACTTCATCTGTCAGACTCTTTGCAGCCCTACGGACGGTAGCCGCCAGGCTCTTCTGTCCATGGGACTTTTCAGGTAAGAATACTGGAGTGAGTTGCCACACCCTCCTCTAGGGGATCTTCCCAACCCAGGGACTGAACCCACGTCTCTGGCATTGCAGGAGTATTCTTTATCCACTGAGCTACCTGGGAAGCCCTTACTATGTCTTTCAGTTCAGTTCAGTTCAGTTCAGTTCAGTCGCTCAGTTGTGTCCGACTCTTTGGGACACCATGAACTGCAGCACGCCAGGCCTCCCTGTCCATCACCAACTCCCGGAGTTCACTCAGACTCACGTCCATCAAGTCAGTGATGCCATCCAGCCATCTCATCCTCAGTCGTCCCCTTCTCCTCCTGTCCCCAATCCCTCCCAGCATCAGAGTCTTTTCCAATGAGTCACCTCTTCGCATGAGGTGGCCAAAGTACTGGAGCTTCAGCTTTAGCATCATTCCTTCCAAAGAAATCCCAGGGTTGATCTCCTTCAGAATGGACTGATTGGATCTCCTTGCAGTCCAAGGGACTCTCAAGAGTCTTCTCCAACACCACAGTTCAAAAGCATCAATTCTTCGGCGCTCAGCCTTCTTCACAGTCCAACTCTCACATCCACACATGACCACTGGAAAAACCATAGCCTTGACTAGACGGACCCCTAATAAATGTCCTACACTGCAAATTTTGCCCCAGAGTTGGCTTCTGAACAACCCAGCTTATAGCAAGTATCTACTTATTCCAAACTATTCTCTCTATTACACTTTTTGTTCTGAAAATAAATTGCTATTCTTATTATGAAATTATTGCTAAAATGAATTCAGAATTTCCACAGCAACTCTTCTAGACCATAGAAACAAATGGAACATTTCCTTAATCTTTTTATGAAGCTTGTATGATCTAGGGTCTAAACCAGTGAAAGAAAATTAGGCAATACAAATATACTGAGTTTACTTATGTGAAACATTATATTAAAACTAATATCAATGAGAATAAACAATTCATTTGAAGACTCAAACAACATTACTTAAGAGGTCTTACTTGAAGAGTTCAGGAGGATTTTCCTGTAGTCATGAACGGATGTGAGAGATGGACCATAAAGAAGGCTCAGCACCGAAGAATTGATGCTTTCAAATTATGGTGCTAGAGAAGACTCGAGAGTCCCCTGGACTGCAAGGAGATCAAACCAGTCAATTGTAAAGAAAATCAGTCCTGAATATTCATTGGAAGGACTGATGCTGAAGCCAAAGCTCCAATAAATTGGCCACCTGATTCGAAGAGCTGACTCATTGGAAAAGACCCTGACGCTGGGAAAGATTGAGGGCAGGAGGAGAAGGGGCAGCAGATGTTAGATAGCATCACTGAGCCAGTGGACATGAATTTGAGCAAACTCGGACATGGTGAGGGACAGGGAAGCCTGGCGTGCTGCAGTTCATGGGGTTGTAAAGAGTCAGACATGACTTACAGACTGAACAACAAATAGCAAGGAATCTATCTCTTCTACTTAAAACAGAGAGTTAACATTTGTTAGTAGGGTGGGTACTTAAAAAATCTCCAAGTGAATTCACACGTCATTCTCAATGTCATTCAATCAACACACCAGCCTCAACACAGCAAGTTAATAGCTTGTGTCTACACTAACTTTCCTGTTCTTACCTGAACCGTCTGTTTATTTAAATGGTCTTAGTGGTTCTTAACCCATCAAAAGTGTTAGTTTAACAAAGAAGCCCCAACAATTAACCTCTGGTGGAAAAAAGGAAAGGATTAAAATAAGCAAAATTGATCACTTTGTCAGGTTCTGCAAACACTATCTTGAGGAGCTGAAAGCCCTAATAAAAGGACAGATGCACTCTGTCTATAAAAGATCTGCCTCAGGGACTTCCCTGGTGGTCCAGTGGCTAAGAATCCATGCTCCCAATGTAGAGGTCATGGGTTCGATCCCTGGTCAGGGAACTAGATCCCACGTGCCACAGTTAAAAGATTCTCCATGCCACAGCAAAGATCCTGAGGCTGAAACTAAGACCCCATGCAGCCGAATAAACAAATACATATTTTATGAAAAGGTCTGCCGCAATCATCATGCTACACGAATTCCACCAAACCAGAAAAGCGAATTAGGTGGTTAGCCTGCATGAAGCAGAAAGATTTGATGAACTTCTTTTCCACTGAATTAGCTGAACATCTGATTTTGCCATTTGAGAGAAGAGTAAAAGACTCTCTGTATGTTCCCATCATGCAGAGCTGGAGGCTGAAACGGAGGGGGTGTCCCCAGGGGCTCACACAATCCTCAGATGGTACCACGGGAGCCAACCAGCTGGCTCCGGGGCACCCAAGAGTGCATACGAGAAGCAAAGGAGCCCCGGGTGCCCAGGGCAGGGCTGCCCAAGTCAGCTCCAGGCTCCATGCTCCTCACAGACCCAGCAAGGGAGCCAGACAGCAGCCACACTCTTGCAGCCAGAGACCCTGCAATCCCATCTGGACAGCAGGTCAGGCCCTGCTCAAGACGCATCATTACTTTCTGTGCTGTTGACATCCTCCTCACCAGGTGACCAGGAGATAAGATGAGATGGACTGGCAGCCTTGGTCTCCCCTGGGGCAGCCAGGGGCCTCCTTGATGGAGTGCAGGTGTCCGCCCGCTCCCGACCAGCCCATCTGGACCCACTTCCCCACAGGCTCTCGTGACAGCTCCCCGCCAGGGCATCATGTGCAATTACTCACTTTCTCTGCGGGTCTGGAAGCATTTTAGCCGGGTAGGGGGAACACTGCTTCTAGCTCTGAGACACTGCAGAGTGTTCACGTGATCACGAGCTTTCAGGGACAATTAGAAGTGTAAACCTTCTGGGAACATGAAAGTGTTAGTTCCTCAGTTGTGTCCGACTCTTTGCGACCCCATGGACTGTAGCCCACCAGGCTCCTCTGTCCATGGGATTCTCCAGGCAAGAACACTGGACTGGGTCCCCACTCCCTTCTCCGGGGGATCTTCTCAACCCAGGGATCCAATCCGTCTCCTGCATTACAGGCAGATTCTTTATCATCTGAGCCATCAGGGAAGCCCCCAAAATAGATCCTTTGAATATTTCTGTCTCAAAATAGTTTGCAAAATAAGAAGAAGCTCCTTGTGCCTTTGAACTGGGCTGGATGGAGCCTGAGTCCCTGGGCATCTCTGTGATTAGAAAGAAAGTCTTGCTCTTGGCGGATCACGGACATACAGTTTGCATTTTCTCCTGGGGTCTCCCTCCAGGTGGGGCTCCCGGCTCACTCTCTGGCCTTTCTCTGTCTTCTCCGTCCCAGGACCCCTGGGGCCTTCCCATCTTTCACCATCTGAGGTGCTGGCTCTATCTCCAGGGTAAATACCAGATTCTTGAAGCTTTAAGGGTGGCTCAGTGGTAAAGAACCCGCCTGCAAGACAGGAGATGCAAGAGACGCAGGTTCTGTCCCTGGGTCGGGAGGGTCCCCTGGAGGAGGGCATGGCAGCCCACTCCAGGATTCTTGCCTGGAGAATCCCACGGACAGAGGAGCCTGGAGGGCTACAGTCCACGGAGAATCCCACGGACAGAGGAGCCTGGAGGGCTACAGTCCACGGAGAATCCCACGGACAGAGGAGCCTGGAGGGCTACAGTCCACGGAGAATCCCACGGACAGAGGAGCCTGGAGGGCTACAGTCCACGGAGAATCCCACGGACAGAGGAGCCTGGAGGGCTACAGTCCACGGAGAATCCCACGGACAGAGGAGCCTGGAGGGCTACAGTCCACGGAGAATCTCATGGACAGAGGAGCCTGGTGGGCTACAGTCCACGGTGTCGCAAAGAGTCGGACAGGACTGAGCACAGCACGAGGCTTTAACTCCAGCCTTTTCACTGGGCAGCAACCCTAAGAAAAGACACCGCCATGCTCTTATTAAACACTTTTCATAGTTTAATAAACCCAGTATCTTCTTTTGTGTGTGTAGATAATTTATTCTTAGGGAAAGTGAAGTTGCTCAGTCGTGTCCGATTCTTTGTGACCTCATGGACTGTAGCCCACCAGGCTCCTCTGCCCATGGAGTTTTCCAGGCAAGAATTCTGGAGTGAGTTGCCATTTCCAGTATCTTGCTCTTCTGATGAAGTCTCTGGCTGGTTTTCAGAGTACTGCCAAATGGCCTCTCCTCACAAACTGCGTAGAAGGAAAGGCATGAACAGAGGAGTGGGATGGTGCATCCTGCCTCGTCTTCCCCGTAGAAGGGACACACACGTGTGCTCCTACACGCATGCCTGCAGCCTCCGAAGTCTGTGAGCATCCCTGCGCCTGTCAAGTCCACCTCCCCTGTGAGCATCCCTCTAATGTCTCCAGCTCGGAGACCCCAGGCTCCAAGGCTCTTTTGCTTTGTCTAGCAAAGAGTTTTGATGCTGGAATTTTTATCACCTAAGAAAAACGCAATGCCTGCCGTGAAATCTGAAACCTGGCCTGACCTCCTCTGAGGCAGAAGTCCATGGTAACAGGCTCAAAGGACAGGACAGAAGACTCAGGTCGATCACAGGGCAGGATGTGTTTGCTTGAAGAGGCAGGAGTCTGCAGGAAAGGTCATCTTTTATTAGCTGCACATGCATTCCTCAGGTGTCTCCTCCAGGCCCTCAGTGAGTCCTCAGAAGATGGGGGTGGGATTGAGCATCATTAGTTAGAAGGTCTGTCACTAGCGGCTGTCACCAACCTCTACTCTGGGCTTGTTTACATAGCCAGCCCTTCAACTGCTTCTTAGCTTTGTGTGGTTGCAGTCACAGCAGAGATGTGGGGGTCAGATCGCTTAGCTGGGGCTCAATGAGCGTCACCACCAACTCTGGCTGCCTTGGACAGGTTTCAGCAGCAAGCACAGTTGGCATGAAAAATACAGAGGGGCTGTGAGCTAAGGTGAAGGGATGAGACGGGTAAATGGCTGGAAACATTCCTGATTTGTCACAAAGCAGTCCTTTGTGCAGAACAGTGAGTTACACTCCATAGATTGGGAATAAAGCCCCAAAGATCATGGTCAAGGGTTTCTGGAGAGTTTCTGGGAAATACTGAAAAAGTCTACTGCTCCTGAGGTCCACCCTGAGGCTGCTGTCAGCAGTTCCTAGAATAGTGACTGGTACGTATAACAAAGGCACAGTTTAAATTATTTGGAAACTTTATATACACATTTATCTATGAATAGATGCTTGAATGAAAGTTCCTCACGTGGCAGGTAAACCTGTGATACAAAAAGAGAGTAAAGAGCCAAGAATGAACATCAGCCCTCTGTCTGCTTGAGAACTAGAATCTCTCACCTTACAGATAATGCAGAAATTGATCTGTAGTCAAACACTTTTCCTTTGGTGTTGATTTCAGTATCATAGTATCAGCCTCAGGTTATGAGACCTTTTGTCCTTGCTCTGAACAAAACTGAAAGTGTCTTTTTCCTTCTAATAGTTCACTTCGACTAAGCAATTTCTTCTTGTGTGCACACACACACATACACACAAAGGTTCAGGTTTTGTTTCTTGTTTTGCTTTTATGATCCTGTAACATCCTCCTCAATTCTAGCTAGAGAGACTATATAAACTAGTCTTTCATATTCTTATAAGTACGTAGGTGTTTAAGGATATTTGATGAATGACACAGTGAATGAATGACAAGAAGAAGTGCGTGAATGTGAAGAAAAAGGTGAAGGGCAAAAAGAAGGAAGGACTAGGGGGGAAGGGGTAGAGAGAGAAGGGAAGGGGGAAAGGAGGAGAAAGAGTTAATGACCACACGGATTAGCAAATTGGTTTCAGGAGGCCAGAGAGTAATTTCATCTTTCAGACCACCTAGTCCCTGGGATTACACATCCCCCATAAAATGTCGTTACTGTGAGGGCACCTGTTCCTTAGAACTGCCCTCAGCCTTGGGTCTGATTTCCCTGTGGTCCACTGACAGCTGCCAAGTGCCAAATGCGCGTGGCTGCTTCTGGCCAGGCTGGCCAACCTGTATTAGCACGAGGTGAAAGGTCCCATGTGCTTTGACTAATCTTAGGACGCATGACGGGCCCAACATTTCCTTTTCCCTCCTTTGTTGGAGGAAAAAAGTTCACAACTGTGTCCGCACACTCCTTTTTCATCATGTCTCTTCCTGCACGTGGCTTTGGGCGTCACTTTATGAGCAGAGAGGAAGAGCTTTGCTGTTGTTATTGATCAGTTGCTAAGTCATGTCCGACTCTTTGTGACCCCACGGACTGCAGGATGTCAGGCCCCTCTGTTCTCCGCTATCTCCCAGAGTTTGCTCAAATCCATGTCCATTGAGTAGGTGATGCCATCCAACCATCTCATCCTCTGTCGTCCCCTTCTCCTCCTGCCTTCAATCTTTCCCAGCATCAGGGTCTTTTCCAATGAGTCAGGGGGCCAAAGTATTGGAGCTTCAGCTTCAGCATCAGCCCTTCCAATGAATATTCGGGGTTGTTTTAGAGGAAGGCCTGTAACTCCAAAATGTGGATTCAGGAGGAAATTGTCTTCATTTTAGGGACCCTTGCTGACCTTGCATCATTCCCCTGGTCTTTTATTATTACAGTAACAGCAACAATAACAGCAACAATAACCCAGAACCTCTCTCCCTGCTTAATCTGCGTTCAACTAAACAGAAAAGGAGAGAGCCCTGTATTTACTAATAGGGTCCCACATCTCCACAACACAGCAGATCTGTTGTTAAGGCTGGCCTGTCTGTACAGATCACATCTTAGCTGCCTAGTTCTTGTTCAAAACTTCATGTAGTCATCATAGCAACCAGTTACAAAGTGTATTTTTTGGTTTTTTTGCTGCCAAGGATAAAGTCCAGACTAAGTCAGTACTGGGTTTTAGTTTTGTTCTATTTTCCATAATAAAAGATCAAGGTGTGTGATACAGGGTGAGGAAAGGTTACACAATCTCAGACGATTCGGCCTGAATGTGACCGTACTTGGGGCTTCCCTGGTAGCACAGTGGTGAGAACATGCCTGCAATGAAGGAGACCTGGGTTCCATCCCTGGGTCAGGAAGGTCTCCTGGAGAAGGGAATGGCTACTAAATTTTTCGTGGAAACATGGCCGAACTGTCATAACAACCCTGTGGAAGGGGTTCTGTTTTCAGCTCCATTTTACAGTTTAGAAGGTGAAGTAACTTACTTGCCCACGTTTACCCAGTAAGCAACATCCTTCGGTCTGACAGCTCCCATGTTTAGGCCTGATTTGCTGTAACTTGCTGCCTTCCTAGAGCAAACCTATATTCCTGCTCAGGCATCAGGGGCTGGAGTCCATCTAGAAATCTGTTCAAGATGCACCTGTTTCTTCGGCCATGGTGATACAAGGCCCTGGAGCAGTTTGCTGGAGGATACTGTGAGCTTCTGAAAGCAGGATTCTTTGCCTCGAGCCTAACATGACTCTGTACATTCAAGAGGTGTTCCAAAAGTGTGTTAGAGGAGCGCATGGATGATGGAATAAGTATGGCAACGCACAAGACATAACATTGACTAGAGGACGAGATGGTTGGATGACATCACCGACTCAGTGGACAGGAGTTTGAGCAAAGTCTGGGAGATGGTGGAGGACAGGGAAGCCAGCAGTGCTGTAGCCTATCGGGCATCAAAGAGTTGCACACGACTTAGCAACTGAACAAAAACAGCAACCACAATATGGACTGGTGTGAGTTCTATCCTGGCCAGATGGGGTTTTTTGCTCCTCCCATCTGAGACACAAAATATTGAATTTGCCAGCTCACAATTCCGAAAACCTGAAAGCTATTCCAGAGGAGACGTGCAGTGTTGGCCTCACCCTGTACACATCTAGAGAGCTCCACGGACACAGACCCAGTGTGACGTTCCTGCTCTGTTAGGAAGGAACCTGGGAAAGATGATAAACTGCAGAAAGGGATGAGCCAGTCTGGCTCCACAACCGCCCCTCCCCACTACCTTGTTGCCAGCACCAGAGTGCTCTCCTAAGCTCTCTTGACGGCCATTCTTGGTCTTCCGAGAACACCGGGCTCAGCATGCTCGCCACAGCAGCTCTGTGCCCACACTGCCCGCGGCATCACGCTCGTTCACATCATAAGAACAAGGAAATGGCCCGTCCATGTTGTTCTATGTTTGTTCTGTAATAGGACCGTACTTCCCAGGTGGCTCGGTGGTAAAGAAGCCACCTGCCAACGTGGGAGATGCAGGTTCGATCCCTGGGTCAGGAAGATCCCCTGCAGAAGGAAAAAGCCACTCACTCCAGTATCCTTGCCTGGAGAATCGCATGGACAGAGGAGCCTGGCAGGCTATGGTCCATGGTTTCGCAAAGAGTCAGACACGACTTAGCAACAAAACAACAGCAACATGGTACGAGTCACTAGAATAGCAATGAAGACTCAAGAGAAGACACATTCAATATTTATACCCTTGAGAAATGTCTAGAGTTATTAATAGTTCCTAACCAGTGATAAAGTATGAGCCAATCAGGAATCATGTTATAGAAAGAGACAAACATCACCATATATTAACATGAAAGCAGTTTTATATGCGATGATACTTGACACGCTTATCAGGCCATCATTACAAAAACTGTGTCCAGTTTTAGTCTCCAAAGTTTAAGGACGTTGTAGCAAAGCTAGCTCACAGAGAGGCTAACAAAATAGTCAAATGTTTTAAAAACAAGATAAATGGTGTAACTATGTTTGTATTCATTTTATAAGCAAAAAATTATGATGGCTTTTCAGTTGGAGAAAAGAATGCTGTTGTACAATTATAAATCATTGTTTCTGTATTGTTTAGAAAACAGAAATTGAAGAATGTATTTAGACTTCTGGTGCTTCGGTCATTCTCTGGACTTAGTTGTTAATAGCCGGGGTTCAAAGTTCTTGCATATTTAACCAGAATGGGTTTATGGATCCATGAACATATTCCTGACAATGGTTTCTCACAGTGAGAACAAGGAAGTTCTGGAGACCCAGTATTATCTCTGGTGAGACCTCTAACATCGGGAGCCTTTAATACTTGTCTTGTTTAACGAGACTATGATATTCTCGTGAATATGACTACTGTCTTCTCACTCTTTCTTGTTGTTTTTTGGTCACTAAGTTGTGTCTGGCTCTTTTGTGACCGCATGGATGATAACCCACCAGGCTCCTCTGTCCATGGGATTCTCCAGCCAAGAATTCTGGAGTGAGTTGCCATTTCCTTCTCCAGGGGATCTTCCCAACCCAGGAATCAAACCCACATCTGCTACATTGGCAGGCAGATTCTTTATCACTGAGCCACCAGGGAAACCCCTACTCTATCTTACCATCCTTTAAAAACACTTAACAGTCAACCAGGCTCTGGGAAGGTTTCCAAGGTATGAGAAGTAGTCACACCATAAATGGTATCAAGATACATAGTCGTGGGTGGCCTGCTGGAAGAAGCCCAGGTGTGCATTCTAGCTCTGTCTCATCTTATTAGCTGCACAGGCTTGGGCAAGACATCACTTTTCACTGAGCATTGGTTTTCTCCAATGCAAAAGAGAATACTCAACTGCTTGGCAGTAAAGACAGACAGTGACCATTTACCGGACTGTACTCTAATCAATAAATCATTCTTCAACCATAAGGGACTCTACAAGGTTAAGGTGATGAGTTAGCAGTGAGAGCAGGAGGCATGGAAGATGCACTTGGGAGCAGCTTCTCCATGAAGAGGTGACAGCATGGAATAGTTACTGAAGGCAGTAGCCTGGGGACCAGCCCTAGACATCAGAATGCACAGACTCTTTAGAACTAACGCCAATCTAGATCTGGCCAAGTCTGAAACACAGTGTCAATGAGTACAGCCGGTGTGAGGGAAGAGGAAACTTGTGCTGCCACAAATGCTGTGATCTAGAAGTTACTTAAGTAGTGGCAGAGGGTTGAGAAATATGACATTTCTGTTTAAAATATCAGTCAAAATACTTGTTATTAGGAAAACAGAACATATCACTTAGCTTCACATTTTATGTCATTTCTAGAGGGAATATAGCTAAATGTCTACACTGCTTTCATAAATAAAAATGTCCTTAAGTGGAAACTGGATGAGCTAGGAATGAGTTGGAAAGCAGTAGGTTTTGATTTTCCAGGAAGTCTCTCTCCACCCCTCATCCCAGAGGGAACAGGAGACTTGATTTTGTTTGCTGTGGCTGGCTGATCACTCAGCGTTCACGTATGAATCTGTGCCAGTCTCGAGCGTGAGCACACATTCCATACCACAAGGAGGTAATAGAGAAGTCCAAAAAGCAGAACAAGGTTTAACGTCACAAAGGAGGAAATATGTCTCATAACCACAAAGGAACAAATGGTCAACAGAGGGGGGAAATCCTTGGATTTCAGAAAGACTCTGTAGAAGGGTGGGGGAGGGTCTCTTTGCAGGAGCTGCACCCAGCTAAGGGTCAACGGAAGTGAGAACTCGTTCCTGAACTCAGGTTTGGCTGCTTACCTCCCCAAAGCCCACACTTTGAAAAGCAAGGGTCAGGACAAAGGGAAGATGCTTTAAGCAGAAAAGCTGGCAGTCTGGGGAGAAGATGGACTCATGTGCCCAAAACCAGCTCTGAAGACTGTGCTCAGTCTGACAGCTTTTAAAGCAGAAAATGGAGGAAGACCTTTGGTGATTCATCCAGACCGGGGGCTGGTTCTGCACCCTTCTCCATTGTGAGGGCAGAGAGGCTGACTCTGTCTTCAGATATTATCTTGACTGAGTGATCTGCCTGCAGGATTGCTAAGGGGACAGTTTGAGGTAGCGAGGTAGTCATTCTTAAACTTCTGAATTCTTCCTTCTTCTTTTTATCTAGGCAAAGAATCAACAGGTTAGGCAAGGCAAGATACGCATTCAGGAGAGCAGAAGTCAGGAGTCAGGTTCAATTGCTTAGTGATCTCATTCCCATAATTAGGTATTCTATTAGAGGGGACAGAAATAGGCAAACGGGAATGGAGACAGGAGCTGCTTTCAAGCACAGAGATCATAAGTGTCACATGGATCGTACTCCCAGCAGCTTCTGATTAAGAAAGATCAGCAACACTTCATAAATCATCTTGTGTTTCCAAGGCAAAAAAAAAAAAAAAAAAAGGCAGCTCAAGGTATAAGCCTTCCTTGGCCATTTTAAGGGAGGGCTCTCTTTAAATCTTACTTTGTATGTTCAGTCTGTAAGTCACGTCCACTCTTTGCAACCCCATGGGTGCAGCACAGCAGGATTTCTTGTCCTTCACCATCTCCTGGAGTTTGCTCAAATTCATGTCCATTGAGTTGCTGATGCTATCTAACATTCTCATCCTCTGTTGACCCCTTCTCCTTTTGCCTTCAACATTTCCTAGCATCAGGGTCTTTTCCAATGAGTTGGCTCTTCACATCAGGTGGCCAAAGGATTGGAGCTTCAGCTTCAGCATCAATCCTTCCAATGAATAGTCAGGGTTGATTTCCTTTGGGATTGAGTGGTTGGATCTCCTTGATGTCCAAGGGACTCTCTAGAGTCTTCTTCAGCACCACAGTTCGAAAGCATCCTACTTTGGCCCCAATGAAAGTCAGTTACAGGCTGTGTGTCCAAAGATGAGATGCTACTCAGATTCCCCCAGAGGCTCTAAAAACCAAAAATCACCCCATTTTCAAACTTGGGATTTCCAAGCTTTTTTCTTGCAACCTCAGGCTGCCAGTTACCCCAGGACCGTGTGGTTTCATGTCCCTGTACAACAGTGTGCTTTGAATCACAGCTCTGACTCTGCAGAATTGCTTCTGCTTCTTTGGGAATGAATACTTTCCCTGGCCTGTGAAAAGGGTTCTTGGGAATTGCTCAACACTGAGTCTACATTTTGGGAGGACAGGGAAAGAGGAAGGGCAGGCCCAAGAGTCTGTCAATTTTTCCTTGACACTGATCATAAAGTTCAAGTGGTGTCATTCCACGCTAATCAGAATAACGAGGTACGAAAATGAAGAGGAAATGGCTTCACTTTAAGTGCCCATTATCTGATGCCAATTGACAAAGAAAATCTTAGGAAATTGGACGAGCATGCAGCAGTCATGTGATGGGGGCCTGAAGTCAATGTGCTCATTGTGATTCATTTCAAGGTCAAGATTTCCTGAGTAGGGGTATTTTAAAAGACATAATTACAGTTCTTATTAGTGAGTGTTGAAAATGATGCTGGAAACAAGCCTTTGTGTGCAGCTTCCATAAGGTGAGCAGCCCAGTGTTTCATACTGTTTACCGCAGTGTTTAAAATTAAGACCAAATGCCAGTAAACAATGCATGTTCCCTCCTATGGGAACTTCTCTTTTCAAATAATTCAGTTAGGATGAGGTTGAATTTCAGATCTAACTAGAGAGCTGCTATGCGAAAAATGAACAACCTGATCTTCGCAGTATTTAGTTCCACCCGAGATAGGCCGATGCTTTCTTTGTCGACTTTCGGTATCTTTCTCAGTTTAAAGTGGTTAATGATAGGGAATGTCAGAAGCCACATGTCGCTTGAAGGCACATTTTCACTTCATCTGCCTTTTTGACACGTTTAGTTTAACTTAATCAAGGGGGGGTGGTGAAGCTAATTTCCTGAAGCAGTTTCCAGGGTCCTTGTGCAGAAAAGGGAAAACCATTCCCATTCTTTTAGGACATCTGGTTGCTATTATGCAAAAATTCCCTCGTGCCATTCTGGCACACACATTCTCCCCACCACCACTTCTATGGATCGTGATTTTAACCACTGCGTTTCGATGAACTCTTTTTCCAAGACTTTCTGGGCCAAGTGTCAGCCCAGTACCCCTAAAAAAGCAGGGAGTTTGCTCACCCTGAGCTTAGTCTCCCAGCCCTGGCTCAGCCCTCACTCACTTGAGGGGTCTTGGAGGGGTTGCTGCCTTGCCAGGGAGCCCACAGGGCCCCTCTCAGAGCAGAATCACACCCAGGCACGGCGGAGGGGATTGGGGATCCCTTCAGAGAGTTACCCACCTGGGTCTGGCTATGGGCCTGGTGGGCGCTCCAGAGCCACTGTCTGGGTCTGGGTCTGAGTCTTCAGCTGATAAGCTCTATAGCCTCAGGCAAGTTACTTACCATCTTCCAAATCTCCAGGGTTCCCCATCCCTGAAATAAGCACCCCTCATGTTCAGTCGATCAGCTGTATCCGATGCTTTTTTGACCCCGTGGACTATAGCTCACCGGGCTCCTCTGTCCATGCCATTTCAAAGGCAAGAATACCAGAGGGGGTTGCCATTTCCTCCTCCAGGGGATCTCCCTGACCCAGGGATCGAACCTGTATCTCCTTCGCTGGCAGATGAATTCTTTACCACTGAGCCACCTGGGAAGCCTCCAAGCATCCATCTCACGGAGTTAATGTGAAGATCAAGTGAGATAATACATGTAACACATTTAGCCAAGCAGCAGGCATGGAGGACGTGATGAATAAATAATAACTCCATTCCTTGCCTGCCAAACAGAAGTAAAACCCGATGGTGACCTCTAAGGCAGTTGTGATGAATAAAGTTGAGAGATGAGCGTTACCGTGCGCCTAGGGTATTGAACACACACAGTACGTGTTGCCAGCGGTGGTCGCTGCCACTCTCCATGTCTGTATCATGGACACAGTGGCCTTGATTTGCCCAGACACCTCATCTCACACCAGAGCTAAGGCATCATCCCAGGGAGGCCGTGGGGACCCAGGATGTGATGGGGGTCCCAGCCTTCTGGTGTGGACACAGCCTTAGAGAAGATGTCACATTCTGGGTCTAGGCTCATGACAGAGATGCCCTGTGAGGGAGTGGGGTGGCCTTGGAAACGGCCACAGTCCAAGGGGCCTCAGAGAAAGAAAGAGAAGGTGTTAGTCACTCAGTCGTGTCCAACTCTTTGTGACCCTGAGGACTGCAGCCTGCCAGGCTCCTCTGTCCATGGGATTTTCCAGGCAAGAACACTGGCCTGGGTTGCCATTTCCTTCTCCAGAGGATCTTCCCAATCCAGGGATCAAACCCAGGTTTCCTGCATTGCAGGCAGATTCTTTACCATCTGAGCCACCAGGGAAGGCACTCAAGGGGACTCAGGGAGACAACCTTTTCTGGGTTATTGCAAGTAGTCATTGCTGGTTGAAGAAGTCTGACATCATCTTCAATTCTCCATAAATCTATCAGCATCCATCAGATCAGGTTGAGTGAGCGACAGCAAGCATTTTTAAAAAAGGAAGAGGGGGGAAAAGGGTGATTGGAAGCTGGAATGGCTAAAGTGGCACCAACTGCCCTTCCAGCATCTCCTCTTGTGATGAATGTGGCTGGACCAAATGTGGGACTCGGGCTCCAACTGGACCAAGCTTTGACCAAGGCCCTGCACATCTCTCTGCCAAGTTCTAGTCCAAAGAGAGGTCAGAGAGCTGGACTGGGCCTCAGGGCTCATCTAAAGGGCATGGGCATAGTGTCTCATGGGGACCCAGGCATAGCAAATTATTGCTAACAGCAGATGGGGGAATGGAATACCTCAACCCCTAACCCTGAGTGTAGTTAGCATGACCCTCACCTTACCTTTCTTTGAGGCAGAGTAATCCCACCCGTTCTTTAAGGAACTTCTCAAGCGCAGGTAGATCCCTGCCCAAACGCAGATTCCCTTCCCAAACACCAAGGATATAAGAGAAAACAGTCCTGAGATGATGCATCACATCTCATAGTTGAGATCCTGGGGCAGGTTGAGGAGCCTGAGACCCAAAAGACCGGAGGATTCAGGGTTAGTGCTGTTGAGGAGCTCACAGCCTTCTCCACATGGCGTGGTCAGGCATCAGGTTCACGGATACAGACAGTTGGTCATTAGACCAGAGAGAAGACCCAGAGGCCAGAAACAGAGAGGCAGAACCCTAGATGAGAAGCTGACTCGGAGCTGCTGGGGAGGACAGCGTTCACCCACATGGGCCTGCAGCCCCCAGCCCTGCAGGGCACAGAGCATCCTTGACTCTGACTCCCCTCCCGGGCCCCAGCCCCCTCCAAAGACCCAGGGAAAATGGCCACACAGGGCAGCCATCATTACCGCATCAGACGCTGATTTGTTTCAGCAAGAATTTGAAAAAAAAAAAAAAAAGGGGAAATAGTTTGCTGGTTTTAATAATCGTCCAAAGAATGCATGACTGCAGGAAGCTGTTTGTGAATTTGAAATTGGGATTCTGAATATCTGGGTATGGTCCCTGCCAAGCCACAGTGCCCCTTGGACAATTCTTGGTGACTCCATGCTTGAGCGAATCCAAGGCGAAGGTGAAGACAGCTCAGGCAGGGACCCTGGACCTCTGCTGGCATCATCCTCCAAGAAGTCCTGACGAATCGACGAGTAAAGGCTGAATAGAGAGGAACGAGGTTGCCTGTTCTGATCTGGCTGTGCCTGAAAGTGGGATTTAAGCCAGAGCAGAAGGCAGAAGGCTCTTCCCAGGCAATCCATCACCACAGCTGCATGTTGGCCATGGGGGTGAGGCAGGATATACCAGGGAAAGAACTCCATCACCTGAAAGGTTCTTTCAAATGCTGAGATTCAATGACCAATCGACTGAAGAGTGTCATCAGAGCCCACTCACGTTCCCGGGTCTCTGAGCTCAGCCCGGGACTCCTCTCTTGTCTTCAGTAGACCTGTGGCCTGACCCTTCCTGCCATGCCATTGCTGGAGCTTCTGTTTGTTTCCTACATTAGGACACAGAGTCTGGCTTCATTCCTAGTCTCCTGTTTGGTCTGAAATTTTGGCCTTCTGTTCAAGACTCCTAATAAGAGCTGTACCCTTCTTACGTGGACCTGACTCTCAGTTGGAAAAGAGAAGGTGGGAGGAGAAGGGGACAACAGAGGATGAGATGGTTGGATGGCATCACCGACTCAACGGACAAGAGTTTGAGTAAACTCCAGGAGTTGGTGATCCACAGGGAGGTCTGGCATGCTGCAGTCCACAGGGCCACAAAGAGTCAGATGCGACTGAGCCACTGAACTGAACTGACTCCCAGTTTAATTACAAATCTGTGCCCCTGTACTTACCATGTTGACCATGTCTCAAAGATCTGGAGTGACCAGATACCCATGACCCAAAGGTTTCTTCAGGTCCTAATACATTCTGGAGACTCCAAGATTATGTGCAACCTCTATTTTGCCTTAAGGAGGTCAGCAATAGTCTTACTCACAACTGCGGGTTTCTTGGTCCATGTGCTTCCACACAGAGATACGAGTGCACACTTTGGTGATGACCAACAGTGATCCATGTAGCCATCATCTCTTCCTGATGTGCAGCCCAGAGAGGTGGGAGGCTAGTCCAAAGTTCTACAGACCTGTCAATACAGAACCCAGCCCCCACTCCCGAGCCCATGGGCAGGGTGCAGGGATCGCCTCGGCAGTCATCAGCACTCACTGTCTGCCGAGCTCCGTGCTGGATACCGCACGAGCACGTCACAGTTTCCCAGCATTCCCTGCTGATAGGAACCTTCATGATCCTCACTTTACAGATTAGAACCGGGGTCCAAAAGCTACCATCCCTGGGCCCGACCCGGCAGCCGCCTGTTTTGGTGACAGCGTGCCTCGGGAACACAGCCACGCTCGCTCGTCCGTTCGTTGTCTACGGCTGCTCTTGGGCTGCAGTGGTTTGGGTGAATCGTTGCTATGGAGACCTTTCAGACAGTTATTAAACCTATCAGTTTATTCAGACAAAAGGTACTGGCTATCTAGCCAATCCGTGAACTGTACGTGTCCAATGATCATTCTGATGCTTTAAAATAAATTCAGTAGTTACGTTGATCAAATAACTGTTAGCCTGCAGACTGTTGTTGCTGTTGTTAGCCACTAAGTCGTGTCCAACTCTTTTGTGATTCCATGGACTGTAGCCCGCCAGGCTCCTCCATCCATGAGATTCCCCGGGCAAGAATCCTGCAGTGGGTTGCCATTCCCTTCTCCAGGGGGTCTTCCTGATCCCGGGACCGAATCCTCATCTTCTGAATTGGCAGGTGGATTCTTCACCACTGAGCCGCCAGGGAAGGCTTACTTTTCTACTCTGCGTCAGAAATACGCACAATTCTGAGAAAACTCAGACAAGTCCCCACACCTCAGAGGACTCGTTTGTTGCTGTTGTCAGGGAGGAATTCTCTGCCCCAGAGACAGGGCAGTGACACCTGCCGTGGACCCAAGACGCGCCTGAGCTTGACCCCCGCTCTGCCACAGAGTATCTGGGTGACACTTTGGACAAATGGCTTAAATTCTCTGACTTCAGTTTCCCCATCTGTAAAACAGGGACAATAACACCATGGTCTCCGCATGGTGAACATTAGAATAATTAATGCAAATGAAATGTGAGGTGCCCTAGACAGCCCCCGCTGTTCCAGACACGGCAGTGGACTCTCAGGAGTAGACGCCATGAAGTCCTGGGGTTGCCGTCAGCTGGGACGGCCAGGTGACTCCCAACAGAGAACCTTGGAAGTGGGCCATGTCCCCATGGGTGCGCACAGGGACTGCTTAGCAGGCAGGCCAGAGCCAGGACGCCACAAGAAAGCAGATTCCCAGACAAACCCGGATTCCCATGGAAAGGAATGGACAAGGTCAGAGGATCTGGCTTCCTTGGCTGCTGGCCCCTCCAGGCTGTGCCCAGGCTGGCTTCCCTGTGCACTTGGCTGCTGTTGGCTGCCCCCAGAGGCCTCTTCACTGTGCCCTTTCCTAACCCCAGTGTCATCTGAGATGTCACCACGGAAACTGCCAGACCTCCCCGGAGTTTATCCCCTCTGTACTTTTTTCCAGACTGTGAGCATCAAGCCCAAACACCCAAACATTCAGAAGAACAACTCTTGTTTAAATGCAAAGAGATATATTTAGCAGATAGATTTTATTTCATGGGTGGATATTTTTGGGCAAAGCTGTCTTCATAATGCTGAAGTGGCAAAAGCGACTTTCAATCTAGTTTTTTGGTGTCAGCTGCATCTGACTTCTAGTTTAAGTCTAATGTAACTGAGGCCAATTACAAATTACTGAAGGGCTTTCCAGGTGGCTCAGTGGTAAAGAATCTGCCTGCCAGTGAGGAGATGTGGGTTCAATCCCTGTGTCAGGAAGATCCTCTGGAGGGAAAAATAACAACCTACTTGAGTATCTTGCCTGCGAAATCCCACGGACAGAGGAGCCTGGCAGGCTACAGCCCATGGGGGTCATAAAGAGTCGGATATGACCAAACACACATACACCAATACAGAAAGCAAAGAGACAGCCAGCCCATTACTTTCGCAACTGCCTGTCAGCAATTTCATAAAGGGAGATCTCACTAATTTTTAGCCTCTTTTCAAAATTATCACCAATGGGATATTTGCTTTGATTCACAGCTTGCATCACCCTCAGTTGAAAGGCAGATAGATCCCAGCATTCAATGAGCAGGTGATCTCAGTGGAATGATAAGATGCGAAATGAATGCAGAGCAATCTGGGATAGAGGGTTATGTTGGTTACAAGCAACCGAGGGCCCGAATGGCTGACCTGGGCAATCAGAGAGCAGAGAAACATGGTCTGTGCTCGGAACATTCTCCAAAGGCAGTCAGTGAGTCTCCGGGTCTGTTTTCACTGGATAAGGCACAGTTGACTGGGGTGATCAGCTCACTGATGCCTTGGAGGCCGCACTCCCCAGTGGAGCAAAGTACTACATAAGATGAAATTACGGTACTACATAAGATGAAATTACACTGAGACCTTGAGACCATCTGTTCGTTTTAAAACGGGATGAAGAATCAGAGTCGCTCTAAGCAGCTCCTAGGGCTCTTGGGACGGTCAAGATGTTCACTGGGCCTGTGAGCACTTGCTGGTGTGAGTGAAGGGGGCACAGAAGGTTGACCAAAAAACCGTGGGTGTCTACACTTTTTCTGCAATAAAAGACACAGTGCATCATTTTCAGCCATAAGACAGAGATGGAAGCTCGGGCCCCCGCTGCTTTCTATGGGATCAGTTTGAAAGGCTGGATGAAACTCCCAAATTGCAGATCCAGGCTTCTGCTCTACCCTGTGGGCTTTTCTTCTAGCGTCTGGCTGGCGTTCTGGTGGATTGAGGATATCATGGCCGGTGGACAGAGGCCCACCTCATTTCAGCCCCAGGCCTCTTTGTTTTGTACCCACTCACTGGAGACAGGATCTTCCTTCCTGGCTGAAGAAACCCCATTTGCTTCTCCCCCTCCCACCCTGCCACCGCCACCTCCCTGTGCTTGTGAGTCCATTTCTGTTTTGTATATAAGTTCATCCATATCATCCTTTTAGATTCCACATATAGACGATAGCATAAGGTGTTTGTCTTTGATTTGCTTCACTTAGAATGATAATCTCAAGGGCCATTTATGTTGCCGCAAATGGCATTGCTTCGTTCCTTTTTATGGCTGAGTAATATTCCATCATATATACCAGGGGACACCAGATACCCACGTATCCACCAGTGCCCATTCCCCAGTGGCTGAGGGTTGAGATGTCAGCTCTCCTAAACGCCCAGGCATGAGTGCCAGCCAGCGTTCCACAGGCACCCCACATGAGAAGTAAGAGCCAGGAGGCGTGCTCCTGAGGCGAGCAGCTGTCAGTGCCACACTGAGCCAGGTCTGCGTGCAGCTCGTACTGCAGCCACGGCTGAGATGGGGGAGGACCAGCAGGATGCGCAGACTCCTTCCCCACTTCCCTGTGTGCACCCATCCCGTAGGCAGCCAGGCCCACTCCCGGGGTTGTCTGTGGCTCTCATTTGTTTCTACCCTCTCCCTCTCCCTCCAATTAAATCTCCTTTTTTCAATCTCTTCCCCCTTATGTCCCTTAAACAATCGAATCTCCTTTTCTCGAGTTTGCACCTGTCACTCTAAGTCCAGGTCCTCGCCTCCATTAACTCCGATTGGCTCAAGATTCTCCAATGGCCTAGACCACCTTGTTTATCCCCTCCAGCCCCTCCTCACGTTGCTACCACATCGATTCCCCCAATCGCTCTCCTCATACCACTCCATGATAAGCGACATGCTGCCTGCTCCCAATAAAGTTAAAGCGTCCAGTTTGGAGTGTCTTGCAAGGAAGTCTAAGCACCTATACACAATTTATCTATTTCTTCTGTTTAACATTTTTGAGAAGCTGCCCTGTTGTTGGCCTTGTTCTAGATACGGACCTAGAACAGTGAGCGTTAGAGACACGCTCTGCCCAGATGATGGTGAGACGACGTCCCAGTAAAAGAAACAGACCTCAAAATGTGAAATATGAAAAACAGTGACCACTTTTTGATAACAGTTCCTAAGCAGGTGTTTTAGACTGAATTTTGTCTCCCATCAAATTCGTATGTTGAAGGCTTAACCCCCAGTGTGACTGAGTCTGCAGACAAGGCCTTTAAGGAGGTATTTCAGATTAAATAAATACGGGCAGGGCCCTCAGATGGTAGAGCTGGTGTCCGTAAAAGAGGAAGGGACACCCACCAGAGGTCTCTCTCCGCTTGGCCTAGAGAAGATGCCATGTGGGGACCCGGCAAGAAGGCAGTCGTCTGCCAGCTGGGGAGAGAGACCTTGCCACACACCCAGCCCGCTGACACCTTGACCTGGGACTTCCAACCTCCAGACCTGGGAGAAAATGAGTTTCTGGTGTTGAAGCCTCCAAGTCTGTGGCTTTTTGTTATGGCAGCCCTAGAGTGCAGGACGGTGAGAAAACAGAGTGAGGTGATGGGGAATAATGAGTGTTGGGAAGACAAAGCTTTAGCCATGTGGTGAGCAAAGCGCTCTCAGAAAGGTGTGAAAGGCAGTCTCAGGAGGAACCGGGAAACAGATGGCATACCCAAATTAGAATAATCAGGCTGCCGAGATTATTATGTTTCTTTTAAAGAAGGGACTATTCGGTTGACATGGGAGGTTCAGGGGAATGTGGAGAATCCTTCCAGATCTGCCTAAACGTCTCAGCCCTCACCCATGCCTCCCGCTTCTCATCATCCTGACCTTAGTGAGACCTGTTTGGTTGAGCTCCTAACTGGTGCTGTATCTTGTAACCCTTACCACTAGGGCTTCGATTAAGACCCCTCCCCCATGTCTACCCCAAGAGTGCAGAATAGGATCCTGAGAAGCTGGCCCTGCAAGCATGTTCTTAATTGCATATTCACAGCGTTAATTTCTCTTTTTCTCTCTGCAGGCTCCCTGGGTGGTAAGAAGCAGCCGGATTACTCTACCAGCTTTGTAATCGTTATTGTTGCCATGGTGACTAAGTGCATGGCACTTGATCTTGCGGCGCTTGCTACCCACCTGCACATCATCCCATCATCGCATAATACGACCGTCGGGATGCCCTCCCGTGCTGTGCATTAATCATGGCATCAGTGCAGAGGCTACCCCTGTCGTCACTGCACACAGGAGCAGCCCAACTCCAGAACTTATCGTGAGGGTCAGTGGGTCTGCTAGTGGGTCCAGGGTTAGTAGGAGACCTGATGAGAAACAGAGAGCACACACAAACTGGGATAACTCAGAGGGTTTTAAAAATATTCCCCCCAACACAGACACAAGTGAGGGAGGGGCTTGGGGGGTCCTCAGGAGTGGCACTGTCACCCAGGAGAAATGGTGGAGGGGGACTGACAGGAAGAAGGAGAGGGCCATGCAGGGATCTTCCATCCCTGGAAGATGCCTTCAGTTATAGGCGAGCCCGCCCGGGAGAGGCAGGCGACTCAATCCCCTTGCAATGTCCTCTTCCTCTCACCCCTCAACTGCCCCCACCCAACAAGTGCCCCAGGGGCCCAGGAGCCCACGGTTGCAGCCTGTATTAATCATGCTTTTTGCTTTCTATATTTTATGATGCTTCTACATTTTGAGGCCTCGTGAACCCAGGAAGGAACCTCCCCGTCAGGGTTACCTAATTTCTAGACAGTGAGACACTTGTCCGTCAGCATGCCTTTTCTGTGCAAGGCAACCAGTTCTGATTCACATCCACAAGCCCCTCCAATATCCAACGTCACACACCAGACCAGTTCCCCCACCATCCCGTAAATTCACCCATAGTTCAGTTCAGTTCAGTCTCAGTCGTGTCTGACTCTTTGTGACCCCATGGACCGCAGCACGCCAGGCCTCCCTGTCCATCACCAACTTCCAGAGTTTACCCAAACTCATGTCCACTGAGTCCGTGATGCCATCCAACCATCTCATCCTCTGTTGTCCCCTTCTCCTCCCACCTTCAACCTTTTCCAGCATCGGGGTCTTTTCCAATGAGTCAGCTCTTCGCATCAGGTGCCCAAAGTATGCTGAGTTTCAACTGCAGCAGCTGTCCTTCCAAAGAATATCAGGACTGATTTCCGTTAGGATGGACTGGTTGGATATCCTTGCTGTCCAAGAGACTCTCAAGAGTCTTCTCCAGCACCATAGTTCAAAGGTATCAATTCTTCAGCATTCAGCTTTCTTTACAATCCAACACTCACATCCATACATGACTACTGGAAAAACCATAGCCTTGACTAGAGGGACCTTTGTTGACAAAGTAATGTCTTTGCTTTTTAATATGCTGTCTAAGTTGGTCATAACTTTCCTTCCAAGGAGTAAACGCCTTTTAGTTTCATGGCTGCAGTCACCATCTGCAGTGATTTTGGAGCCCCCCAAAATAAAGTCAGCCACTGTTTCCACTGTTTCCCCATCTATTTGCCATGAAAAAACATGGTCCACTGGAGAAGGGAATGGCAAACCACTTCAGTATTCTTGCCTTGAGAACCCCATGAACAATATGAAAAGGCAAATTGATCCATAATCATGTATCAAACAACTAGAGACCACCTTTCCAACCCAGAGCCCGCCAAAATTGTTCGGACTGTCAAACCTTCAGCCTGCCCAGCCTGTCCACCTCCCTCCTCCATTCTTTCCCCAAAACCACGCTAGCCTCTCCCCCCACCCCCACCTCCTGACTGACCCTGTGCTTCCCCGTGTGGCCCTGCATGGCGTGTTGCATCCACTCATCTCAGGAACCATTAGGGGTGCACTCTCTTTCAAGGCAGTTGTCTCCATGTCTGTCATCTTATCATCCCTAATACATCAAATTCCGGACACAGTTTTAAAGCCAGCCCACATGTGTCAGCCTTCAAGGGCAGAGAGCAGGGGAAGACTGTGGACAGCTGATCGAAGGTACCCGTGAGAGTCCCAGGACTTTTGAGTTCTTCTCCTAAAGACTAGATTGCCAACCTTGCAGAGTTCTCTGAGTCAGGGACACTCCAGGCATGAGAAACAGCCAACGCAAAGGCTGCTTCCAGCCTTCGGAAGGTGGCCAGCCCCCAGCGAGCCCCAAAGCCATGGCCAGATAGTGTCTCATGTCCTGGGAGTGCTAACCCCTCCCTGTCCTATTAATGGGCTCCCCGGGGCCTTGCTGTTCCCTCTCTCCACTGCCAGCCTCTTTCTCAGCTTTGACCATCCGGAGCATCCAGCGCAGTAGAGTTAAGGCCTGTTGAGTTCCGAGTCGTCTCTTAGCTCCTTCTTCCACAGGGAGTGACCTCTGTCTCTTGATTCTAACAGCTCTTGTGTATTTACTGAATGCACCCCAGGGCTGAGAATTTGGCAGGAATTATCTTGTTCCACCCCAGTGCAAACTCAACAGAAAGGGGTTATAGCCCCATCTTCAGATGGTTGAAATGGGGATCCCTCCAAACACCATGCTGCCATCCTTACCTGCTGACCTGCGCTGTCTCACTGATGACCCCCAAGGGCTGTGAAATTCAATGCTTGAGACCAAAACAGGATGGATGTAGCAGATTCAGAAGAGCTTCTGAATCAAATTTCCTAAAGGGGCAAAGGACTTTTTTCAGATTCTGGGTTAAAGGGTGGAAGGGGAAGAGGAAGCCCTCCAGATAGCATCCCCAATCCCTTGGACTGACTCCAAGTAGCAGAGACGGGTGGGGCAGGGGTGGGGGGGGGGTGGAGGGAGTGTCTCTGGGAGACCTGCCTTCTTTGAAGCCTTGAGTTTTTATCATAGACCATGATAGACAAGTCAGCTACAACTGAGCGACTGAGTGTGCAACACAACAGTATATAGCAGAACTGACGCTGGGCGTATTCTTTCCCTCGCTATTGCCACTGGTGTCTTTGCCTTTTAATGGGCCCTTGGTGCATTTCCACGCTCTGGACCACTCAAAAATCCCCAGTAGAAGGCAGAAAGCAGATGTTTTCCATGTGAAATTCCACAGGATGGTCCCTTTAGCGTGAGAGCTGCCTGGCACGCTCCATTGTCCCCAGCCAACCACGCCCTGACTAGACAGGGATTTCCACCTCTAATCACAAAAGTGCTTTCTAGCGTCAGTGTTTCCTACAAAAACCGGGATGTTAATCTGATGAAGGAAGAGCTAGTTTATCTTTCATTGGCAGGGCCTTGCCTCCTCCCTCTCCCCATTTTCAAGCAAACCCTGAGAACTGTGATATTAAGACAGGAATGTTCTGAACCCACCTGTCACCTGTGAACATACGCAAGCCTCCTCGGATCCAGCCCACCTCCTCCCCACTCTTTCTCCTGTCCCACAGGAATAAACCCACTTGTGATGAACCCCAGAGCAGTGGGTTGTGTGAGCACGTGCTCTGAGGATACTGAGGAAATTGATGTGACTCTAATATGCCCAGTTTCCCCATCTTGCCTCCTTCCCTGTGTCCGGCCTAAGACAAGCATTTCACATGCTAGTCTAAGCATAAGTTATGCCGTGAAACTGGCACAGAGAAGGCCTCTTGCTGGGCTGATCTCTGATCCGTCATAACAGATACTACTGGGCTGCTGTACCTGCTTCCCATTTATTACTATGATCCGTGCTAATTACATCTACTCACTGCCTCCCTCCCTCCCATCTCGGACCCCTGGGGGGTTGTTCAACCCCATCCCCATTCAACTCTCAGCCCCTGATTGCTAATCTGTGGTCCCCAGGAGAGGGTCTCCAAGCAGGAGCTTTCCCTTTCTCTCTCTTCTTTCTACCTCTGTTGGGCTTTGCATGCTTCAAAGGTCAAGCGGTCCTATGGGCTGGTTTTCGTTTTCTGGGGCCAGATTCTACTGTGCAGAGCTCTGTGGGAGGACTCCTGTCTGCGAGATGAAAACCTGGCTTAATATCTGAGGAAAGAAAAATCCAGAAAGCCTGGGCTCTTAAGGGGGATATCGGGAGTCTCAAACCCATCTGTCCACTCATTTGTAATGAAGAACCTGTCGGTTACCTGGGCAAGAGCCAGGGCTGGTTTTCTGCTGAGTTGGAGGTTGAACCCCCTGGGGGACACAGCCAATGTTTGCCAGAAGTGATGATACGCTCCCTTCTACCTTGGCGGAGAGAAGGCTCACATATTTAGGGCCAGTCCTCTTTCCGGATGTGGGGAAAGGGACGGGGACAATGGGAATTGGGTGACTGGGGGCCGTGTCCTCAGGGCTGACTAGAGCTGGTATGGTCTCTAATTTAGCCAAAGCAAGGAAGAAGCTTCCAGATTTAGCAAATAAAAACAAAGGATGCCTGTTACTTTTGAGCTTCACATGTTGTTTAGTCGCTAAGTTGTGTCCAACTCTCTGCGACCCCACTGCAACACGCCAGGCTCCTCTGCCCACCACTATCTCCCCAAATTTTCTCAGACTCATGCCCATTGAATCAGTGATGTTATCTAACCACCTTATCCTCTGTCTCCGCCTTTTCCTCCTCTTTCCCAGTATCAGGGTCTTTTCCAATGAGCCGGCTCTCCGCATCAGGTGGCCGAACTATCATGCTTCAGCATCAGTCTTTCCAGTGAATATTCAGGGTTGATTTCCTTTCGGATGGACTGGTGGAAAGTTCTGACAAAACATGGTCAGCTAGAGAAGGGGATGGCAAACCACCCCAGAATTCTTGCCTTGCGAATCCCATGAACAGTATGAACTTCAGAAAAAGATGACGAACTCTTTAGCAGAAAAATGTCCCAAGAATCTGAAATTCAAATTTTCCCAGGCGTCCTGGGTTTGTCTGGCAAACCAGAAGTGGCTGTGCACCGTCCTTCTGGGGAGGTTAGGTCCTGGGGAGGGACCAGGTGCAGAGGCCCAAGTTCAGAGGCAGCCAGGCAGGGTGAGAGGCAGAAAGGAACTGGGAATTAGGTCTAAGTGGGAGTGAGTCTACAGCAGTGTAGCTGACACCAGGACAAACCACTTGGAACAAAGGAAAGTCGGATGGCAGGGCCACTGAGATGGGCTTTGCAAGTTTGACACCTGTTCTTTGTTTGGGGCTATTTTTGGCTGTTATGGGCTTCCCTGGTGGCTCAACTGGTAAAGAATCTGCCTGCAATGTGGGAGACCTTAGTTCAATCCCTGGGTTGGGAAGATCCCATGGAGAAGGGAAAAGCTACCCATTCCAGTATTCTGGCCTGGAGAATTCCACGCACTACAGTCCATGGGGTCACAGAGTCGGACACAACTGAGTGACTTTCACTTTCACTTGGCTGTTATAGGAAATAATGATTCTAATTTCTGAGTCACTGGGAATCTATCTCAGAAAGTGTAGAAGGAGATAAGCAAAGGTTATCTGTTGGTCCTTCGGAGAAAGAGAGCATGTTTCATCCTTTTTATATGGAAGTGCTCTGAATAAGGGCTAAATGCAGGACAGGGCCCCAAGGGCAGATCTCTCCCTGCATCGCTTGCCTAGCACCTGGTATATATTTTGAATAAATACTGACATCAAACACTCGTCCAGAGACACACACGCGTGGCAGTGTGTGTGCGTATGTGGGTTATGAGTGCTGGGGAAGGACCACAAGGAGACGAAATCAGTCAATCCTAAAGGAAATCAACTCTGAATCAACTGGCAGCAACGATGCTGATGCTTCAATACACTGGCCACCCGATGCAAAGAGCCTACTCATTTGAAAAGACTCTGATGCTGGGGAAAAAAATGAAGGCAGGAGGAGAAGGGAGTGATAGAGGATGAGGTGATTAGATGGCATCACAGACTCACTGGACATGAATCTGAGCAAACTCTGGGAGATGGTGAAGGACAGGGCAGCCTGGAGTGCTGCAGTCCATGGGGTCTCAAAGAGTCAGACATGACTGAGCGACTAAACAACAGCAAAATCCTCATAGCAACCCTGTGAGACGGGAGCCTTTATCACATCCATGTCACAGATGAGGGATTGGAAGTGGAGGCCCAGGTAGCCCAGCAGCCTGCTGGTGAATCAGCCAAGGGCCAGGATTCAGACCCATCCTTCTTGGCCCCTGTTCTTAGCCACCATGCTCTGTGGCCGCCCCCAGGGACAGGTCACGGGAAACACTTGTCAGAGTTGGTGAAAATGGACCAATAAACTCAAAACTGGGGAGACTTCTAGAGCAGCCTCCTGTCTCCTACCACTCTCCTCACATATCCCCGGCCCCTGATCCCCAGTGTATGTCTGAGCTATGCTGGTGGTGTTATCCATCCCAGACTTCTAGGCACTTCTGCCCCTGTTCCCTCTCCTAGACAGACAAGCATCTCAAGGGCACATGGACCCCGCTGAAGGCTCAGGTCAGTTCCCATGGGTTCACTCCCAGGCAGAAACCCATGAGTCATGCCCTTACAAGGGGACAGAAGGAAAGCCTGGGGCTGCTGCAGCTTTTTTTCTCAGCATAAGAGTGGCCAGACCCACTGGACTTTTGCTGAGAACACCAGTTAAGGGCATTCTGCCTCATCTTTTGAACTTTCAGGGGTCAAGTGTCATGCTCTTTACATAGATGGGATAACTCTGACCAGACTGGATCACGTAGCAATGCCAGACTCCACCCCAGAAACCATTCCAAGGGCGAGAGCTGTGCCATGCTTTGCCTATGGGACAGCGGGAGCGCCACTTCCTGCACTTTTCTACCAGGTGGGAAAATAGCTGTCATAGTTCCTACTGGAAAATGAATATATTTAGCATTTGTTAAATTTAGACTTCTCAGTGTTTCTCTGTCTCTAAACAACTACACACAAATAAGATGCAACATTTCTAACTCAAAATAAACAGAGCAAATAGTTTCCCAGATACGGCAGTCCCTGCATGAGAGAGTGCTTGCTGGCCACTGGCTCTGCTCTGTTCTCACACTGGGCTGAGCCGGGTCAAGGGTGGCCCTGTGACCCGGATGCACAGAGACGGCCAGGGTGACGAAGTCGCTGCTTCTGTATGGACCCGTCGGACTGGTTTCTGTTGTGATGTGGTGCAGCCCTTACCAGTCCTGGGTTTCTCTGTATCGAATGCTGTGTTATGGAATGGGGATTTTCTAGATCAGGTTTGCCCCAGATTGACAGAATCAGGAGCTCTCAGGATTAGACAGGGTTGGAGCCTCTTGATACGGCCAACCTCCCCAAGGGAGCATCTTGAGGTCAGTTCTGGAATGAGGGTGACCTTTGCCAAGGTGACTGTTTCAATTCCAGGCAACTTCTTGGTGCCCCTTGGCAATAAATTGGCTCCTCTGTGCCTCCTGGTGAATTTCACATTTATTTCCATCCACTGCTCCAGTCTCTGCCCTCTAGGTCCTCAGAGAACCTCTGTCCACAACAGACGTATCAAAGTATTTGAAAATAATTATCCGGTCACCCAAGTCAAAGAGTGCTAACTTCTCCTCTTACCTGGACAGCCTTTTAAGTAATTGTTGAAAGGATGAATTATTCAACATGGTGATGAAGTAATTGGTTTACTGCTGAGGATACATCTTTATCTCAGCTGATGAGTCAAATACATTCCAGTTGAATTAAAGCTAGATTCTTTTTAAATGGAATCATAAAATAATGAAAAAAAATTAAAGTTAGTAAAAACTGCCTTGGTCTTTCTGAGCATAAAACCAAAATTAGAATACCCAAAGAATGTTCTCTGATTTTTCAAACCTAAAAATCAGAAGTATGCATATGCTAAAATAACCCATAAAAAGTAAAAGTAGAACACACATTGGGAATACTCTTCAGCAACTAAGAGAAATAACTGGATTCCTTACTACAATAGGAGCCTTCTCAAAACAATCTAAAAATGCAGGCATGAATAAATTGCTTACAGAACAATAAATTCACATGAGAAGTAAGCAGTGAAAATAGTTAATTTTGTCAGCAAACAAAATTCAAACTTAAAAATTGATGCGTTTTCTTCTTATTCGATTGGGAAAGATAAAAGACTTCTATAATGCCTTCTCTGGCTTCAGGTCTGGGAAACTCCAGCTGTGTGGAATGACATGATTCTGAGGATAAATGTGTGGAAATGAACCAAGAGAACAAATTTCACCATGAATCCTGCTGCTGCACTTTATTCTAAGGACTCTACTGAGAATGTTGGCAAAAGGCTTGACTCAAGGCTGATTGATTAGACTTTTAAAACAAGAGTCAAGGCTGTAAGTTGACTGTCTTAAAATGTGGAATTAACAGAAATAAACTTTGATTCCAAACAATGGCTTGTGACCTATTAAATGAAAAAGAGGTTAAAGTCTGATATCCAGTACAAACTCTGTCATTGTTATTTAAATAAGCATGATCTGTTGTACCCTTGTATATGTGAATAGAAATAATTTTGGAAAGACATAATCATACTAGACTATCTATAGAAGATGGAATTACAGATGGCTATTTAATTCCATAACTTATTTCCATAAAATGAGCTTATATTTTTCATTTTTCTAAAAGTAAAAAAAAATGAGGTAGCAATTAAGAGCTGTTATATCAATAAAATAATAGAAAATCCACATACCCAGCTCTGGCATGGCTGTTGTGAAACAATCATCAGTTCAGTTTACTTCGGTTGCTCAGTCGTGTCTGACTGTTTGCAACCCCATGGACTGCAGCACGCCAGGCCTCCCTATCCACTACCACCTCCTGGAGTTTGCTCAAACTCATGTCCATTAAGTTGGTGAAACAATCATACTCTTGGATAATTTATGAAAATATAAAGTGGTGGGAATATTTTTGAAAGTCATTAAGGCATTGACTGAGAACCACATAAATATTCCTCCCTTTTGACAGAATAGTTGCCACTCTAGAAATAATTCAAAAGAACAAAACTGCTCCAGATAAGTATTCAGCACAGTATTACACACTCATGTGGGAAAAGAGTAATCCCACAATAAGAAGCTGAGTAAATCATGATATATAAATAAAGAGGACTATCTTGCCATCATTAACATAGCTGCCAATTTTGATTTAATCCCAGAATGTCGTATTGTCTTAAATATTACTATTAAATCACAAGAATTTCCACTACGCCAGGCGTATGTGCTTGTGTTCACGCTGTCGAGGGAAAGAAGGGAACCCAGGCAATGTGATTTGTTGGGCTTGTGGGTCTGCAGATGAAGACATCTGATATCTCTCACAGTATCATAATAACTTTGTGTGGTTTTGCTAAAAGTGAAACAGAGGCTAAGTGTAAACTGTTAGGATTTGCTCTTAATGAAAACAAAGTGCCTCCACTGATCGTGCTCTCTTTTCCGACGACTCCCACTTGTATGATAATCCACTCTGGAATTCGGCCTGGGGTCCGCGCCAACTTTGTCAGTCAAGCAACTGGGTATTTAGTAGTGGAGACAGTCACTAAATGAGGGTGTTCAATTCTAACTTCATTTAATGGGCATCTTCTCCACCCAAGAACAACCATATACATGCAGAAAAGTTATAGTTCCTCAGATTTTTCGTACATTCTACCATCTATAAGATGCATTGCTCTCTTTTATCTATTTGATCTGGGTTTTATAGTCTTGGTCTTTACAGGTGAAGAAACTGCGGCTCAGAGAAGTAGGACCTTGTCAGGGTCTCAAGCTGTAAGCTGCAGCCAAGGCTGGAACTAAGGGTTCCTTCAGGGCTGCACCACTGCCCGGAAGATTCAGTGCTGAGTCTCAAGGTTAAGACTGTGATCCATCCACTAGGATTTGAATATTTGTTAATAGGTTAAAGAAGTGAAGTGAAGTGAAGTCACTCAGTCGTGTCCAACTCTTTGTGACCCTATGCACTGTAGCCTACCAGGCTCCTCTGTCCATGGGATTTTCCAGGCCAGAACTGGATGGGTTTCTACTTCCTTCTCCAGAGGATCTTCCCGACCCAGGGATCAAACCAGGGTCTCCTGCATTGTAGGCAGATGCTTTACCGTCTGAGCCACCAGGGAAGTCCTGATGGGTAAAGAATGAGCCTGCAGTGTAGGAGGCACTGGAGATGAGGGTTCGATCCCTGGGACAGGAGAAATGGCAACCCACTCCAGTATTCTTGCTGAAAAAGCCCATGGACAGAGGAGCCTGGCGGGCTACAGTCCAAAGGGTTGCATAAGAGTTGGACACAGCTGGGCGATGAAGCACATTAATAGGTTAAAGGAGTTTCTGCTCAGGATGTGATGACCTGTGTAGGCCCTTGGATGATCTCAGACTCGCTCACCAGAGTGTGGACTATCAGTGACCACTGTGGGGACTCTACACTGCCTGCTAGCCTCTCTTCTCTCCCAGCCTCTCTTCTCCACCAGCTTCCCTGCAGTTTGGAGCAGCCACGCAGCTGAGTTGTAACACCTGCATCTTCTCTCTCTTCTTCCCCACCTGGTGCATGGAGGTCAACACCCACAGCAGCCTCAGAAAGCACAGGTTGAAGAGGGCAGAGCCTGAGCTGGCCAGGGTCCCTGGATGGTCAGACCTCAACCACTGACTAGGGATGCTGCTACCTAAGGGAGGGCTCATGTGTTGGGCTACGTGTCCGATATGTTTGCAGCTTGTCTAACCTTCAGTAACACAATGACCATTTACTGCTTCACTTTTCCACATAATATCATCCAGGTCTATCTTTTCATTCTTCTCTACTGACTCGATGGACATGAGTCTGAGTGAACTCCGGGAGTTGGTGATGGACAGGGAGGCCTGGCGTGCTGCAATTCATGGGGTCACAAAGACTCAGACACGACTGAGCGACTGAACTGAACTGAAGGCAATATGTATGAGATTCGGCATCAAAATACCACATAGGACATATATAACCACCATAGACATGTGTCTTTAAGAGAATGACTTAAACACTATCCTTGGATGTTCTCATTTATCGTCTGAGTATAATGATAAAAGTAATACCGACTCAACTTCCTAAGCTGTACTCCTAGTGCTCACCTGTTAGGGTTGCTAGCGAGGACCCGAGGCAGACCTGGAGTCAGGTCAGGACAGGGGCGTTATTGTTCTTCCGTCTCCATCTTTAACTCCAGCGTCAACTTACCCTGTTACAATGGACAGCCCCACCAGTCTCACCAGCCCCAGCATCATCTCCAAACCACTCAGCTGCTCCCTCCCTGACCCTCAATCTGGTTGCTTTCCAGGTCTCCAGTCTCCCCCTGGGTTTCCTCTCCCACCACCACCCACCCGTGCCCACCATGACCCCACCTGCTGCAGACCCTCAGCACATCCCACCTAGTCTCACTGGGAGCGTCCTCACAGGCTCCGTGCCCCGCCGTCTCCCTGACTCCATCCCTTCCACGTGAGGCTGGGGCATCTTTCCTCACGTGCTGCCTGGCTGTCATCACCGACTCACCAACTGTCTGTGCCTCCTGCTGTCTTCATAGACATAAATCCCTCACCTGGTTATTAAAGGACCTCAGCAGCGTGCCCGATGCCCTCCAGCTTTATCTCTGCGACTTCACTCCTCAAGTTTACTTCCAGCAGATTCAGTGGCTGGTCAATTCCCAACCAGGAGCCACCTGCTTTTCCCTCAACTTAGAATTCCCTCCACTTTAAATTCCCTCCACTTTACCCCAACTCAAGTGTTCCTACTCCCTGCTGTCTTTTTAAATTCATTGTGTTAGTTTCTGCTGTACAACAAAGTGCTCCCCTGGTGTCTAAGCCCATGGAACCCTACAAATTCTATACCCCTCCCGCACTGCAAGCCTCCAGCCCAATAAAGCGCTCTAGCATCTCCCCACGTCAGGCAAGGCTCTCATTCTTTTGAAAGCCTTCGAGCTCTGAGTCATCTCCCAGGAATGCCTGCATCAGAAGGCCCCTGGCTGTTTCTGCTTGCCCATTTACCATGCATCCTTGCATCCCCTGTGGTGTTTGGTATGGCACCTGGCACAGAACAGGTTCTTGATAAATATCAGAGGAGCTACGTGCCCTCCAGAGGTAGCAGTCATCACACAAATCCTTCTATACATTCCATCTGAATCCACAGCATCTGTCATGAACTGACTTTCCTGGCGCTCTTGAAATCAGGATCTTCTAAGTTAGAATATCATAATCTTAAGTGTTAGAAAAACACCACAGAAATCCAAACATCGCTGCTTCTTAGCCAAAGAGACTGGTCTGCTCATCCATTTACCAGACTCTGATTGCAGGGCCACGCAGGACACTCTAAGCTCCACAGTGGCTGGGCCAAGGAAAGGGAAGCCGGTGTCGTCCAGTACAGATGGGAAGAGCCTGGTTTCTCCAAATGTCCCCCTCCCCCTTCATGCCCTGGTCACTAGAGCAAGGAAGCACTTGGCCCAGGAGCTGGGCAGAGAGCGCTGAGCTGCAGAAAGTGCCCCACCCTGAGAACTAAGAGCCTGGCAGGGCCTGTGAAGTGGGCTGGAATAGCTGGAATGTTACACATGCTTCCAACCTGACATTTCAGTGCCCCTGAGAAATTCCCAGTTTCTTGGCATTTCCTCAGCATCGGGCTTTCGAAATGCCACTAGAGTGTACTCAGCCAGACATACCTGCAGGCTGGAGTGCTGAGCACGCTGACGCACTGCCGGTGGGAATGGACAGCGGCTCAGCTGTGTTGGGAAACAGTCTGACCACTTCTTGGAGAGTCTAAGATGAGTCTGACACAGGACTCAGATCTCCCAGTCCTAAGTATTTACCCAGGAAATATCCACACACAGACTTGTACACAAAGGCTCAGAGCAGGATATCAGCAATAGCCAAAGGCTGGCAACAGCCCGGCGTCCAACAGGTGGCGGATAAAAAGCTTTGTGATGCATCTGTCCAATGAAACACTACTCAGAAATGAGAAGGAAAGAATCATCAACAAACACAACATGAATGAATCTCAAAATAATTACTCTGAATGTGAGGCAAGACAAAAATGATTACAGACTATGTGATTGCATTCACCTAAAGTTCTGGAAAATGCAAAGTAACTGATAGTGACAGAAATAAGACCAGCGGTTCCTTGGGGATGGGAGGGGTGGGCGCAGGTGGGAGCAAAGGAATGAGATGGACCGGGAAGAAACCTTGGGAGGTGATGCAGGTGTTCTCCACGTCGAGTGTGGTGACGGTTTCGAAGGTGCATAAAAATGTCCAAAGTTACCAAACTGTTCAGTTACAGTATGTGCAGTTTGCTGTGTGCCAATCATATCTCAATAAAGCTGCTTGAAAATCTCCAAGTTGAGTTGGAAGTATATGAAAGAGGATCCTTACTGTCTGAGGTATTGATGCTTTTGAACTGTGGTGTTGGAGAAGACTCCTGGGAGTCCCTTGGACTGCAAGGAGATCCAACCAGTCCATCCTAAAGGAGATCAGTCCTGAATATTCATTGGAAAGACTGATGCTGAAGCTGAAACTCCAATACTTTGGCCACCTGATGCAAAGAGTTGACTCATTTGAAAAGACCCTGATGCTGGGAAAGATTAAGGGCAGGAGGAGAAGGGGACGCAGAGGATGAGATGGTTGGATGGCATCACCGACTCGATGGACGTGAGTTTGGGTAAGTTCCAGGAGTTGGTGATGGACAGGGAGGCCTGGCGTGCTGCAGTCCATGGGGTTGAAAAGAGCTGGACATGACTGAGTGGCTGAACTGAACTGAACTGAACTGATTGTCTGAAGTTCTCTCTCTAGCTTGTAACTCACACTGATGGGGGAGGCTGGTTCATGTCAAGAATTCAGAGCACGAAATGTTTCTAGGGTTGCTCATTTGTTGATGCAGGAGGGGACCAGGACAAGGGCCTGTTCTTGGTTGCTTCCCCAGAAACGTACCCAGCAGTGGGGAGGTGAAGCTGAGCTAATCATCAGAAAGAACCCGGTCGAGCCTTTGGGCCTGGAGACAGAGGCCTGAGCCTGGGCAGGGTGGGGGGTAGCCAGCAGGGAGTGAGGCCATGGAGCCTCGAGAAGGTGGTCCAGGCTCCCACGGACAGTGAAGTGAGTCCAGTGTCTGGCGGGGACCAGAGACTGACGCTCATGGTAGGGCAGACAGCACTGGTGAGAGGAGCAGGTGTTAAGATGGGGGCATCACGGGAGTTCTGCCAAGCAGACCAGAAAATAAAGTGAGACCTCTTTCCCAGGACCACAGGCCACTCAGAGCAGAGCCCAAAGCCCAAGACCAAGTCCTCTGGCAAAAGATTTGAAAGGACTTGTAGATGGTTTGTTGAGAGGTGGCCAGCAATCCAAGGGGCCCTGTCCACACTCCCTGGGACACACAACAAAACATCTGCTTGAGAATCCAACTCTTCGGGAGGTCTCCTGGCCAGCTGTCCTGCCCCAGTGGCTGGGTCTGTGAAGGAGACAGGACAGGACCCCAGGGCTGAGAGGAACTGGATAACTGTCATAAGCATAGGAGTTTGGTGTCATTAACCCACTCAAAATGCACTCAGAGAGTCCCTGCCCGTGCCTGCTCTGTGCAGATGCAGAAGAATGTGGCCCAGATGCTAGCCACATTGGGCTTCCCTGGTGGCTCAGACGGTAAAGCGTTTGCCTACAATGCAGGAGACCCAGGTTCGATCCCTGGGTTGGGAAGATCCCCTGGAGAAGGAAATGGCAACCCACTCCAGGACTCTTGCCTGGAAAATTCCATGGACAAAGGAGCCTGGTAGGCTACAGTCCATGGGGTCACAAAGATTCGGACACAACTGAGCAACTTCACTTTCAGATGTTAACAGGAGGCCACGTTCAAGCCAGAGAGGCGGGGAACAGGTGTGGCAAACAGCCCCGGGCGCAGGCAGGCACCCTGTGAACGCATTGCTGCTTGAATGAGTGAGCGCCACACTTTCTCATTCCAAACCCCCATCACCAACCAGGCAACAGGCAGGCTGCTCCCACCCCTGTTACCTTCTTTGATTCAAAGGGAAGAGGGCAAAATGTTCAGAAACATTTAATAGGGACTTCCCTTATCGCTCAGTGGTTAAGAATTCGCCTGCCAATGCAGGGGACACAGGTTCCATGTCTGGCTGGGAAGATCCCACGTGCTGTGGAGCCACTCAGCCTATGGGCCACAACTACTGAGCCCACGTGCACCTAGAGCCCACGTCCCACAACAAGAAGAGCCACTGCAATGAGGAGCCCAAGCACCACGGCAAAGAGTAGACCCTGTTCGCTGCAACTAGAGAAAGCGCATGCGGCAACAAAGACCCACCACAGCTCAAATCACTCAATCAATAAAATTACTAAGAAAAGCATTTCATGAATTTCTGATCAAATAAAACATACTCCAACTGGTCAAATCATGTTCCTCGTCATGTAGTAATGATGCTATACACAAAGCAAGAGCCAGAAATTCCAAGTCTGTCCAGAAACGTTGGTCTGCTGACATGAGGAGGAAAAAATTGGCCTGCAATGACATTAATGGACGATCGACCACTGAGGGAAACGATGGAGAAGCATCCGCCTGCTTAAACTTCGACAGTGACCCTCCTAGAGCCTCTCGGTGCTCGCCTTCCTCTCCAGGTTGGTGGCGTGGGCTGACCTCCAGATCCTGGCATCTCCAAATAATTTGAAATTCCCTGACTTTTGAAATCTCTTTAATTGTTTCCAGGGCTTTTCCACGGAATGATGTGCTTTCCAAGTCAGATAAGACTGGCGTTCTTCCCATCAGGTAGAGCGCTGAGACATCAGCAGGACTTGTGTGTAATGGAATTCCCATGGCATTTCATAGGCAGAGCGTCGGAAAGGACAGCACGAACTTCCTGAAGGAGGTTCAGGGCTAGAGATACGTTCCTAAGTCCAGTGATTTCCCACAGTGCCAAACAGGATGTAACTCACAGCTGAGTTTTCGATGAACTTTTTACCTCTTGGACCGCCATGGGAAGCTTCATTCATGCTGAACTGTCCTTAGTCGAATTCCTTTCGGATGAGAATGGGGCTGCAAGATTGGCCCTGACCGTGACTTTGATGTTGGTGGGGAAATGCCTGCACCTGTTGGGATGCTGGCAGGGGAGAAGAAACGAGGTCCCTCCCTGGAAGGACAGAGCCTTGGGTTTGGGGCTTGGGGTCGAGCTGAATGAACAGAAAGTGCTGGGGAGGCAGGGGGCATTTGCTGAGCCTCCGGCTCACGAATCCACGATGCTGGAGAAAAGGAGGGGGTCGGGATTCTCCCCCTGAGGATTCCCGCTCTGCACAGAGTGACAGTGGGAGGTGGGCAGGGCTCACGCACATCATGTGACCCTTCATTTCCACTTTACAGACAATGAAACCAAAGCCCAACACAGGGAGTCAATTGCCCACCAACGCTCAGCTCTTTCACGGCAGTGAAATTCCAAGAGGAGGTCTAAACACAGTGATAGGCCCCCCACACAGGAGTCAGAAACCCTGCCTGTATCCCATCGCCTCTAGTACCCGGGGCCACCTTCAGCTCTGAAATGCTGGAATGCTTTACTCTGAATACTCTGAGATGAATCCCTGCTTCATCTCATATTCCCAACCGAAGAGGTGGAATTCAAGTTCACAATCAAAGGCTGGATGGTTCTTTCTGAGGTTTTTGCTCTGGGGTCCAGCACGGTCCCCCTCCCACCCCCGCCATCTCTGGAAACCATTCTTTGGAAGAAATGACAGAAACCAAAAATAGGAACAATATCAATAATATTCACGTCACTACTACTAGTAACAATGGCAAAAATAATAATAATAATACTTGCAACGCTCACCTTCTATATACCAGGGACAAGGACTCTGAGATCAGTTATCTTCTCCCCAGTTTGCAAATGTGGAAACGGATGCTCAGAAAGGGTAAGACATCAGCCCCATGTCATGTTGCTGTGACTATGAAGCTTCAAAGTCAGGGGAATCTAATTTGAAAAACCAGCACTGTGTTCATTCTCTGGGCTCTGGTGACTAGTCTCCAAGTCCAGGGTGGGGCCTCAGTGCTCTAGAAAGAGTGCTTTTCTCACCAATAAACTTAGCAGGCAATAAAATGAAATCACACGCAGACTCTGAGACCTCACCCTTTTCTTCCTTTTGAGGCAAAAGAGAAGGTCTAAAAATATTCATCCATGTCACAGAAGCAATGTAAAAATAAAAGCTGAAGAACCAGTCATGCCAATGGATGGAGACTTTGCTGGGAAAAAATCCTCCTGTGTGCCAAAGGGTGAATGAAGGAATAAATAGGACTAATCATACAAAGGCATGGAGGTCAAAGGTCAGGATGGTTCCCCAGGACAGGAACCACTGCCCTTTGGAACAGCCACCTCACTGACTTGCCTCCTTTGCACATATCTGCATATCCTAAGGTTCATTCTAAAGCTTCCCCGGAGAGCCTGTGTGCTACGCTTCATCCTGGGCTGCAGACCTGGACACGGCAGGCTCTCATCCAGAGCTGAAGATGAACCGTTGTCCCACAAAGCGACCAAGAGCTCAAATGCAAAAATGCAACCATCCCAGATCACCAGAGGAGAGAAAGAGCCTTCAGTAAGTGATGGTGGAACAAAACCATTTAGAAAAAATAACTTATTTAGATTACTGCTTACCGTAGACCGGCACACCCCTTAGATGGGTTCAAGAGGGACATATGCAGTCAGCTGAACTCCCCAGCTGGCTCAGTGTTAAAGAATCCACCTGCAGTGCAGAAGACGGGGCTTCAGTCCCCTGATTCGGAAGAGAAGGGAATGGCAACCCACTCCAGTATTCTTGCCTGGAGAATTCTGCGGACAGAGGAGCCTAGCGGGCTACAGTCCATGGGGTGGCAGAGTTGGGCACAACTTAGTGACTAGACAGCAACAACAACAATGTTATCAACTGTTCTTTAAAAAGCAGAAAAACTCAAGAAAGCAAGCACTGATCATTAAATCTTTGGAAAAGGATGAACTCTCTAAGTTTTGAAGCAATAGAAGAAATCACCAAGAAAAAAGTAGTCAGATTTTGGAAGATAAAAATTTAAATGCCAGTATAATAAAAATGTAACCAGGATTTCAGAGTAAATGGATAAAGAAAACATAACTGCAGTAAATACGCAGACAGAGGGTTAGTTTCACAGCAAAATGCCAGTGGAAGAATAGAGTTGGGGGTCATGAATCAAAGATTTAGTAAATAAATAGCTGGGGAAATTTCCTGCAGCATTAAGGATGGAATAAATACAATTAAAATAATTACATACCATTTGACCTAGCAAGTTAACAAAGTTTATGAAAATAAACACCATTGCCAGAGAAGGTAGGGAAACACAGCCCCTTAGGTCACCAGTGGACAAAACTTCTCCAGAATTCTGAAACCATCTGTGGTGACAGAGCAAATAATTTAACTTCTGGGAATCCCGAGGTAATGAAAACAAATACCTTTAAAAGCTTCAGAGAGAAAGATTTTCATCACAATACAATTCATAATAATGTCAAGCCAATAATATTATAAATACCCCCCAAAGAGACAATGTGGCTAGGAAAACACACTGCCAATGTGATGGCTTATGCTTTAAAGTGTGTATCATAATAAGAAAAACATGTCTGCTGGAATATTAAATGGAAAAAGCAGAACATATACCTGAATATACAGCATGATCAAAACCAAAATAAAAAGGAATTATACGGAAAGTCCAAAGAAACATACCAGGACACTTTTCTGATTGGGTGGGGGTGATTTACTTTTCATTTCATCCTACATACTTGTATTTTACAAATGTGCTTTTATGAGCATGCCAGTGGCTCTCCAGTACAAGTATCACCGGGGTACTCCTTAAAAGTGAAAGTTACCTGGCCCAGATTATCTGATCTAATCTGGAATCCACATTTTTATTAACTGCCAGGAGATTATGAAAATCAATTCTCAGATGCCTGATACTTATGAAAATAAACACCATTGCCAGAGAAGGTAGGGAAATACCTGACAATTCAGTTCTGACATCAGTTACCCAGAATTAGCACAGGACCCAGGCTACGGGCAAAGTCCTTCAGTTCAGCTGTGGTCAGCATCAGATACCACAGTTAGAGGACAGGGTTCCCCCAGGACTGCCCTCACATCGGAGGCAGCCAAAAATGAGACCCTGAAGTTGCTAGACTTCTGCCCAACTTGACTGCAAATTTGGGAGTTCCCACAACTTCCAACTCCACATTCGCTAGGAGGACTCACAGAACTCAGGAACGATCTGTACTTACAATCAGATTTTTTTTTAATTGTACAAATTAACAACCAGATGGAGAGATCCATGGGGCAAAGTCTTCGAGGGGGTTAGGTGGTGGACAGAGCTCCCACACTCTCTCCTCCTGGAGCCCAGGCGTGTCACCCTCCCAGCACATGGGTGTCTTCACCAACTAGGAAACTCCCTTGCTTCTTGGGTTCAGAGTTTTGTTAGGGTTTTACTACCTAGGCCTGGTTGATTGAATACCTGGCCGTATGATTGAATCCAGTCTCTGGTCTCCCTCTATGGAGACGTGGGTGTGGGGCTCCAAGCCACAACCCTCTAATCATAAGCTCAATGTTTGTGGTGTGGCTTTTTCCTTTCCGAGTTTTCCCTCCCTTGCAACTATTTAAGGTCCCACCTCATTAGCATAAACTCAGGTTTGCTCAAAAGGTGCCCCTTACTTCTATCACTCAGGAGATTCCAGGAGTGTTGGAGTTCTGTGCCAGCGATGGGGACAAAGACTAGATGTCTTCTTCATTATATCACAGTGTGCCTGTGTGTCCAGTCACTCAGTCGACCCCAGAGACTCCAGGCTCCTCCGCCAGGGGATTTCCCAGGCAAGAATACTGGAGTGGGTTGCCATTTCCTCCTCCAGGGGATCTTCCCCACCCAGGGATTGAACCCGGGTCTCCTGCAGCTCCTGCACTGCAGGTGGAGTCTTCTCCAATGCACCACCTGGGAAGCCCCCTATCACAATGGACTATAAAGAAGGCTGAGCACCGAAGAATTGATGCTTTTGAACTGTGATGTTGGAGAAGACTCTTGCAAGTCCCTTGGATTGCAAGGAGATCAAATCAGTCTATTCTAAAGGAAATCCATTCTGAATATTCATTGGAAGGTCTGATGCTGAAGCTGAAGCTCCAATATTTTGGCGAACTGATTTGAAGAGTTGACTCATCAGAAAAGACCCTGATGATGGGTAAGATTGAAGGCAGGAGGAGAAGGGGACGACCGAGGATGAGATGGTTGAATGGCATCTCCGACTCAATGGACGTGAGTTTGAGCAAGCTCTGGGAGATGGTGAAAGACAGGGAAAGCTTGGTGTGCTGCAGTCCATGGGGTCTCAAGTAGTGTAGTAGTGAAGTCGTGTCTGACTCTTTGCAACCCCATGGATTGTAGACTGCCAGGCTCCTCCATCCATGGGATTTTCCAGGCAAGTATACTGAAGTGGGTTGCCATTTCCTCCTCCAGGGGATATTCCCAACCCAGGGATGGAACCCGGGTCTCCCACATTGCAGTCAGACTCTTTACCATCTCACCCACCACAGAAGCAAAGAGTTGAACAAAACTGAGAGACTGGACAGCAATAAATGTCTAAAAATCATCTTTTGCAAAATATTAGAATATACATTATTTTAATTTTAAAAAATAAGGTTTAGGTTGTTAATGGGGAAGTTATTTGGTGCTGCTAGAGACAGGGCAGACTCCAGATGGAGATCTTCCAGGTGGGTCTGGGATAGTGATATGGGTTTTCCAGAAGGGACACTTGATGGATGAGTGAGCAGGAGGTATGGGTATACGCTGAGGATAGAGAGTGTACATCATATTTCTGGAAGAAGTGGCATGTTCCAAGATAGCAGGAGTTTAAATTGAGTGGCAAGAGATGGCACCAGGTTGGGATAAACCATGTATGCTGTATACTGAGGTCTAATTTATCTTTTAGGTGAGAATTTCATAATCTAGGCGTGGTATGGTTGATTAATAGACTGGGAATGTCAGAGGATATGGCACGCTTAATACTGTTTTGTGAGTTGTTTTAGTTGTATGCATGTTTACAGGGAGTGTGTACGTGTGAACAACATGTGAGTTCACAAGTATGTTGAAAATTGCAAGTGTCCCACTGCTGCAGCTGTGACTTCCACCAGGGACTGTGAGCTGCTGACCAGGGACGAGCAGCTTGTATAAAATGAGCAAGGACAGGCAGGGCCCATCCGAGAAACAGTTGCTAAGATCTGATCGAACCATGACCCGGGACACTGGCAAAGGAAAGGCCAGAATGGAGATACAGCGGGGAGGTCTGCATGCCTGACTGCCTCTGAAGATGGATGAGGCTGAGAACCATAGAAGAACCACTGAGGAGGAGGGGCTGTGCCATGAGAGACAGACACGTCGACTCAAAGGACCGGAGCAACATGATGTCGAGTGTAGACCTAGCTGTGCCTGCCGCAGCCGTGGACCAGGGAAAACCCAACCCAGGAGAACCAGACAAAGTGGAAAGTGGGAGAAAGGGTGTGCAGCCCACCAGGCTTAAAAGAAGGAGAGGAAGTGACTAGGGAGACAGGAAAGAGAAATCAGGGAGTTTGGAAAGGAGGTTTCCGGGTAGAGACAAGAGCCCCAGGCTGGTCTCCCCCTAAGTCCACTGGAATGCACACGGCATCTCACTCACGAAGCTGTGAAATAAACTAAGCTTGGGGATTGGAGGACATAAATCAGCCATGTTCCAGACTCTGGAAAGAATTTCAGCACTCAACACTCAACACTACCTGGATAGAGCTACTTGGAGCCAGTGATTAAAAACTCATGGGACTGGTTGAAGCAGACAGAGCCTGACCCTGGGACAGAAGAGATTCTAAACAGACTTTCATGTGAATAAGGACTTGGTGTCTGAAGAGACACACTCCAACCCAGCAGAATTCAAATGACTGAGCAACCAAACAGCACCAGGGGAGCTGGCTCTTCGGTTTAAAAAAAATCATAAGATCTTTACTTCGGATCATATCCAAATAAATTTTAGGCAAATCAATGAGTCAATAAACAAAAGAGAAAATACATGAGTATTGATCCAATCTCTCTCTGGCCTTCTGAACAAATAAATCAGTGATGTGGATTATTTTAAGTGGACATGAAAGCAGAAACAGAACCGCTGGGATGCATCCCAGAAAACGAATGGGCTCATTTGCAAAAGAGTGACCACTCCCGTCAACCACTGTCTAAGGCACGTCAGAATTGGGGTCGCCTCGGAGCTGGGTTCTGAAGAGCGAGACGGATTTAAGCAGGTGCGGATCAGGCCAGCAGCATGAGGCCAGGCAAGGGGATGGCCAGGGCTTGGGGTGGCCTGGCTTAATTATCAGGTTACAAAAGTCCTGCATAAACAAAGGGCACCTGGGCAAGTGACAGCATCTGCCTGCCTTCATTTCCTTTCGACTGTCAACATTGACATTGGTAGACCCTCTGAGAACAAATGTAATTACTCAGGCAAATAGCATCCTCTCCACAGGTGAGCAGGTCTGATCCCAACACCTGACCCAGGATCCTGACTCTGGTAGAGAAAATCGCCACCTTGGGAGAAGGAGGCGAGATAAGGTCTAAGTGCTCGTGTGCAGAACTGGCTTTTTATTATTTTCTTCTCCATTAGGTCTATCTAAAGAGTAGTGTTTTGCAAACTGTGTCCAGAAGAGGCTGGGGACCTTCAAACACAGATTCTGCCATCAGGGAAGGAAAAAGAAACTTAAGAAAAAAAGCCAGCAGAGACAGCAGATTTACGCCAGTCTCCATTGTTACCTTCCCTGGAAAGTATTTCAAAGCAGCTATTCAATGGGTTTTGTTTCATCTTCAATGAACACTTTCAAAAATGTCTGGCAACCAGAACAGAGTGCCTAATTTATAGTGCTCATGATATATCATGTTTTTTTAACGGCATTTTCTTTCCTGATATTCAAGAAAGAAACTGGATGCTTAGATTAAAAGATCAGAAAAGTATCCTTCTAGTAATTACAACCATGTTTTGTTCTTGTGTCGTCTTAGCTAAGAGGAGCAAGGAGGCTGGAGAGGCAGTGTTCCTGCCCAGTGTAGGCAGGCTCAAAGACTTCTCCAAATCAAGCAGAAGTGGTTTTCCTAGTGACAAATCCTGCATTCAAAACAAATATCTGTCAGTCTTGAAATTCAAGGTCGTGTTTAACATGCTGCATCAAGGGGCTCACATCCACCGCCAGGATTTTCTGGGACCACTTCTACTGTTCAAGGAGGGTGAAGGGCGATCCCTGAAGAATCTCCACTTCCTGGAGCCTTGATTTGAAAGATCAGAGTTTTATTAACAGGTTCTCACCATCAGTAAAGGGGTTTTCTTCCTTTTAATTCAACACAGTCTTTGTTTACTGAGCTGATGAAAGCCGTTCCTTTCCAATCCTGTCTGTGGTTGGGTGGGGGCAAATTCCACTGAAAGGTGATGTTTAGCCAGAAGGGAGATAAAGATTTGTGTTTTATGATGGAGGGGACCAGATGGTTACAGACACCTGAGACAAAGCTGAGAACTCATTAGCATTTGAAAGAAGCCCTCAAGTCCCTCAGAGCTCACAAGGATTTGGCTCAATGCTTTTGTTCTGTGAAAGTTGAACAAAGGTATTTTTTTTTCCTACTTCCTTGAAGTGAAAGACACACAAGTTTCCCTTTATAATGTGTAGGAGGTAGCTAGATCTTGTAGTTACTAGTGAATGAAAATCTGAGTCTTGTGGGCAGAAGACAGTTCAGTCTGCAGGGACTTAAACTGTCCTGCCTTCAGGTCCCCAGGCTCGGCGAGGTCTGAGCCTCCCACAATGCCCCATCCTGGCTGGATCTCCTGTGCTCATTCTGTCTCTCCACCCAGTTCATTTCCTCTTTGCAAATTATAGGCAAACGTTTGTGTAGATATTTGTCCATCACCCTCACTAAGCCCAGGGTTAGGACAGAGATGCTGCCTGTCTTCACCTCTGCACTCCCAGCCGCAAGCACAGAGGGTGACATCAGTAAATGCATCTTCCGGAAAACAAGGAGGCTTTAGTGACGTCTGCCCTTTGTTTAGAAGGGCACAGGTTTTTCCTTTTTATCTTAAGTGTCTTTAAACTGGCTTCTTTCCCTAAACCAATAAGTGCATTTAAATATCTCCTCTTATTAAGAGAAGGAAGGAAGGAAGGCAGGGAGGAGGGGAGGGAGGAAGAGGGGAAGGAAAAAGACTCAAAGGCAACAAGAAAAAAAGACACAAAGAAAGAAAAAGAAAGAATTATAAATTCTTCAAGTCTGTTTCTTTTTTTGGCTGCACCAAGTGGCATCTTAGTTCCCAACCCTGCACGGCTTGTACTGGAAGTGCAGAGTCTTAACCACTGGACCACCAAGCAAGTCCCAATTCTGCTTTCTTATCTAGTTTATTTCACTAGCAAACTTCTTGAAAAGTAGATCACCCATGTTCCAACTTTCCCCCGCTCCATTCACCCTTCAGCCCTCTGTGGTCTCAGTTTTCCCATTTCTCCACTAAATAGCCTCTCTGAAATACCTGTGTACTTCCATTCTGACAAATTTCCTCTAATACCCAGAAATGCTCAGATAAAATTTGACTGGCCTCTCGGTCAGGGAGCAGGATTCACTGAGTGTCCTTTTCCTCTTTCCCATGACCAGGCCTAGAGAAGCAGATGACTCCCTCTTCCTCCTCCTAATGGTTGTACTGAACCTCCTCCATCACCTCCCAACCTCTCCACCCCACCTCCATCATCCCAAATCCAGCCTAAATGGGGGACAATCCCAGGGTTAGCCCTTGTGTGTGACAAATGCTTGGGTTAACGATCACAGGCCGCCCCGCCGTGCATGCGTCGGCCGGTGACTCCCAAATCCCTTGGCTGCCCCATGACTCCCTGGAGGCCCCGCAGGCTGCCTGGTGGGCACTCCAGGGTCACTGCCTGCACCTCAGTCCTGCTCTGGCCTCGCCTCCTTTGGGGCCACTGCACTGAAAGCTGTGTTTTGCACGTTGCTCTCTCTGTTTCATTCTCAGCATCCAGTCAATTCCAAAACCACAGCTTCCTACCACCAAACCACAAAACACCTTCCCACAGAGAGTTGGGGCAAGGCTCTGAGTGCTGGCTCCTTTGACAAACAAGCTCGGTGGCCCTGTATGGTCGATGCCCATTAGAGCAGGCTGTCTGAATTAGAAAAGACCAGATTCTAGTTACAGAGCAGCACTGAAATTACTTTAAAGACTTTTTTTTTCCAAGATGGCATTTTTTTCGAGGCCTAAGATGTGAAGAGCTGACTCACTGAGAAAGACCCTGACACTGGGAAAGACTGAAGACAACAGGGGAACAGGGCGGTAGAGGATGAGATGGCTAGACAGCATCATGACTGAGTGGAAGTGAGTCTGAGCAGACTCTGGGAGCCAGTGAAGGACAGGGAAGCTAGCGTGCTGCAGTCCACGGGGTCACAAAGACTCGGACACGACTCAGCAACTGAACAGCAGCAGATGCCACAGTCTCGATATCTACCTCCAGGGATCTCCAAGCTCAGGAAATGGAGTCTTGCCTTTTCCAAAAGGACTCTCGTGGGTGTTCACGTCCCTCATTGATTATGTACCACAGCATCCCTGGAGGGCCCAGTCAGCGCTGGGTCACATCTGAGGCTGCCCACGGCATCCACAGGGGTGACCCGTCGCCCACAGTAGGAAGGATGCTGCTTCCTAGGCGCCCCCCTCCTGGCCCGGGAGGGGACGCCACCCTCCAGGGAATGATGAGAGCGGTCAAAGGCTTTATAGGTTCTGCGTGATGGATGTGCTGGGTTTGGGTTCTGAGTCCACTTATGTCTGGAATTTTACATTCTCAGGGGAGCCAGCTTTCACTGAAAGCCATTTCTCACCTTACTGATGCCCAAGAATGTCAGCTTATTTGACTCCTGGCATCCCGCCTCTTCATGCCGCTGCTTCCTCTGGTGAAATGTTATGATTAGACGTTCTCTTATCAGAGGATCTGATGTGAAGCGCTGAGCAGGAAAGAACAGTGTGAAGCGTGGAGCTGGTGCCAAACCCGCCATCACACGCCCCCCAAGAGCACCACCGACAAGCAAGGGAAGCTCACTCACATTGAACCACAGCTGAAGCACCGTTGCTAACACGTCCCCGACTCAGGCAGGGCAATCGTCGGGGCAGCTTAGATGCCAACCACCAGCTCTGCTCCTCTTCCCCATCAGGGCCTCCTCGGAGCCACTGGCCACCAGGGTTAGAACTTTTCTAATGCACATTCCAGTGACTCAGATGCCCAGGAGAGGCTGAGCACCATTGCCCAGAATCTTCCACGTGCATCACTGCCCTTCCAGACCATGCTGGGACCTGATCCAGCTGCTCCCGAGGCACGTCCTGGTCCCCCTCCATGAGGACCTCACAGGCCAGTCTGAGTTCCTGCCCTGACGGAGAGTGGGTCTCACCAGGGCTCCTCGGGGTTTCCCAGGGGGATGTCTGTGATCATGGATTTAACAGACTTGGGGCTGGTGTGATGCCTACAGGTCCCACACTCTGCAGCCCCTAGCTGTCTAATAAGGAGATAAACTCTGCGTGTCCTCATCCCTGGCCACATATGGCTGGTACTGGGGGCCTTCAGGGAATCTCAGTGGCATTTCTGCTCCTTGAGAAAGTGACCTTGAGGAGCCTGTCCTAAGGGGGCGGTTTAGCTCCTTTCACAGTGAGATGCTGGAAACCCACTGATGGTGAGTCCTGAGGGCAGCCTTTAGGCTTTGTTGGACCTGGCATATAAAGAATGCAACAAGGAAGGAGGGAAATATAGGACCGTAATCGTCATAGTTTTCTTAAAAATATGTATTTAGTTAAACAGACCTTACATTAGTTTAATTAGATTTTTATGTAAAAATGTTACATACTTGACCCAAGTTAGTGATTTGTGTCTGTGCACTAAACCTCCTCCACCACTAACTCAGAAGAAAAGGCAGAGAAAAGCACAATTCTGTGCCAATGGTTGACAGCGTCCCCAGTGGGACAGGGACTCAGGACCTCTCCACCACCGCATAGGACTGGTCGTATGGAGACAAGGGTCCACCCTCTGCTGAGAGGGAGGGGAGGGCAGGCCCAGACCAGGGCCATAAATTACGGGATGTCATATGCAGCATCCATGGGACATGAGACAAAGACACAAAAGAAATGAAACTCCAAAGATTCAGAAGCAGATGTCGCAGAGGCTGCAATCTCAGCTTCCACCATCATAGAACTGGAAACACTGACAAACGTATGAGGTCATCCTCTAATGCTGAGGGTTGTGAGCAGGAGGGGAAGGCTGAGCCAGGAGCTTCTGTCTTAATGTTCAAAGGGATCCTACAGAAGGAGCTGAGTGTGAGAACCTGCCAGGAGGCCTGCAAAGGATGTGGCCACACAAGTGAGGTCGTGGGGAAGGGTCAAGGCAGCCTGGCAGACCAACATAGGTTTCGGTACTGGGAAGTGGGCAGATTCTGTACCAAATACCAAAAAAGTGCGGAAGCAGTTTTGGAATGAGGTGATGGGGAGAGGCTAGAGGAGTGTTGAGGTTCAGGCTCAAAAAGCCTGGATTGCTGGGAAGGGACCAATGGTGGAAATCGGGATGTTAAAGGCCATTCTGCTAGGGTCTCAGGCGGATGTGAGAAATGTGTCATTGGAAACTGAAGGAAAGGTGGTCCTTGTTATAGAGTGGCCGAAGTTTGTAAATGGCTGTGCTCTGGAGTTTTCTGGAAGGGTGAACTTGCAAGCAACAACACTGGATTTTTAGCCGAGCCGATATCTAAGCCAAGCGTTGCAGGAGCAGCCTGGTTCCTCCCAGTGGCTTATGGTCAAAAGTAAAAGGAGAGAGATGAATTGAAGAAGGAATTGTTAAGCCAAAAGCAGCCAGAACTGAAGATTTGGAAAATTCTCAGCCTATACGTGTTGCAAAAAGAGATAACTTGTTTTGCAGAGAACACTGGGGGCATAACTGAACGACCATCCAGTAAGGAGATGTGTATGGTGTGAACCATGAGCTGCATCAGTCCGCACAGAAGAAGCAGGGGCAGAGGTGAGTGTTTACCAGCAGAAGCATGCCAGCTGGAGCCGAAGGGGATGGTTGCTGCTGTTCAGTCACTAAGTCGTGTCCGACCCTTTGCGACCCCATGGACTGCAGCGCACCAGGCTTCCCTTCACTATTGCCCAGAGTTTGCTCAAATTCATGTCGGTTGAGTAGATGATGCCATTCAACCATCTCAGCCTCTAAACTTGCCTGTGTTTGGGAGTCTCCAGCAGAAGCATGGGCAGACAGTGGGCTGCCACGGGTTCAGGGGCATTGGCGGCAGCAGTCCTAGAAGGCACAGCACGTTGGCATAAGTCCTCTTGGAGGAGGTCGCCGTTAGCCCTACCACAGTGCCTGTAGCTCTACCATAGAGACTGCAGCCCCCAGGACTGGGCCACCTCAGGCTGAACTACAGGGAGAGAGCATGGTCCCAGCCATTGGCAGAGCAATGGATTCAAGATTTACTGAGCATGGCCTGCCCACTGGAACAAGACCCAGATTTCCCCACAGCCAGTCTCTCCCATCTGGAAGCTTGCACAAGCCTCTTATCCTCACCCATCAGAGGGCAGACGAAAGAAGCAAGAACTTCAGTCCCATGGCCTCCAGGATGAAAGCCAGAGTTACAGAAGTGAATGGGGACAGGACAGGATGAGGGAAGGACTTAGATTCCACAGAATGGCATCAAAGAGCTATTGGGGTGTGAACATTTGGTATGTTTCAAGAAAAGGGAAAATGACCCTGAGGGAAACACAGAGATCATCAGAGCCTCCACCAGAAGGACCTCACCCAAAACCAGAAGCCTGGGGCTATAGCCCAGCAGACCATGTAGGCAGCACTGCTGACCCAGAGGGTCTGGAAGGCAGTGCCTTTAGCCAAAAACATTTACTCTCCAGTTCCAGATCTAACAGGATTTGCCCTGCTGGGTTCTGGACCTGCTTGGGACGCGCTACTCCTTCATCCTTTCCGGCATCTCCCTGCGGACTAGTGAGGTGGGTCCCATGCCTGGGCCAGCCTTGTATTTTGAGAAAACATAGCTTGTCTGGTTTCACAGGTTCCCAGATGGAGAGGAATTCTGCATCAGGATGAATAGTATGTCCAGCCTCGCCCACATCTGATTTAGATGAAACTTAAATGAGACTTTGGACTCATGATTTTAGAGTTGATGCTGGAACAAGTTAAAACATTTGAGACTGTTGAGATGGAATAAATGTGTTTGCATGTGAGAAGGGCATGGATTTGGGGAGACTGGGGCAGAGTGATATAGACTGAATGTTTCTGATCCCTCTAAATTCACATGTTGGAGCCCTACTCCCCAGTGTGACTGTGTTTGGAGATGAAATAAAGCCTGTGAGAAGGTGATGATGGTTAAATGAGGTCATGAGAGTGGGGCCTGAATTCTCTAGGAGCACTTCTAAGAAGAGGGAGAGACACCAGAGGTCTCTCTCTCCTCCACATGAAGATAAAGCATCAAGTCAACCGTCAGCCTATAAAAAAGCAGAGACATCACTTTGCCGACAAAGATGTGTAGGGTCAAAGCTGTGATTTTTTTCAGTAGTCATGTATGGGTGTGAGAGTTGGACCATAAGGAAGGCTGAGCGCTGAAGAATTGATGGCTTTGAACTGTGGTGTTGGAGAAGACTCTTGAAAGTCCCTTGGACTGCAAGGAGACCAACCATTCCATCCTAAAGGAAATCAGTCCTGAATATTCATTGGAGGACTGATGTTGAAGCTGAAACTCCAATACTCAGTTCACTTGATGCAAAGAGCCAACTTATTGGGAAATATAAAAACTCCGATGCTGGGAAAGACTGAGGGCAGGAGGAAAAGGGGACGACAGAGGATGAGATGGTTGGATGGTGTCACAGACTTGATAGACATGAGTTTGAGCTAACTCCAGGAGACAGTGAAGGACAGGAAGCCTGGTGTGCTGCAGTCTATGGGGTCACAAAGAGCTAGACATGACTGAGGGACTGAACAACAGCCGTCAGCAAGCTGGGAAGAAGCTTTCATGGGGAAAAGAGTCAGTGGCACCTTGATCTTGGACTTCTGGCCTCCAGAACTGTGAGAAAGCAAATGTCTGGTTTTTAAGGCCCCCAGTCTGTGGTGTTTTGATAAGGCAACCTGAGTCCACTACTAGAGCGCCACTGTAACTCATGGACTGAGCTCCTGGAACTCACTTTGGTGCCACACGCTAAAGGACATGGGCAAAACCGAGCAAGCCGGGGAGTCCTAACCTTGCTTCATGCAACCATCAAACTGACAGCGTAGCACTGATGTACCACCACGTATGGACTTCCCCACTGGCTCCGAGGTAAAGAATCCGTCTGCAGCGTAGGAGATGCAGGAGACGCGGGTTGGATCCCGGGGTCAGGAAGATTCCCTTGGAGGCAACCCACTCTGGTATTCTTGCCTGGAGAATCTGGAAAACCCCATGGACTGAGGAACCTGGCAGGCTACCCTCTATAGAGACACAAAGAGTCAGACACGACTGAATCAACTGCGCATCCACGACCACACAAAATAGATGGCTGGTGGGAACCTGCTGGGTAGCACCGGGAGCTCAGCTCAGGGCTCTGCGATCACCTAGAGGGGTGAGTTAGGAGGGAGGGAGGGGGGAGGCTCAAGAGCGAGGGGACATATGCGTACGTCCAGCTGGTTCACATTGTTGTTCAGCAGACACTAACACAACATTGTAAAGCAATTATCCTCCAAATAAAAGAAAAAAAGAATGGAAGGGAATTATCCAAGTGGATACAGGGATGCATTAAAGAAAAAAAAGATGCAACCACTGGAAACGCATTACCTGTACTTGGTTGAAACCCTACTGCCTGGTGCCTCAACAAAAGAAGTGCCCCCAAGCAAGAGGACCGGCAGAGCAGTGGAGACCATGTGGGACTGGGGTCCAGTGGTCCAGGTCCAGAACTCCTCAGCCATGCCTAGCAGGGGAAGCCAGGCCCACTGGGCACATCCCAAGGGAGGGCAGTGTGGCCCAGAAAAGGTTGATGTCATGAAGCTGTCAACCAGACCGGTCAGAGCCCCAGGGGTCCTCTGGGAAAGACCCCAGATGTCATAGGGACTGGGGACTCTCCCTGCACTGGCAGGAGGGCCACAGAGGGAGGGCCAGGACTGTGTTCTGCCAAGTTACCAATCTGTGCCCACTTGGCATGCAAAACACTAAGATCATGGCATCCAGTCCCATCGCTTCATGGCAAATGGCAGTGGGGGGAAGTGGAAACAGTGACACACCCTTTTCTTGGGCAGGGAAGCCTGGTGTGCTACAGTCCATGAGGTCACATATAGTTGGACACAACTTAGTGACTGAACAGCAGCAACAGCTGGTGGGGCCCGAATCAAGTCCAGGATTGCCATCCCTATGTCCATCCATTGACTCAATGAATATGTATAGATCACCAGCCCTTTGCCAGGCATCATTCGGAGCCATCTCAGCGTGCTCTGGTTGTTAGGACAAAAGTACCATAAACTGATGGCTTGTGGACAATAGGGCCTTCTTACAGTTCTTACAGTTCCGGAGGCTGGAAGCCCACGACCAAGGCGCTGGTATATTTGGTGTCTGGTAAGGACCTGCTTCCTCACAGACAGGGTGGAAGGGGCAGGGGAGCTCTCTGAGTCTCTGTCATAAGGGCACTAATCCCTCTCATGGAGCCTCCACCCTCTCGACCTAATCATCTCTCAAAGGTGCCCTCTCCAAAATTAGAGTCATCTTGGGGACTGGGTTTCAACTCATGAATTTGGGGAGACACAAATATTCAGTCTAGAGCATACGCTCTGGAGCTTCAGCAGTGAACAGACAAGGTGTCTTCTAGTAGCGCAATGACGGCCTGAAGGCGGGAACAGATAAAGCCCTGGCTCAGAGGGAACGGGGCGCGGGTACATGCATATATGGGATATGTGGGATAGATTCACATCGTATTGATATGTTCAGTCGATCGGCCGTGTCCGACTCTTTGTGACCCCATGGACTGTAGCTCACCAGGCTCCTCTGCCCATGGGATTTTCAGGGCAAGAGTACTGGAGTGGGTTGCCATTTCCCTCTCCAGGGGATCTTCCTGACCCAGGGATTGAACCCATCTCCTGCACTGGCAGGTGGACTCTGTACCATTGAGCCACCAGGGAACATACGCACAGTTGATTTCTCAATGAGACAGTCACTGTGAAGTTGCTTGTTGTCTTCATAAAATTGAGAGTTAAAGGGAGAGGGCCAGGTGGACACATGACCCCTGTTCTGCAGACTCTTCTTCCACCGCAGCCAGGCCCCTCCTCACATGACCAGCTCACAGCCGTTTTGCCTCAGGTGGGTGCCCGGGGCGCCTGGCCCTCCCAGGCAGGCCAGTCACACAGCCACCTGCTGCCCATGGCTTAGGAGGACTTAGCTTTTCTAGCCTTGGAGGAAAAGTGACAGGTAATAATCCATCCGGCCACCTCACCCACGTGAAGCTGCTTCGGCTACATTTCCAACATGTGGGCATGTGTCAAGTCCATGTGCCTTGTTATTCCTGGATCGCGTCATCTTCCTGCAAACCCCGAATGTTGCTTTCATAAGGCTTAGGTGTCACGAGGGCCAAAGGGATCGCACATGAATGCTGTTTTAATAGGCACAGAAATACAGCTGGTGAACCTCATCATGGCTTTCCTTATTATATTTTTTCTTATATATACAACCGTTCGTGTGCCAATGTCAACTGTTAAAGGGACTCGTGTTGCAACTACTATGAAAAAGCAATAAATCTATTCTCTATGTCTGTTTCTCCATTGCTGGAAACTTATATTACCGTATATAAAATAGATAGCCAACAGGAATTTGCTGTATGGCTCGGGAAACTCAAACAGGAGCTCTGTATCAATTTAGAGGCGTAGGATGGGGTGGGAGATGGAGGGAGGTTCAAAAGGGAGGGGATGTGTGTGTACCTATGGCTGATTCATGTTGAGGTTTGACAGAAAACAGCAAAATTCTATAAGGCAATTATCCTTCAATTAAAAAATAATTTTTTTAAAAAAGCAATAAGGAGGTTGGAACACTCAATTCCTGTTCTCCTACAAGAAGCCCCTTTGACAATAATAAGGTCTCACCTGAACGCTTTATCTTGTGTTTTCAAAGCATTTCTACATTTTCTTATTTGATGGCAGCACCTCTGTGATGTTGGCAGACTAGACTATATTTTCATCTTTTAATAAGGAGCTGTTTTTCCACACATGCCTTGGCTGGTCAGAGGCAGACCTGACTTCAGTGCCAAGTCCTGGCTCTCCAGCACCCAGCCCCAAGTGCCCAGAGCACATGACCTGGTGAAACTGTTAGGGGAACCACTGACTAAAACCATCTGCCATGGTCAGGCCTGAAGGTAGCCACTGGCACGAGCTAAAGTTATCTTCCTGGAAAGGAACACAGCACTAACAAGTTATCACCAACTGGAAGAATTTAGAGAAGGTTAAAAGGAGAGAGGAGATGCCAGCCCATATGTTCTACCAACCTCCCAGAATCCTCCTTGCTGGAAGCCATCTTGGCTGAGCCACGTATGCGCCACTAGGAAGGGCCCCGGGTCAGAGTGATTGGCCAGAAACAAGCCGGAAACTAACCCCATCACCATAAAGCCCGGCACTGTGAGCCATGTGGCCGGGCAGTCCTCCAGGGTTCCCTCACCCTCCTGCTCCCTGCCCAGGCGCCCCTTCCTGACTGAGTCTCTTGCTGTGTCAGCCTGTGTGTATCCTCGAACAACTGAGCTCTGAATGTTAGCCAAGAGCCCTGGAAAGGGTCCTGCTTACTGTAACAAACACTCTCCTTTCTGTTACCTTCAAATTCCATCCAATACAGGCCACCATTAAACTTGTCACGGTTAATTCAGGACCTGCAAGACCCATTTTGTCCACAAATGCAGATACCTTCCTTTTTATACTCAACGGTTCTTGCTGAAAATCCTCAGTCTTGTCAGCTCATCCTTAATGTGGACAGTGCCAGGACTCTTGAGAGGACAGAAGAAGATGGTCCTACTTGCTAGCATCTCCCTCTCCAACTGGCCCAGGCAGAGTGCATGGTGGGGGGGCAGTGGTTTTCCTCGTAACAGAGGTGGTGACTGAGCTTGTGATGGGACAGAGGGTTGTCTGGACATGTCAAGAGTTTGTGCTAATCAGGGGACGGTGGAGGTTCCCAGAAGTCCCAGCAAGGGACCCCCAGTCAGGGAGCCCTGCCAAGACCCAGGGTGTGTTCCTAACTGATCCAGCCTGTGGCCCCAGAGTTGCCCAGAGAGTCTGCTGAGCTAATGTTTATTGATGCTGTTTTCTGTTAATTAAATTAAACCTCTTTCTGAAGCAGCGCTGGCAGGCAAGGCTGCCTGGGGGTGTGTGGAGGGGGCCTGTTTTCCCAGGTGCTGGGGTGGGGCCCTAGCCAAGGGAAGTGAAATGGGATCCCCCCAAGTGTGAAACCCCCCTAAAGTAACCCTGCCCTTCATGCCAGAGGCCCCCCCACCACCCGGTCACCAGGGCTGCACTCGGAGTCCAGCACATCTTGCTTCGATTCCGTGCTTTTTACATAAAATTCCAAGCAGAAAAATAAAACTGAGACATAATGATTTTGACTGGAAATTACTGCTAACGTAAAGCATGCTAAATGTCACTAAATTCATGGATTACGATTCCCTAGTGGACAGCATACTAGTCTTGTGTTCAGAAAATCAGAAATCCAGTGCATTTAGAGCCACATGATTTACCAAGAAGATCTGAAATGGAATCAAAGTGGCTTCATTTACATAGCCCAGATACGGTGAAAACTTGCTGTGGTTGTTTTTAATGACTGTTGTTCTCTTTATGCGCTATTCCACATCTGCAAATTCATCTTCTCACTGAAATTTATCAGTAACTCCCAAACTAGTACACACAGTGCCTGGTCCATGAGTGTCCAAACACGTGCTCCCAGCTGAGGTCACACGAGGTGATGCTCTGGTTTTTGTTTCAATTCATATTATAACAAGAGGCCTTTTTGGAGTCTCTTTGGTGCCGTGTTTCTCTTTTTGCATTTTTGTGCTTTTTGTAGGTGATTTTGAAGTTTAAGATGTAACGCTGATGAGTCGTTTAGTGTTCCAAGCACAAGAAGATGGTGATGTGCCTTCTGAGAAAATATGTGTGTTAGCTGAGCTTGGTTCAAGCCTGAACTATAGCGCTGCTGGCTGAGCGCAGTGTTAATGAGTGGACAGAACAGCACATTTAGAAAAAAGAATAGGAAATTCACCCATCTCTGTGGCGGCTGCTCTGGGAAATGTCAGAACATCGACAGTGCACGATGAAGCAATGGAAAAGATGGACAAGCAGCTAAATTTATGCTTTCGTGAGATGATGACTGATTTTTTAAATCTAGTTGTTGTGACACCAAAAGCCAAAGAAATTTACGACCATGTTTCCCAAGATCGTGAAAATCTCAGATCCTCCTCAGCTAGCGTTTTATTACAAAGAAATATTGCATGTGGTTTTTTTTTTATTCATCAGAAATGTAAAATAAAATGTTTTTAAACAGAAACACACTTATGACAAGGTTATGTATTGACTGGTTGATGAACAAAGGCTCACAGGAACCTAACCCCATGTGTCCTTTGGGAGCAATGGTTCAATATTTGCAGATTCAGTGTTTGTGGTACCTGGACAGAAAATAACTACTGTGGACCGTGAGAACGAACTGCGAGTTCATTAATGATGAATGCTGTACATAAGGGAAACAAAATATAAAGCCACCAAGGAAAACTTTACCTGCCCCCTCTTCTAGAGACGAGGAGAGTAAATTTTGGTCTCCGCCCTTTCTGCCTTTCTTCAAGGTGTCATTGTTGGTCCTTTATGCCGTTCGTGGTTGCTGCTCTCTTTCTTAACGTTTCCTTGATTGCCTTTCTCAATAAGCATCCACCTACAACCTGATCATCCATTTATTATTGCTGCTTAGTCACTAAGTCGTGTCCAACACTTTTGTGATCCCATGGACGACAGCTTGCCAGGCTCCTCTGTCCAAGGGATGTTCCAGGAAGGAATACTGGAGTGGGTTGCCATTTCCTTCTCCAGGGGATCTTCATGACCCAGGGATTGAAGCTGAATCTCCTGCGTTGGCAGGAGAGTTCTTCACCACTGAGCCACCTGGGAAGCCCCAGTGTAACAGTCCATCCTATAAAGTTACACTGATGCTTATACTGAATCCTCTTTTGTTGGGCAGGGTTTCCAGGTATGGTTGTACAGGTTGCTCACTGCACAACAGCACCTAACGGAAGGACACGAGAGATGAATCCATCTCACGTGGAACCGCCAAACCATGCATCCTGACTGGGGCTCTGTCTCCTCAGAAGAGGGGTGCTTGTCAGATCATGAGCTGAGGACTGGCCACTCAGAGGGCACACTTTTTCCCTCCAGGACACCATATAGGCCAGAGGTGGCCATGATTGGACACCCACGTTATTTCCAGGTTAGGACTTGAAAACCGTGAGGCTGTAACAGTTTCACTCACAACTCTTTCTGGCTCAAGCCACTGTTGGTTAATTATTACTCAGTTCTGAGAAGTAGAGTAACTAGGTTTAGAAAAGACTATTAATTTAAAAGAGGCTACTTCAAGAGACAGAATAATTAAGATGAGCATAGGTTAAAATAAATTCTAACTTTAGGAAAGGTTCTCACCAGTAAATTGCGTGGAGCCAGATTTTGATGGGCTGAAAATGTTAAAGAATTCTAAAGGGCAAATCTTTCTCAGCAACTCTGACCCACCATCTAAGAAAGCAGTGCTTTTATGCAAATAGACTCATTGCAAATCCCTCTCATTTATTCATGAACCTTGAGAAGTGGCGGGGTCCTCCTGGCTTAACCCTGAACGGGAACAGGATTTTAAATAAGGGAAGAGAAGCTGGTGTTTGTTTAGATTCCTTTTTATGCCAGAAACTCTGCCTTTACTTACATTTTCTCAGGGAACCTCCCTACAATGCAGCTTCTTTTGAAAAATTATGTGATTAAATTAGCCATCCTTTTCTGTTTTAGAAACATCACTCATATTGTATTCACTAGACTTTGACTTTTATTGGGGGATATATTTGGTATCAGCATTTTAACTGGTTGTTGCTGTTCAGTCGCTAAGTTTTGTGTGACTCTTTGAGGCCCCATGGACTGCAGCACGCCAGGCTTCCCTGTTCTTCACTATCTCCCAGAGTTTGCTCAAACTCACGTCCATTGAGTCAGCGATTCTATCAAATCATCTCATCCTCTGCCATCTTCTTCTTTTGCTTTCAATCTTTCCCAGCATCAGGATTTTTTTTCCAGTGAGTTGGCTCTTTGCATCAGGTGGCCAAATTATTGGAGTTTCAGCTTCAGCATCAGTCCTTCCAATGAGTATTCAGAGTTGATTTCCTTTAGGATGAACTGGTTGGATCTCCTTGCAGTCCAAGGTGCTCTCAAGAGTCTTCTCCAACACCAGTTTGAAAGCATTAATTCTTCGGTGCATCAACTCTCACATCCATACATGACTACTGGAAAACCCACAGCTTTGACCACACAGACCTTTTAACCAGAGCACTTCTTTATTAAAAGTCTACAACCCAGCATTATCCAGCCCCTGTGGCTTTCTGCCTTTAGGAATCACCACCGTGAGTTGCGTTGGGTTCCATCTACTGAGCTCCTCTGCCCAGGACTGGACAGACCCTCCTGTGTTCTCAATGGTCCTGCTGTCCATCTACTCCCACTGAAGAGTTAAGCCACAGCCATTCCAAACCAATAAGCCAAACAGATGGAGAAATGCTAAAAATGCAATAATTGGCCTTTAAACAAATAATTTCTCTCTGACTGGCTAAAATACATTTCCCCTGCTTATTTTTTCAGCAGGAGCTCTGTCTCCCACCATCCCTTTGACGCTAGCACCTGGCCCCAGCCTCCAAGCCCTCCTCACAGAGCAGCGCCCTTAGGTGAGCAAGGCTGATTCACTACAGCTAATGCAGAAATGTGACCCCCCACTCGTAGAAGACTAGGCAGGGGTTAACGTCCCTCTCCTCCCTGAAACCCCCTGAAACATCATCCAGATGACCTGAAATCAGAGGAGAACTTCATTTCCAGGGAAGGTGTGGTACAGGGCAGTACCGCTGAGCGGTGACCGTGGGAACTCAGGTTCCACGTGGAAGGATGGCCGCGACATCACCCCTCCTGGAAGTGACTGACCGCTGCTTTGCCTTCCAGGACTTGGTCTCCCCTGAACCCCCATAGTGAAGTCAAGAGAGCCTCTGCTCTCAAAGTCCCCCCAGGGGTGGGTAGGAGGACAAGCTGTCCCGATGAGGGAAGGGGGCGTGGCTGTCCTCACGGGGGCAGTGCCTGGGAGGTGAGAGTGTGGTGGGTTGCCCTGATGCTGCAGGGGCAAGACAGAGCTTTCTAAAACTGAGGGTGAGGCTCTAGGGAACAGGGAAGCGCTACCTCCAAAAGCTGGACAGACTGGAGGGAGGATGATCATGAGAGAGTCAGTTCCTAGGCAGGTTGATAAGAAGTCCAGGGGTCCCCAAGGAGAGAGGGGTCTGGACTTCTCAAGGAGGAGGAAAGGACAAACATTTTTTTTTTCCCTCTACATTCCTTAGGATTATATAACAATAATGTATCCTGCTTGAGGACAGTTTCTGGGGGAAAAAAAAAAAACCTTCTGGCTAATCCTGTTATCTTAAAATGTAACTTATGAGAGTGAGTCTAGTAAGGTCTTTACAACCTCCAGACATTCTTTTGAGTCACTGTAATAACTAATTAAAAAGTATATAACTCCATTGCTAACACTAGCAAGGGGGCACTCTTTCTGCCCCCTTCTGATGTGTCTGTCAGAAGCTTTCTCTATCTCTTTACACTTTAATAAAACTTTATTACACAAAAGTTCTGAGTGATCAAGCCTCATCTCTGGCCCCGGATTGAATTCTCCTCTAGAGGTCAAGAATCCCAGAGTCTTTTGTAGTTCAGCAACAACTTTTCAATCACCGCCCCAGGGCGGGCAGCCCCTCCATCAGGGACCACATGGCCAGCTGTGGAATCCTGCAGCCACAATGAGTGTCTCTCATGCTAAGACTCTGCAGAGGGGGGACATGAGGGGGTCTCTCTTTATGGCTCCTGGAGCAGCTGAAGATCTGAGGCTCCAGATCATACTCCTCAAGATGCTGGTGCTATCCTGGAGCCCCAGGCTCCTGAGTCAACGCTGAGAACAGAGAAGACTCCAGATGCTCCTCTGAGCCTTATCAGTGCCTGGTCCTCAGCTGACCTTGAACAGGCAGGCTCCCGGTGCCTCCTGGAGCCCCAGCTGTTGCTGCTGTGACTGTCCACCATATCCACCAGCTCGCCCTTCCTCTGGAGGCTGTTCCACTGTCTCTAAGCCTAAGGCCTGAACCTGTTTGCGCAGAAGGTGATCTCTGCTTATGTCTTCAGCTCTTTTGTCTCGAAATTCACATTTTTTATTCTTCGCTTTTTAAAAAAAAAATATTTATTTATTTTGGTCTTTTTTCTCTTAATTTATATTTTTTTAATTGAAGTATAGTTGACTTACAATGTTTCTGGTACATAGCGAGGTGATTCATGTGTTGTACATATACACATATATTATTTTTGAAATTTTTTTCCATTATAGGTTATTAAAAGATGTTGAGTATAGGTCCCTGTACTATACACTAACCCTTTGTTGCCTGTTTCATATCTGTTTTTTTTTTTTTTTCAATTAGAAATCTGGCATTCTATTCATACTAAGTCAAACAAGTGGAATCAAAATGTCATGAATTTTTTTAGTCAGGCAAATATTTATAAGTTTTCTGAAATATGTATACTACACATACTATTTACATATATGTATACAGAAGCTTTTCTATTACACTTGATAAAAGCTTGAGAAAGAACATAAAAAAAAAGAGATGGAGAAATTGGAAATAAATTTTTAAAATCTAGATGCATATCAGAATTATCTTGGAAGTTTTTGAAAATTATAAATACCCAGGTGTTGCTTTTTTCTCCAAAGCTCCAGATATGTTTCTAATGAGCAGCCATGTTCAAAAATAACTGGACTATATGATTCTTTACTTCTTCCCTTGCATTCAGCAGAGTCTTGCTTTGGGCACATATTAAGAATCTGGAATTCTCACCCCAGCTTTGTTATTAATTAACTGGGGAATCTTGGGCAATGTATTTAAGCTTTCTTGGCCTCAGTTTCCTGAGTCAGAAGACTTCCCAAACACTAGTCTGTAAATTGGTGCCAGTCAATGAAAAAGATTTTATGAGGCCAAAGCTAAATGAAAACCCCAGGGACAGATATTTACATGTGTGTGTAGCTATAACAACTGGTTTGGGAAATTTCTATTCTTTTTCCTGCTATCACAGCTTTCTAGTGGGATTCTTGTAAGGGTGGAGTGATAAATTGTTTTCATTAATGAAACTGTTATTATAATAAATTATTACTGTTTAATGTTTTTATCTTATTGCTACTTTTATATGAGAATATTAGAAATTGAGATATTTTGTTGTCAATATCCTTTATGTTGTTGTTCAGTTGCTCAGTCGTGTCCAACTCTTTGCAACCCCATGGACTACAGCAAGCCAGGCTTCCCTGTCCTTCACCATCTCCCAGGTTATGCTTAAACTCATGATTGAGTCAGTGATGCCATCCAACATTGAGTATAAACTGGCCAAACCAGCCGTTGTCATAAGTTCTTTAAGCATCCAGTTCTCACAATAACCCTTCAAGAAAGGTGGTTCCAACTGGGCTTTTCTGTTTGTTTGTTTTTACCTCATTATATAAACACCTTTATTGGCTATTGGAAACCTGGAATTTGATTTTTAGAGCTGGAAGGAACCAATGAACCACAGTGAGTTTATTCTCCGTGTAGGACCAGTTCACATAATGGCTTTATTTCCTCCAACTCTCTCCTCATTTAAGAAGATGAATCCAATTACCTCTGGCTCGATCCCAAGAAAACAACACCACAATTCTGCCTCCGTGTAATTCTACTAGTTGTTTTCAGATCTCTTGGAGGGAGAGGGAAGGATGACTTGAGGGAGGAGACAGACGTGGGGAACCGGTTAACAGCAACTTGCCAAAGGAGCATAGAAGGTGTAGAGGGCTTGTCACATCCATGGATTCACTGAGAGGCCCCGGCCTCCTGGTCAACCTCTCAGGTTCCCTCCCGCTTAGCCCACAGTTTTGTGAGTGGGCCCTTCGCAAAAGGCATCTGGCAATACCCTCACCTACTGCTGGCTGTTTCCACTCTCAGCCTGAAGGAATGAGAGGAGGAGACAGTGAGAGAAACCCAAGAGTTGGTCCACTGAAGGCAGCTGAGAGGAGATGGGACCCAAGTGGAGGAAGCAGGCATCTCCCCGTGGTCCCTGCCCAGAAGGCCCAGATCTGTTCCCTCCCTCCCTCCCTCTGCCTAGGATCCCTGCTGGCAGAACTCAACCAGAGCTGGAACTCTGGGGGCCCCATGACAGTCATGCACAGGGATGGGGGGCAGAGGAGGAGGGCCTGTGCCACGGCACACAGCTCAGAGAAGGGTACAGGAGGGTCATGGGCAGATACAAGCCCTCGCGGGCTTCACACACATTAGGCATCTTTCACACTCCTTTCCTGGAAAGCCATTTTTAGCATCTCTCTGCTTAGAAGTCCTTCTACGTCAGTAAGGTTATCTCATTGTCTGCTTTCTTGACTGTTTTCTACCTCTAGACTTAAAGTTTCTTGAGGTCAGGAACCATGTCTTAGTGATCATTACATCCTGGGTGCCTATGTAAGAGTCTTTTATTCAGTGCCTGTCGGGGGTGGGGGGGTGTGGAAATGCAGAATAAAACTTCATTTATGACAACACTTAGGGAGTTTTTCAGAGAAGCATATTTTTACTCTTGTGTTTTACTCACTTATTATTCTTCCCAGCACAGATGGAATAGGCAAAGTAAAATATGAAATGTGGTTCATCGTTCCTGGGGGGTTCCCTTGGTGATTCAGATGGTAAAGAATTTGCCTGCAATGCAAGAAATCTGGGTCAGTCTCTGGGTTGGGAAGATCCCCTGGAGAATGAAATGGCAACCCTCTCCAGTATCCTTGCCTGGAGAATCCCATGGATAGAGGAGCCTGGGGGGCTACAGTCCATAGGGTAGCAAAGAGTTGGACACGACTGAAGCGACTTAGCTCTCATGCACGCACGCCTTGTAACAAGAGGAGGAGACACCAGGGGTGTGAGCCAAGAAAAGCCACACGAGGACACGGAGAGAAGATAGCCATCTTCAAGCCCAGGAGAGAGGCCTCAGAAAAAAATCTACCTTGCTGGTACTTTGACCTCCGACTTCCAGCCTCCAGAATTGTGAGAAACCAATTTCTGTTGTTTAAGTCACCCAGTTTGTGGTATTTTGTCACGACAACCTGAGCAGACTAACACAATGACCTGATATTTTTTAAGTGTCATCTCGTATTTGAATGACTGGAGAAAAACTGTCTATGAATAAGATTCACAAAATAGGGAAGCCAATGGCATAACAGTTTCTTATTTTTTCAGTTCAGTTCAGTTCAGTCACTCAGTTGTGTCCAACTCTTTGCAACCCCATGGACTGCAGCACACCAGGCTTCCCTGTCCATCTCCAACTCCCGGAGCTTGCTCCAACTCATGTCCATTGAGTTGGAGATGCCATCCAACCGTCTCGTCCTCTGTCGTCCCCTTCTCGTGTTGTTCTCCTTCTCCCCCGCCTGCAATCTTTCCCAGCATCAGGGTCTTTTTCAGTGAGTCATCTTCTCATCAGGTGGCTGAAGTATTGGAACTTCAGCTTCAGCATCAGTCCTTCCAATGAATATTCAAGTCTGATTTCCTTTAGGACGGACTGGTTTGATCTCCTTGCAGTCCAAGGGACTTTCAAGAGTCTTCTCCAACATCACAGCTCAAAAGCATTAATTATTCAGCACAGTTCGAAATTCTTTGGCACAGTTCTTTGCATCAGTTCTTCAGCAGAATTCAGAAACATCAATTCTCTTCTCTCACTTTAGTATTTCTGATTAACCATAGATAAGACTTTTAAAATGTAACATAAAAGAGCAAAAGAAACACAATTCTATTTTCCCTTCCAGGCAGTTTTAAATTTCTTAGCATTCTAAGCAAGGATTTATGGTGTCATTTCAAAAGCATTCATTTTTTTTTTTGAAAAATGAATTTCTTTTATGGGTGTATCCCATACCTCTATGGTGAATGACCAGAATTTGGGCCTATGAAACCAAAGGACACAGGCTAAGCCCGTTATCAATTGTGCAACATCACTGATATGTGCTGGGAGCGGGGATAAAATAGGGTTTAAAGGAAGAGCTAAGTTTTGAATGTGGGAATTGATGTGTTGGCTCTCGTCATGAACACAGGCATATAACTACAATGAATGAATATTCTAGCAAAGGAATACTGAACTGAGTTGGCAAATCTGGTGTGTAATGCCCCACCATCCACCCTCCCATGTCCAAGGCACATCTAGGTAATCAGCCAGACAGCTGCCCCCTACCGACCCTGAACTTGGTCCACGACCCTCCTTACCAGCAGAGCAGCCACCGTCGGTGAGTCAGGGAGCTCACACGCCCTAAATCCCAGAGCTTTGTCTCCAGAATCTGGTCCAAGCCTTTTGTTCACGTGACTGCTTGCTTGTTCTTTGGTTTCTCAAGCCCCATTTAACCATCTTCTAGTTCTATGCCTTTTTATTCTGGGTGGAATTGTGTCCCCCTAAAGGTATGCTTGGGTCCTAACACCCTGAATTTCTGAACATGACCTTCTTTGGAAACGGTCTTTGAAGGTATAATCAAGTGAAGATGCGGTCACGCTGAGGTAGGATGGGCCCTGACGCAGGGGCCGATGTCCTTCCAGAGAGCTGGCTGAAAAGAGAGACGCGGAGGAGCCACGCCCGCAGGGAGCAGGGCTGTGGGAGGATGGAGGCGCGGCTGGGCGCACGCCCCCCGGGCCGCGGCCCACCCGGCGGCCGGCACCCGCAGCCCCGCGGAGGCCTCGGAGCGGGCGGCCCGCGCCACTGGGCCCCTGCCTCCCGGGCTCCAGGAGAGCGCGGGTTTATCTGCGCCGCGCGCTCTGTGGGCGCTGTCACCGGAGACGGGCAGGCTTGCTTTCTGCCCTTTCCTTCCCGCGGAGTGGAAGGACTTAGGGTCAGTGTGGTGATGGGTCCTGGTGAGAAAGACATACCACACACCACACCACGTACCACACACGCACACACACAGCACATACACATATCTACCACACACACGCACCACACACCACACACCACACCACATATCTACCACACACACACACACACAGCACATACACATATCTACCACACACACGCACCACACACCACACCACATATCTACCACACACACACACACAGCACATACACATATCTACCACACACACACACCACACACCACACCACACATCTACCACACACACACACACAGCACATACACATATCTACCACACACACACACCACACACATCCCACCACATATCACACACACACACACACCACACACATCCCACCACATATCACACACACACGCCACAGACACACCATTATACCACACATGCACGCACACAGCACATATACATATCTACCATACACACACACCACACACATCCCACCACATATCTACCACACACACACACACAGCACATACACATATCTACCACACACACACACCACACACATCCCACCACATATCACACACACACACACACACCACCACATATCTACCACACACACACACCACACATATCCCACCACATATCACACACACACACCACATATCACACACACACACCACATACACATATCTAACACACACACACACCACAGACACACCATTATACCACACACGCACGCACGCAGCACACATACATATCTACCATACACACACACCACACACACCATACACACCATACCACATGCTACACACACACCCACATACACACCCCACATGTCACACACACACACATCACGTACACATATCTACCACACACACACACCACACACACCACACACACCACACCACATGCCACACACACACACACCACATACACACCCCACATGTCACACACATACACATACACATACACATATATACCGCATACACCATACTCACCACACCACACGCCACATACACACACACACACACACACCACATACACTACACATCATACATACACTACACACATCACACATATCACACACACACTACACACATCACACATACCACACCCACAGACACACACTACCCACACCACACACACGTATTCACACCACAAACATATTCAATAATAGATGAAGACCATGAGTGCAGAGTCCTACAATACAATGTGCTATAAATACTTTTTTCCTGACCAAAGGGGCATAGCCCTCGACAGTCAACCCCCAATGAAAGTATTCTGACACACACAGCTATTGTTTGATACACTGTGGTATGTGTTAAGAAAAGAATTGTATTTTGTTTGTCTGTGGCCACAATCAACTGTGAAAGTTCCAGTTATTCTAGCTTCTTTTTCTCTAAGACCTCTAAAACCTGTGGCAATGTTTAAACAGAGCTTCCAGAAATAAATCCCGCATTAAGCCTCACAGATACTGTAGTGTTTGTTAAAATTATACAACAATAGAACAATAAGCTGAAGTAACTAGTGGTTTCCTTGCATTCAGTCTCTATGTCTCTGAATGGGAGTGAGATTCAAAGACAAGATTTGTGGGAAAAGTCATAGTACCCAGGCCCCAAAAGGAGATAAAGTGTGATCATTTGTCAGAAAGCAAAACAGAACTGGTTTTTTCCTTCACATGTGGCAGTTTAGGAACTAGGACAAGCAGATATTTCTGTTTTCCTTCTGACCTTCTAAGCTTTCAATGTTTGATCTGTTGTAAGTTTCATCATGGGCCTTGAGTCAGTGACTGAAGCAGTTGTGGAAGGAGAAGTGATTCAACACAGCAGGACACATGTTTCAGAAAAGCACTGTGGAAAACCGACATCCTTCTAATCGTAAAACCCTTTGATGGCCTTGGTGAGATCGTTTTAATCTTCTGCCATGCTTCACACTATAATAATTAAATCGTGCAAATTAATGCTATTTCTAATTAGTTTCTTTTACAGAGATTTTAACACCAGAGCATTATTTAACCAGATTCATAAATCTTAAGCAATTTCAGCCTGAGTAGGCAAAAGTTGAAACAGGGATGGGGGGCCGTGTTGAAATATTTAAAAGGTTGCTCTGAGTCATTCTAAATCCATTATTTTTAGAGTGAATTGAAAATACCACTCCATAATCATTCATAATCCAAAAAGCTCTCCACAACTGTGCAAACTAAACATCGTCCTGTGAGTTGGAAATTATGGAATAAACACAGATTCTAGGGACCATGGTTCCAGAAACTAATCTCTCTGTGATGGGCAGCCTGGTCTGGACCCCTCAAAACTGCACGCGTGTTCCTAGCAGGCCTGGCTTCTCCCAGTTGTGAAGCTCTCAGTGGGACAGCACCCGCCTGGACCCTGAGATGTGCCTGTCACCTCCCAGCTGCAAGGTCACTGCTCTCAGGAAATGAGACTCGATGTTGGGGAAGATTTGGGGCTCCTCAGCTCCCCAGAACTCTACCTTCTTGGGTATAAAAGGTCTACAGTGCTCCATCAAAACTTGCCTGGAAAAGTCCATCTCAAGGAAACTTAAGCAAGAATGGAGCTGGCAGGTGGGGTCATGAGATTCCCCACTCAGGGTATGCTTCCAGATGCGGGCATCTTCCTAGAAGGCTGACCTCTGTCGGCAAACCTCTGCATTTCATCCACCAAAATGGCAGCCAAAAACACAGGTGGCTTTTGTCCAAGCTCAAAGGAGGTGGTTGCTGCCCGGGTGCTGCACCACTCACATGAACCTTCTGGTAAGGACTCCCTGCCCAGTTGGAGGACTGTGTGCGTCTGACACTTGCAGCTGCAGGCTCCTTCAGGGTCCGCCTCAGCTTGGAGCCATAGTCACCCTCCTCTTCTCGTGGCTCCCAATCAAAGACCTAGCAAGGCCTCCAAGGGCCTGGCCATTCCAGCCATCCCAGGGCTCCTCAGGGCACTCTGCTGGGTCTGCGCCAATGTCCAGTGATGCCCCCTGCCCATCCTGCTCCTTCCCCTTGACTTTGTGGCAGCTACCCCTGATGCACCTCTTCATTCCCACCCCCGTCTTCCTCCATCTCAGCACCAGCTCCCAGACAGCCCAGCCAGCTCGGGGGCTATTATCAATCCCTGCGCGCAGACTGACTGGATCCTAAAGAATCTTGGGCTAAAGAGAACAAGCGGAGTCACGTTTGGTTGAGCCTCCAAGCGAAGGGAAGTGCAGGAGGGAAAATGGGAATTGGGACTGTGAATCGGCGCATGTTTAGAAGGCAGAAATTAGGAGATCATGAAATGGAGAGGCTGTGGATGTCACAGGAACGTTCACAGATGCTGTGGACCCTCCTCTGAGCTTCCTGATGATTTAACCAGCAGTGGGTTCCCTTGTACAGATGCTGTGTGCTATGCCCTGACTTGTGTTTCTGAGGGCTCAATGATAAAGTGTATGTCATCCACAGCTCAAGCTCTGTGGTGCTGCATGCCTCTCCTGGGCCCTTGTAAGACCTCTGAGAGATCAGGACACTTGCTTTGGGGGGACCCCATCAGCAAAGCATCGCCAGAGAAAGAAAATACATTGCCAGATCTCTTATGAGTTGCATTGATTGGGCATTACCATACATTATTGCAGACTTTTAATCATCTATGAGTTATGATTTTACAGTTTTCCTTTTATGGCTCAGACCCCATATCTCTTTAATACAGGCTGTAATGATTTTATCTGGCAGTGTAGTAAGGGGCTGCTTAGAAAATGGGGACCCCCTGGTATTTCCCCCACAGTACACAGTGGCCCCGTCGTGAGTCTGGCAGGGATTTCTCTGGCTCCTTCTAAAGGCCGCATTTCTGTGAGTGAATGCGGAGGGGCTGCCCACACACAGCAAGGCCTCAGGCAGCTCCTGTGGACCGAAGGCCAGAAACTTTCTCCTGTGAGCTTCACATTCTTGGTACTTCAGCAAGGCTGCAGGGGGGATTCTGCGGGCACTGACTCTTCTGAGTCAGAACTTCCAGGTCCCTGATCTGACCTCATAGCTGGGTGGGTCCCTGGGAACAGTCTGCATTGACCCTGGAGGAGTCGAAACTAGAGGCCTCTGAGGGACGTGACAAGGGGTTGAAGGCAGGACAAACAAGCCTGGCCCCTGCAGCGAGAGAGAGCCAGGCAGGTCCGGGCAGAGCTTGGGCTGTTCTTCTGTCTTTTTAAAAAAATATTTATGAACACTTTTTAAAATGTGTTTCATTGAAGTGTAGTTGATTTACAGTGTTGTGCTACTTTCTGCCATACAGCGTAGCGGTTCAGTTATACATTTTTATATACACATATATACGGGGCTTCCCAGGGGGCACTAATGATAAAGAACCCGCCTGCTGATGCAGGAGACATGAGAGACCCAAGTTTGATCCCTGGGTCGGGAAGGTCCCCTGGAGGAGGGCACAGCAACCACCTCCAGTATCCTTGCCTGGAAAATCCCATGGGCAGAGGAGCCTGGCGGGCTACAGTTCATGAGGTTGCACAGAGCTGCACACGACTGAAGCGACTCAGTGCGTGCGCGCGCGCGCACACACACACACACACACACACACACACACACACACATACACACACACACACACGCACGTAATGCATTCTTTTTCACATTTCTCCACTGTGGCTCATCACAGGGTATGGAACATAGCTCCCTGTGCCCTACAGCAGGATCTTGTTGTTCAGCTCTGGCTTTTCATAGGAGGGACACCAGCTCCACTGGGGCTGCCCGTCTCCGGCTTCCTGTCTGTGGTGTCGGGCCTTTACGCTTCCCCATCCCCTCTCCACCCCGGGGTGCGGCACCAGCTGGGTTCCCCTCCTGCAAGCTCTGGTTGGGTTTGGTCAGTAAAGAGCCTGGTGGGGGAGGCCGGGGGTGGGGAGGTCAGACATCATCCTCTTGACCTCTCCCCCTCCCCAGAGAGGTCACTACGCACCCCGGGACAACTGTCTCTGTCTGTCAATCAAATGTCCCTGCCCTCTCAAGGCAGCTGAGTCTTCACCCCGGCTGTTCAAAGCGTGTCCACTCTGGGGGGTCCTGGTGACACGTGGAATTGGGGTGCCCACCATCCCCACTGACTGGAACAGGCATCTCGGCAGGCTCCCAGGGGGCCCCCAGCCCAGCTGCCTTCTGCTCTGCTCCCTCTCAGCCCCCTTCGGTCTCCGCACTGCTGTGGACAGACCGTCTGCCACTAAGCCTTCCTCGATTCACCCGACTGAGAGTCTGTGGGTATTCTCATCTCCCCACCTCCATCTCTGTCTGCAACCCCTCTCTAACTAACCAGGCTCCCATCGTGGCGTGTGATCCATTCAATCATTTCATTCCGCTGGGGACACGCAGACCTGAGGCAACACAGGAGGGTTGGGATCTGACAAGCCCAGAAAGAAAGGAAGCTTCAGACCCAGGGTGCCCAGGGGACAGGCTTGAGCCTGTGGAGGAGAGAGACCCCAGAGGAACCGGGTATCAAGAGAAAGGCCCAACGGTGAGAGAGGCATGAGGGGATTACAGCGAGACAGAAATGCACTCGGGAGTGTGAATGGCGGATAGAACAATGGCAAGGCTTTAAATCTCAAGGTGTCGAGCTGTTGGACATCGGCTCTCAGCAGGCTGAAGACACCCACCCATTTAGACAGGCGCTGAGCAAAGACTTCAGCATCCATGCTCCTTTGACTCTTCAACCTTGACCCCAGGCACCCCTGCTCGAGGCTCTGCTTCCCCGTTTTCGTCCTCAGCTCCCACGTTTGTTGACCTCACACAGCATCTTCCTTCCAGAAAGTGACTTTCGTCCCACTTTTGACCCCAGACCCCTGCCCGGCACCTTGACCCCAGTGCCCCCAGCACCTCCCAGCCCCCTTGGTGCCCTGCTCCAGGCTCCCAGGTCACAGCGAGGAGGAGCTGGATCTCTTCCCAGTGAAAAATGAAGCACCAGACGGCATCTTTCTCTACTTAAGACTAAACCAGATTAATTTGGAGAATGGTATTTGCAGTCTAACTCCTAATGACTGTACACGAATGGATTTTGTCCCACTTTCTGATGAACTAGTCTACTTTCGTAGAATATTTGTCTATGAGAAATATTTGTCTCTTGTGTAAAAATGGCAAAACGAATGAGTGTGAGAGTGATGGATGCAGAGATGTAGACTAGGTAAGTGCTTTCTGCCTGGTCCAAACCCGCTTTTAATTGGAAGCACTCTGATAGATATTTCTGCACTGTCTCGTTTGCAGCTTGAAGTAGTTCAAATAGATGGTCTCGCCCTCCCTGACTTGCTGAGGTCTTCTGATTTTGTAAGGTGAGAGCGGGATGAGACAGCTCCTGCCAGAGGAGGATTCTTCGTGTTTGATGACTTATCCTTGCATGCACATTAAAGAAAACATATCCCAGGCCTCAGAAGGTGGACCCTTTGACACATGGGCACTGCCTCCTGGGGCCAGAGTCTGGGTTATTCCCAGGAGGCCCATCAGCAATGGCAGCCTGTCCACCAGCATCCAGGGGACGCTCAAATTCCTTTAAACTTACCCAGCTTCCCAGTGAGGTCCGGGTCCTGGCCTCCCAGCCTCGGTCATGATCCGTTATTTTGTTTTGAGTCTATTTCTCATCATAAAATTGGAACAAAATCAGTTGTGGAAATTTTCAATATACACAAAAGGGAAGAAAGAAAAAGAAAGGAAATTATATGAAACATCCAGCACCCAGAGCAAATTCTTGGCATCCTTGCATGATTCCCACCAGTCGGTACCACGTGAAAAGGTTTTAAGTTCAGTGGTGATCACGCCATGTATACAGTTCCACTGTGTCTACAGTTTCCGGTTGTGTCCCATCACATTAGAACACAAGCATTTAGGGCAAATGATGGAGCAGATGTCTGTGCCCATGAACATGGTGCCACTCAGTGCCAGGGACAGGCTGCCAAGATGGAGCGGGACTGTGGTCACTGCCTTAAGAAAATGATAAGAGATTTGCTAGACTAGGAAAAAGGAATGGGAAAAAGTTATATTTTGTAGCAAAGCGCTTGACAATCTCTCAGTGTGTCCTTTTCTACAGAACCATAGAAATGAAGGCTGTGTTTGGATCTGGAGACCAGCCATAGCTCTGGGAGTCGGGGGAATGCTGGCCTCGCTTCCTACCTGTAGCTGGGCTGTGTCCACCGCTGGACCCAGGACCTGGCCCAGCCCACAAGACAGGTGTGGGCAATTTGAAACACCTGAGTTACACCATGCTGCCTGACTCAGGTCCCACCTGTGCCTGGTCTATTTCCAGGTACCTTCCAGGACTCCCATGCTAGGCTGACCTCTGTGTCCATCTCTGCACAGATACCTCTTTCTGATTCTATTCCATTCTGTTCTTGAGATGTAGCAGGGTCTGCTGTGACCTGAAGGCTGCTTTATATATTAGAGGAGAAAAAAGAAGTAAAGGGCTGTTCTCAGAAGAGACACCTCAAAACTTTTTGTCCTTGACAAGCTGGGTGACTCTGTCCCGTGGTCAAATTAGACATCTCCAAAGCCACTGACCTCACTCTAAGTTTCTGACACTTCTTTGATATTCCTGAGAAAGCAGATGACTTCATCAGCAGGAGCTGACTCCTCCTGTGGTTTTGGCACCATCCCCAGACTCGGGGTACTTCTGCGTCCCGAGGAGTGAAGCACCTGCAGCCAGGTCGCATGTGGTCCAGGATGCTCAGAGCACGTGTCTCTGACAGGCACCAACAGGACCAGCCTGTGATCTGCAACATAGCCTCACCTCACAGGATGGGGAGATGTTGTGGAGAGGCGAGCATCTCCCCCATCAAAGCAGGCTTCCTGGAGATCCAGGAGGGGGAGAACCAGGACGACTCTGGGTGATAGAGGCAAAGCAGGTGGAGGGTGAAGCCTCCTCTGGCCCCAGAGATGGCGGGAGCTTGTCCAAGCAACAGGGTGGATGGTTGGGTAGGAGAGATGGTTTCAGAGGAGCTCCACAACCTTGGAGGATGGAATCCAAGGACAAAAGGAGAGATGGGGAAGCTGAGAGCTGCTCCCGTCTCCCTTGTCTGCTCCCACATGTGCTCAGTTGTGTCTGACTTTTTGTGACCCCATGGACTGCAGCCCGCCAGGCTCCTCTGTCCATGGAATTCTCCAGGCAAGAATACTGGAGTGAGTTACTATTTCCTTCTCCAGGGAATCTTCTTGATTCAGGAATTCAACCCATGTCTCTTGCATCTCCTGCATTTGAAGGTGGTTCTTTACCACTTTTTCCTACCTGGAAAGGCCCCTTGTCTGCTCAGTTATCCACAAACAAGGAGATGAGAAGAGAGTTATCTGGTGGAGGGGTCAGAATTAAGCTCCTGGAAGTCTTCCTAGAGTCTAGGTGCATCCTCCCCGTGTGTGGTTTGGAAGGAGTGATGGAAACACCATTCTGAGGAGGACCTGAGGTCTGAGTAAGTCAACCTGCCCATCTGTAGCCCATTTATTGGCACTGTGAACACTTCTGACACTTCCCGCAGCTCTTGTGGCTGGTCTGGCCTTTGCCCATGTGGTTGCAGTGAAGGAATCATCCAGAAGACGTTCCCCGAGCCTTCACGAGGGCATCAGGGAGCTTCAGAAAACAGCAAGCTGGCCCCCAGGGCATGAGGACTCCATCATCCCCACCAACGTCCTCTGGCCCCAAATTTCCCACAGAACATCCATATTTCTAAAATTGAGCCTTCCACAAATCTTAATTACCACTAAGCATTCCAAACTGATTACGCTGCTCAGACTTGGGGGGAAAAAAAAAGAAAGCAAAAGAATCCGCTAAATATATTTGTCTTTTCATGTCTCAGCTTAAATCATTAAAAGTCAGTCGCTTCAGCTTCTTTTGCGATTGTGCTCTGGTTTAAGAATTTTGACTGAAGTATGATTGCTGTGACTCATTGGCTGCTTCGAAAAATTCATCAAAAATCTGCTTTGCCTAAATGCTGTAACTTGAACCATGAGTTGTTTCATTAAATTTAATTTCTCTAGGTGGGGAGCAGGGGGCGCACAGTCATTTGATGATTGATCGCATGAAATGGTTGAAAAGTTTCTCTCCTTGCTCCTCAGTCTTTCTTTCTCATTTGAGGATTGGATCCACATGAGCATTTCCCAGGAGGCGGGTCTGTGCCTGTGTGTACAGAGATGCTCGCACGGGCCTGAGCGGGCCAGGTCCGCAGCAAGAACCACACCGCTCGGGGCTTCAGCTCTTAAGTGGGGGGCCAATCATTCCTCCGGACAAACAGCTCAGAGGAGAGCAGAGAGAAAGCTCCGTCCTCCCTGTCAGGACCTCAGAAACAGATCGGTGGGTGGAAACAGGGAGCTGGGCAGCCTGCAAGCCGCCCCGTCTCTGCTTGCTCCTGCAGTTTCTCCGGCAGATGCTCTCAGCTAATTCCAAGCAGTTCAGCGTCCTCTGTCCTCTCTTCTCAGACGCACCAGCTTCTACAGCCTCGTGTCCCTTCTCCCAGCCCGGCCCTGGTTCACATCTGATCAAAGACAATCCCGTGTGATGATTTCCTGGGAAATATCAGATAAACAAGCCCAGGCAGGGATGCTCTCCCTATCTGGCTAAGGAGAGGGGGTGAACGTTCTCCATCCCCATCAGGGTGACGTGCCAGGGGAGGGCAGGGCACAGAGGAGTGGGAGCAGATGTTAGCGGGGGCGCCTCGGGGGGTGGGGTGTGGAGAGGATGGCTGAAGGCAGCTGCTGGTGCTTCGCTCACCCCAGCTTTTGTCATTTCTCCAGGAGCAGCCCTCCTGGCTTTTCCATAAATCCCCATGAGCAGGAGGACTCTTACCCACCTATGCACAGGTCTCTCCTGGCACTCTGCTGGTGCCCTGGAGTCTACGTGGGGTAGGGAGAATCTCACATCTTGAACAAGGAGGGCAGAGCATCCCCTACTCCCAAACTGTGGGCTCCTTTCCCTCGCCTCCCCATCCCGACCCTTGTGCATCACCATCTGACTAGGCTTTCCTGCTCCTGAAAGATGTCTTACATCTTGGCTTCCTCCTCGAGCCCCCTACCCCATCCCAAGGTCTTCCCCCATGGTTCTGGATTCCGTCTACATAAGCTCAGTCCCAAACAAGCAGCCAAACCCACTGCTAGGGGCCAGACCTGGCCTCTGAGCCTTCTTTGGACTTCTTTGGAATCATGGCCCCATCCCAAGTTCTGCCCAGAGAACCCCAGGCCAGGTCTTTCCCTTGGCCACTGCCATCAGTCAGAACCATCTCGAGAAGCACAGACTGGGTACCAAGTGACCCCTCGCCTCCATGCTCCAGATGCAAACTCCCTCCTGCCAGGCCAGCTTGACATGCCCACCCTGCCTTGAGGCTGTTTGCTCAGGCCACCAACAAGGTGCCACTTGAAACGCCCAGGCTAAAAAGTGTATGAATTCCACTTGCACCCAAAGTTGGCACTTTGGTACAGCTAGCCCATACTGTGCATATACACAAAAGGGAATTAAAAATAACCTATGAAAGTTATAACCTATGATTCATGATCATTAGGAAAATTAACCAGTCTTAACTAGCTGACTGCACCAGGATCCAGGAAACACCCGAGCCCAGACAAAAGGATTTGGAATCACAGCTCTCATGGGAAATAAGGAAAGGTGTCCTGCACATGGGGTTCCTTTCAGAAGTTACCTGTGCAGACATCACAGTCTGCGTCAATTTATTTTTTAAAGTTTCTCCCTACTAATAACATGGGATTTAATACTTCTTTTAGAAGTTGCGTTATTTACAGCTAGAGCTCTGCTATGATGTTTATACCAGTAAATCTCTCTGGCTCCTCACAGACGTTGCCAAATCTCTCCACCCCCAAATAATCCAAACCCAAAAGCTGCATCAGAAATTAATAACCGTGATCATAAATCAAAGTGAAGGTTTTATCCTTTCATTTTGCATACGACATCCTGACTAAATGAGCACCCCCATGCACACAGGACTTATCATAAAGGGGGAGAAAACCTTCCTTAATCAAAGGCATATTTCATCTCTGAAAAATTCATCAGAATGCATTACCAAGTGACTGTACGTCTTGAAAATCGCTCGTGAGCACATCTGGAAACTCACGGGTTTTTTTCCCCATCGTTATATCCAGGAATACAAGCAGCTCTGATTTGCATGCATAAAGCAGCTTCTTCATCTCTTATCTGGTGTGCCATGTGAATGAATTCTGTGATCTATGGCCACAATTACCAGAATATGGATTAAGAGTGCCTACATTATGCAGATGGTGGCCGTGATCAAGAAGCTGCAGGAAATATAACACAATGACGGAACGTGCTCCGCCGTTTCCCAACGCTGATCTCTTCCTCAGAGCCCTGCCTGCTGCCTGGAGTCAGAGATCACAGGAGTACCTGAACCCAGACTTCTCTGGGCCTTAATCAGAAGCGATGCTGACAAGTCATCCTGCTTGCGCAATCTTGCACTCAGAGCCAGTCACTGAGGTGCCACCTTCTGACGCCTGTAGCCCATCAGGCTGACTCCCCCACCCCATGCTGCTCTGCTCAGGGACTCTTCCTCTCGTCTCTAAATGACACATCTGCCTGTTTTGCCACGTCCTCCCAGGTAGATGTTAAGTGCATCCATTTCTTATCTTTTGGCTGACATGGGGGACCAACATCTCTAGGAAGGGCTTTCATTATAATCACGCCATTCTACCTGTTCATAGCATCCAAGTTAGGGAGCTAGACGCATGGTGAGACATGCAGAGAAGCACTTTGCGTGCATTGACGTCAGGCATGTGGAAGCTTATATTTATCACCACCGTTTTCCAAAAGCAGGTTGCTGGTGTGCATGATGGCTGTCAGAAGTAGGCAACATCCTTGCCTCCTGGGTGGGAGGCACCAGAGAACTCTAAAGATGAAGATACTTCAGTTCATCCCCTGACACCAGTTGAGATAGCTTGGAGAAATCCCGAGACTCAGTTTCCTCAACTCTAAAATAGAAACTACGATATCACTTAGAGTATTCATTTCCTAAGATTACTGTAACAAAGTTCCACAAACCAGGGAACTTAGAACCACAAAGAGTTATTATCCCACAGCTCTGGAGGCTGAAGTCCGAAATCCACCTACCAGTGAGGCTGGGTTCCCTCTGAAATCTAAAGGAAGATTCCTTTCTGGCTTCTTCCAGCTTTTGGTGCCTACAGACTTTCCTTGGCTTGCGGCAGCATCATTCCAGTCCTCCCGTCCATCATAGCATCCTCCCTGTGGCTCTCCACATAGTCCTGCCTCTGTGTGAGTCTGTCTCTGGGTCCAGATATCTCCTTTTCACAAGGACTGCAGCCATATAAGCCACCCTGGATCAGGGCTCACCATTTTAACTTGGCTCCCTTTATGAAGACCCTATTTTCAAATTAAGTCATATTCGGAGGTGCGGGGGTTAGGCCTCAGAGGTGCCCTTTGCAGGGGACACAATTCAGCCCATAACCTGATAAGCTGTCGTGAGACACAGGCACAGCTAATTCTATGTTTCACATGTTAATGACAGTCAGGTTCAGTCGTGCCTACCACTTCATCTCAGCCCCCAGGGACAGGCATGCTGGGCATAGCATACAATGCAGTCTAAGTTAATTGAGGGGACTTGCTTAGGGTGCAAACTCTGTAGTGAGTAGGACATTTTGAAAATGAGCTACGGGCATTACAGTGGGTCCCTGGACAAGACATGCAAATTGCCCGTGATATGCTTCTAGATAATCCTGGCAGCTCAGAAAGCTGCCCCAAATAAGGCATAATAGGAGTCACGTGAGCTTCTAAACTTGGCACAAAACCTGCTGTCTTCCAAAATCATGGGCTACTATTCCCTCTGAAAAGATGGAGATGGTTCTTTGTTTTTTAAGGAAATATGAAAGGGAGAAGAAGAATGAATTAAACGTAACTGTTAAAAATTCTATTGGGATAAATGTCAAACCCGTAATGAAGGCTTTGAGCAAAGACTGGCTACAAAGCAACTTTGTCACAGAGAAAACAAGTGAAGCATCTGCACTGAGGGTCAAGATTGCAGGATTTCCACGTGGTTCCGGCGGTTCTATCTCAGCCTGCCTACACTCAGGACGCGTTTAAAGAATTGTTAATAAACAATACAACGTTTGTAGCCCTCAGGGACCTGTATCCAGGCTTTGACTGAGGACCCAGCCAGGCTGCAGGGTAAGCAGTGTGCACGCTCAGCGGATTCCAAGATTTATTCATGCCTTTGTTGCTGTTCAGTTGCTCAGTCATGTCCAACTCTTTGTGACCCCGTGGACTGCAGCAGGCCAGGCTTCCTGTCCTTCACCATCTCTCGGTGTTTGCTCAAACTCATGTCCATTGAGTCGGTGATGCCACCCAACCATCTCATCCTCTGTCATCCCCATCGCCTCATGTCTTCAATATTTCCCAGCATCAGGAACTTTTCCAATGAGTCAGTTCTTCACATCAGGTGGCCAAAGGATTGGAGCTTCAGCTTCAGCATCAGTCCTTCCAGTGAATATTCCAGATTGATTTTCTGATCGGTATTAAACACGGTTGCATGAATCTGGCAAATCAAGCTATAATTTCACATGGTATAAAACAGGACCTTATAATTAAAATGGCTTTGGACAGCACTGACTGCCCACCCTCCTGCCTGGGAAAGTTTCAGACAAGCTCCTCTTACATGGGCCTCACAGCTGTACTATCACGAGTTGGGAGTCAGTGGGGAACCCAGTCCTGCTAGGTAACTATTGCCAGAGATTGGAGCGTGATAGCAGCTTGTCTTAACTCCAATCTTCATTCTAGCAGAACTTCTCCAAAAAATGTCATGGTAGAGGGCAATGGAAGGGTACATTTGGCAACGATTTCCTCTTGCTGGCTTCACTGAGAAATCACACAGCATCAAAATGGTGTTATGGGAATATTACTGAGGTTTTTTCCCCCTTTGGCCTGATGAGAATCCTACCACAAAAAAATCCCCAGCTAAAATAATTACTCCAGTGTTCTGTATGGAACAAAACTTTGGGAAACCCACTCATTCTTAACGTTTTCCTAATCTCCCCTCCCTTCAGTTTCCTTCTACCGGAAAATTTTGGTTTAAAGCCTCAGTTTCCCAAAACAGACATGCAACATGACCATCTGATAAACTCTCTGAGATACCTGAGTCTGCCCTCAACCAGTAACACCAAAGGTTTGGTGCACTTTGAAAGACAATTGTCCGCATCCACAGCAACTCTTATCCACATTCCTGTTGCGAAAGGGCACAGAGTCCATCTAGGTTTCCATGGGTTCCAGAGTTTTCTGCGTGAAGTGTGTCTTATCATCTGTTCCCTTCCCTGCCATGGATTTGCACCATCAGATTCTCTGCATATGCACAGTGGCGTCAGAAAGAGAAAGAGCCTTGAGCTCTTGAGGATGCTGTGCATCAAATCACTTAAGAAGCCTGATGTAGGAAATGGCAGTGCACACACGGACAGTCACACACACACACACGCATGCACACATGCATGCACACACATGCACGTGTGCGTGCACACACACACACACACACACACACACACACACACACATCAGGAGACATTTTGCCTCCCTAAGGGACTCATTTGTTTTCTTTTCAAGAACACTGAGATCTGATAACCAATTCATGTCTGTGTTTTTGCTTTGGCTATCAGGACCATCAGATCCAAATTTGCGCCTTCTTTGATCAGGCTAATACCTTTGGGTCTATATCGTTTTCCTGCCACCTTGATTCTCCCCAACTGTGATGTCCCCAGTCCTAGCGCATACTTTTGTATTCATTTTCCCCTGATTCACAAATCCATTTTGCGAACATCACCTAAAATCATTTGGGGAGAAAGGTAGGTAAGTAAATAAATCAATCATCGATGCGTTGGTGGAAAATGAGCTCACAGAGTTAGTATAGCTTTAACCCAAGTTGTAGCTCCATTGACAAAACATACGCTTCCATGTGTGAACTTAGGAAACTGGGCATCGGCTCCAATGGTGGTGCTTCTTCTGAAGCCAAAAGTAGAACAAAATCAGGACTTCCTTGGTGGCTCAGATGGTAAAGAATCTGCCTGCAGTAGAGGAGACCGTGGGTTCAATCTGTGTGGGGATGAACCCCTGGAAAAGGGAATGGCTACCCACTCTAGTACTCTTGCCTGGAGAGCTCCATTGACAGACATGCCTGGCAGGCTACAGTTCATGGGATCACAAAATAGTCAGATACGACTGAGCAACTAACACATTCTCAAAAGCTAAGGAAGCCTGAGCTCCTCTGGACAAGAACCCTGCTCTTCTAGGTCCTGCTCCCTCACTATCCCAGCCCCTCCTGCCTCTGCACCCTCCCTCTCTCTTGCCTCTTCACTCAACAGAGGTAAAAATAAATGTGAGCCATGTCCTTCCACCCTCTCTCTTCCCGTTTGGAGGCTAGGTGCTATTCCGTGCATGGTGGGCATCCAAGGCTGTCAAGGTCTCAGAGCTGGATTGAGCCCTCCTGCTTCCATGGGAGACCTTGTGGGGGTCCCTGTCTGCTGATGCTCAGATTGGCACACAATGAATGGAGTTTCAAACGTTGGAGAACTGTGATCAATAGAGGGCTGGATTCTATTTGTACTGCTTGGCTCTAGAGGTCAGTGAATGGATTTTACAGGGCATCTCATGTCTTAGGGGTGGTAGAGACCTCAGATGTGATCTAGACCAGCCCTGCCCGCCAGGGCTCCCCTCCACCCCACACCTGCCAGCAACCAGTCCCAGCATCTGCTCGTCTCCCCAGACACTGGGATGAGCACCTTCACCACAGCCTCCCCTGGCTGGGGCTGCACCCACGAGTGCTCCCAAGCCCGTCAGCAGGATTGATTATGAAGAGGACAGAGCCTCAGTTTAAGGGCACTGAGAGGAGCCTAGCCACGTGTCCCCGTGGGAATCTGTTGAGTGCATTTTGCAGAGTGATGTGTGTGGATCACTACTGGTTAAGCCCACCGTCTCTTTTCCATCCAACTTCCTCTTCATTCTCCTGCAGCTGGTGGAAGAGAGGGCCCAGCTTTGAATTTGAGGATCCATACCAGGGCAAGTTGAGCTGGGAAACTGATTAGTTCCAGGTCTTGGGATAGCTGTCTGTGGTCTGTGCCCAATTCCATGTACAGTTATGTTGTTGGTCACCATCCAGGTTTAGGTATAGCTTCTGTGAATCCTATCACCCACTAACTGCACATGGAACATGCTAACATTGGATTGCGGCAAACTGATAACCAGTGTCACCAACACAGAGAATCCTGAGGGCTAGAAATGCAGGAACGCCCTGAAATTGAATAGGAAAGAATTTCAACCACTACTTTTCCAAGCTCAACAATTCTACAGTTTACCTGAGTTTCTAGTATTTGTCCCCTAATGTCCCATCACCAACAACAGGATGCAGAGCTGAAAGACACGTACCCAGACCATCAAAATATGAAACTAATTTTGACCAACACTGCCAAAGGAAGGACTGAGTTGACTGCTAGTCTCTCTGTAAAAAGCAATAATTCAGAATTATGATTGAATACCGAAGTGATTAAAGAATATGCAGCCAAATGGAAGGGGATTGTATGATGAGTGAAGTTAGGCAGTTAATAAAATATATTAACTGTAATTCCAAGAATCATAAACCAAGGTGCTTTCTTGGATTTTGTAACTTATGTGTTATATATCAGCTTTTCAAAATTTGTGGCTTGCCATGATTTCTTTTCAAGTATAAATGAATACTTACCTAACTTGAAATCATGTTTTCTCTTTCTTGCAGAGAACCATGAGGGTTTAACAGACACGAAACTCACATCCTCCCCTGACATCAGGGTGTGGGGTCAGGACTCACTCCAACAGCCCAAGCCCAGCACACTTGAGGAACCACCTGGAGTTGGGGCCGTCCAGATGCCCCCCTTCAGCTCAGGATTCCCTGCCTGTTCCTGTGACTACGCAGCCTGCAGCCAGTGCTCTCCCTGGGATGAGGTGCTGCTCCGAGGCTCAGCTGCTGTAGCAGGCTCTGACACCAGCCCATCACTTGCCAAGTCCCCATCCCCAGGAGTGGGTTGTTGTTCGGCCTCTCAGTCATGTCCGACTCTGCAGTCCTATGGGCTGCAGCATGCCAGGCTTCCCTGTCCTCCATTATCTCCCAGGGTTTGCTCAAATTCATGTCCATTGAGTAGGTGATGCCATTCAACCATCTCATCCTCCGCCACACCCTTCTGCTTTCGCCCTCAGTCCTTCCCAGCATCAGGGGTTTTTCCAATGAATTGGCTCTTCACATCAGGTGGTCAAAAGATTGGAGCTTGCTTCAGCATCAGTGCTTCCAATGAATAATCGGGGTTGATTTCCTTTAGGATTGACTGGTATGATCTCCTTGCAGTCCAAGGGACTCTCAAGAGTCCTCTCCAGCACTACAATTCAAAAGCATGAATTCTTCAACGCTCAGCCTTCTTTATGGTCCAGCTCTCACATCCGTAGATGACTACTGGAAAAACCATTGTTGTTGTTCAGTCGCTAAGTCATGTCCAACTCTTTGAGATTTCATGAACTGCAGCATGACAGGCTTTACCTCAGCCTTCACCATCCAGCCTTCACCATCTCCTGGAGTTTGCTCAAACTCATGTCCATTGAGTAGGTGATACCACCCAATCATCTCATCCTCTGTCATCCCCTTCTCCTGCCTTCAGTCTTCCCCAGCATCACGGTCTTTTCTAATGAGTTGGCTCTTCACATCAGGTGGCCAAAGTATTGAAGCTTCAGCTTCAGCATCAAACCTTCCAGTGCATATTCGGGGTTTATTTCCTTTAGGATGGACTGGTTTGATCTTGCAGTCCAAGGGACTCCCAAGGGAGCTTCAGGGCAGGGAGCTCTTCCTACAACCAGGCAGACTTTTCCTGGGTCAGGACGAGTGCTCCCAGGGGAGGCTGCTGTGACATCTGCAGTGAGCCTCCAGCTGCTGAGGCCCTTCCCCCTTAGATGGGACCCTCTTGAATGTGAAAGAAACTTAGCTGTCCTCCCCACCCTTCCACTTCCCCCGCCCCAGCACCAGCATTTGTTTCCTCAGGAAAATGGGAAAATCAGGGCTCCTGCTTTCCTGGATTAGAGTGCATAATTTAATCCATGTGGAGCTTTGGGCTCAGTGCCCAGGATGCCGTGAGCGTTCAAGACGGTTATCGGGGGTTGTGGTTGCCCTTGTCACTGTTTTCATTAATAAGAAATATTAACATTATTAATAATAATGCCCAGTGTGCCATCAGTGTCATATAAATGATGGATGGAAATATTTCACTGTAGAGTATAAATGATAGAGCCCTTTGGAAAGCTGGGGGTTAACCCACTAATTTGAGAGCCATCAGCTCCATTTTGGAGTACCCATTAATCCCGTCCTCATCTAAGGTGATGCCCCAGCTTACAAATCCAGAGGACATCATGAGAAACTTTCCCCCAAAATGTTGTTTCGATCCAGATATATTGTGTCTACAGATGGCTTCAGCTGTGTGAGCCCGAGTTCCCTGTCAAAACAAGGAAATGAAACTAATCTTGCCTGATCAGCAGTTATTGAACTCCCACTGGCTTCAAACAACCATCTTCCCTCTCCAGAGGCTAATAAACCATCTACTTGAAAGTCATTTCTAAATTGTTGTCATTTATCCACCTCACAAGTCTGAGGTTGAAGGAGATGTTCCATCTTCCTCCTTTTATAGAAAGTGTTAGTTATGCCAGAGTTTTCACATGGACCACAGGCTTAACAGAAGCAATGACCTCATGGGTATAAGTGGCTAAAACTGGACCAGCACTATCTCTCCATCCTAATTATTTGCTTATTTTTTCCAGTTTTGCTTATTTTCAAAGGAGAATTCTGTCTCCATCTTAAAATGCTAGAAGAGTGAGGAGCATGAATTTTCATCAGAGTGATTTTTTTTTTTTAATTTTCTTGGACTTGGTTTTCTAAAAGACTTGGGGCTTATATGTGAATCTATCTACTCCTGATACCCTGAGAAAATGAAGTGCCTGCTAAATAGGAAAAGATCACCCTCAGGTTCTTGGCTTCATCCCTGTTGTCCAGGACTTGATGAGCTGGAGACACTATGCTTCTCTGACTGCTACCAAAGCTGACCCAGTGCAAAGCTGAGCTGGGTTCTGGTGGAGCGGAGGCCACAGTGGGAAGGGCTGGCAGGAAAAGTGAGGTCACATGACTTAGATCGTGACATCATCCTGGATAACAAGAGATCACAGCTATTCAGAGTGAGCCATTTGGGATGTATGTTCCTTGACCCAAACCAGCCAGCCAACTTGACTGCCAGCCCTGAGACACTTGCCGAATTTCCCAAGAAAGAGCCTCTCTACCTGTTGTAAACCTGGAGCTTCCATCCTTGGGAGACCCTATCTGAGAATAAAACCAATGCAGATGAAAGCAGAACCAAGAGATGGAAACCAGCTTCTGACAACGTGGCCTGAATATCTGGAACGAGTTTCCCCTAAAGCTAAATTCAGCTCCCATTGGGACTTGCAGTTCTATTAAGCCAATGAATTTGTTTTTTCTGAGGCCAACTTGAACTATATTTCTGTCTATTGCAACTAAAGAATCTTACCCAATTGTTTGCAGAACCAGAGGGCTTACAAAGGGGTTGGACGGGCCATGGATCAAAAGCATTGCGGCAGACACCACTGATACATCAAATGTCCGCAATTCTTGGTTTTCCAGGCACTTATTAGGATTACATTTCTTTTTTTTTTCCTACTTCCTTTGAAGTTAGCTGTGGCCATGTGACTGGCTTTGGCAAATGAAATGTGGTCAGAGAAGCTCATTTCACCTCCAGGGAGAAGCTTTAGGAGCAAATGTGTTATTTCAACATACCCTTTTCCTGCATTGCCAGTCATGGAAACATCAAGATGGAGCCTCATTCATCCTCGGTCCATGAGACAGAGAGAAGCCCATGTCCCAACGAATCAGTGATGGTCACGTAGCCCGAGTGAAGGGGACAAACAAACAAGAGCAACGGTTTTCATTCCACTGACACTTTGGGCTCATTTGTTACTGCCGTGTAGTTTTCTGCTTCTGACTGATACAAACATCTGGCCTATGGGAGTAGCGGTGAGCATCCTGTCAAGAACCAGGCATGGTGGGGATCGTGGGTGAGCAGCTGGCTGTTGGCTGGGTCTCCCAAGTGAGGGGAGACACTGGTATGAGGATTTTGAAGATTACTCTGACTTTTTAAAAAAAATGTACAACATGAGAGTTGAAACTTACCTTTCATTTGGGGCAAAATGAGGACTGCAGATAGCTCTGAGAAGCTGCTCTAAAGAGGTAAGGGGAAGGTCAGTGTGTATGTGATTTTGGTGAAGGGGTGGGTAGTACACGCAATCAAGCACATATTTTTGCATTAGGTTGCTGCTAGTCAGGAGGAGCAGACATCACCGTGAAGAACTTCAGTGTTTCTCTAGGTACGAGCTGATGCTAGAATTGGGCTCATAAGATCAGCCCCTGAAAATATCTAACTACTTGAAGACCTACTTTGCCAACTTTTTCCCCAAGTACAAAGTGTCTCGTTTCTGCTTTCCACCCCGAACTCCCTTCAGGGGGTGCTGAAGGTCAACAGCTGCAGCAGCGTGTGATTTAACCCTTGTAGAGGGAGACGGCAAGTGCCAATCTGTAGATGACATTTGGAAGGCCCAGAGGACCATTAGACAAGGAGCGTGAACACTGTTTGAATAAAGAGGTAAAGAAACGGTGGGAGGGAAGACTTAGCTTGGGCAGAAGCCAGGAAACATTGGGCAATACTTGCGAGGAACAGCAGCCAAAGGAGATAAGAGAGACGGAATTCGAGAGAAAGCATGAAAGTGCTCACACCCAGAAGATAGAACTGAGCGGGCTAATGATACTACACTTGAAATTCACCTATCTGGGCTCATCTGTGAGTCAGATTCTCAGCTCACTGAAGAAGATTGAACTGGAGCTCCTTGGTAACTCTAAAGAAGGTCTTAAAAAGGGACAGACGGTAATCCCAAGGATGTGGTCATTGGGATCAGACCTTATTCATCTTGTCCCACCGGGTGGTGTGGGATCCTGATTAGATAAGAGAGTTTCAAATGCTATCAAAGCACAAAATAATGTGTTTTCTTTTGAGTGGGAGAGTCTGAAATAGCTTGTTGTTTTAATGATCTGTTGCTATACATACAGCAAATGACCTCAAAACTGTGGTTTAAAACAATAGACATTTATTATGCTATAGTTTCTGTGGGTCAGGAATTTGGAAGTGGACCAGCTGGGTGCTTGTGGCTCAGAGCCTCTCATGAGATTAGGGTCAAGGTATCAGCTGGGCCTACAGTCATCTAAGGGCCGACTGGGCCTAAGGATCCACTTCCAAGGTGGCTCACTCACAAGACTATGGGCAGGAGATCTCAGTTTCTTACCCATGGGCTTCTCCATAGGGCTGTTTGGACATCCTTACGGCATGGCAGTTGGCTTCCGCCAGAGCCGATGAACCACAGGGGAGAGCAAGAAAGAGGTCACAATGCCTTGCATAACCTAGTCTGGCCTTCCCTGGTGGCTCAGTGGTAAAGAATCTGCCTGCCGATGCAGAGGACACAAGAGATACTAGTTCAATCCCTGGGTTGGAAGGAGTCCCTGGAGAAGGAAATGGCAACCTACTCCAGTATCCTCGCCTGAAGAATTCCACGGCATGCTGCAGTCCTGGGGTTGCAAAGAGTCGGACACAACTGAGAGACTGAGCATAAAGAGAAACATATTCTACAAGTGCCGGGTTGAGAGCTGGACTGCTTATACCTACGACTGAGACTTAATCTCCCCCACACCTCTGCCCCAAGTCCTCTGTAATTCCCAGACATGTGCTCTAGTTCTTCAGAGCAGAGAGAGCCAATAATTTTTGCCAAGCAGTTGCATTTGACACTCAATTACCACGCGTTCCTCAAAAAAAAAAAAAAAAAAAAGAATCACCAGTTTTGGGGGCTTTCTCAGTATTGGGAGTTCAGAAAGTGTTTGTTCACTGAATGCGTCAATGGATGGATGAGGTGGACTTTATCTCAAAAATCTGGACCTCACTGGCCAGCCTTCTTAGTGGAAACTACGGCTCTGACAACATCGATCTCAGAATGGCAGAGTCGAAAGATGTATTAACAGTACCTATAGCCAAATAGTCATAGATATCAAGCACATGGCTTAAGGCACGGGTGATTGCAAAACTTCCCAACATTTAAAAATTTTTTATCACTTTTAAAATCCATTACATCAGTTACCAAGGGTGTGTGCATAGTATTTCTGTTCTCTGGGGAGCTGCTCTTACTGGCCATGATTTCAACTTCTGGCCACTGGCTTTGGAGAACTGCAAGACTCCATTCCTCAGCCAGTAAAGCATGTCTACCCAGATTCTTAAAGCTGCATAGATTCCAGGAAACAATTGCTTTAGAACTCCTAGCAATAAATAATGATGAAATAAATAATGTGATAGGCATGGGAAATGCAAGAAATGTTATTGCCCCATAACCCATAAGCAATTGCTTCTACATGATATTTCTATGGCAGCCCACGTACTTCATGATTGTTTTAACACACCAACTAAAGGTGGTGTTCCTTACTGAGCACAAGGCTCATTCAACTTTCTTACAACTCACACACTTCCAGGACATATGGGACATATGGCAACTGATCAAATGGAAAGAGGAGAAGTAAGAAACGTGGTTAAACTATTAAAGCATTTCATCCTTTCTTCCTTACAGAGCAAAGAGCCCAGTCACCCTCAGTTTAGGCCCCTGTTTTGCCAAATAGACAAAATCAGTCCTTCCACTCTGCAGAGTAACTCCTGGGTACATCATTTCAAAGAGCACCATTTCAAAGCAGGAAAATGAAAGTGTTCAACGCTCAGTCGTGTCCGACTCTTTGTGACCCCATGGACTGTAACCTGCCAGGCTCCTCTGTCTATGGGATCCTCCAGGCAAGAATACTGGAGTAGGTAGCCAGTCCCTTCTTCAGGGGATCATCCCGACCAAGGGATCAAATCTGGGTCTCCTGCATTGAAGGCAGATTCTTTACCGGCTGAAACTCCAGGGAAGCCCTTTAAAGCTGAAAGGCAGGAAAAAACCTTGGCCAAGCAGATGGCTGGCCGACCATGGTTCTGGCTAATTGAATCTGTTGATTAACTCTGGTTTCTTGCCTTCCAAACACCCCCATGCTCTTCTCACCCCTGAATTTACTAAAACACAGCTGAGGTCATCTCACTGGCTTGCCCACTGCCTTTTGGGTTTTGTTTTCTAATGTGTTTGAACATTAACTGCAAAGTGTTTTTGTATCTTCCAAAGAAAAGCAAACGGAGCAGAGCTGACGCTGTGGGACGAGGAGCCTGCTGGGGATTTCAGCTGACTTTTTAAAAAACTGGAATAGAGTTGCTTTACAATGTTGTATTCATTTCAGGTGTACGGTACAGTGGTCCGGTTATACTTTCGCATTTTGGTTCAGACGTTTTTGACACCCTCATGTCACCCCAGCTTATTCTCACCTCAGCCCTGTGAGGAGAAGAGGTTACTTTATCTCCTCCATCTTTCACCTGAGCGGTACTCTGACAACTGGATAAAAGGGGTTTGAGCCTTTCTTGGGGAGGGATGAAAGACAGCTGGATGTTTTCAGCTCAGTGATAAAATCGGGGCTGCATACTGGGGTCTTAGTAAGCTGCTTGTTGTGCGTATGACCGTGGGAGAGACAGAGGAGGAAGAGAAGCCGGAGGCAGAGAACAAGTGGACCATCTATTAGGGAACCTCTGAGGCTTCCCTGGTGGCTCAGCTGGGAAAGAATCTGCCTGTAGTGCAGGAGACCTGGGTTTGATCCCTGGGTTGGGAAGATCCACCGGAGAAGGGAAAGGCTACCCACTCCAGGATTCTGGCCTAGAGATTCCCATGGACTCTACAGTCCATGAGGTTGCAAAGAGTAGGATATGACTGAGTGACTTTCACTTTCACCTATTAGGAAAGAGGTCATAATTTGGGAATGGTTCACTTTCACTTTCAACTATTAAGAAAGAGGTCATAATTTGGGAATAGTGATGGGGAGGGCAGATGCAAGGAATTTTCTAGAAATTGCATTGACTTTCCAGAAGTGGCACCTTTTATAGTGGTGGATGGGGACTCTAGAGAACAATTAAATCCTCGTGAAGCGCCCAGAGGCATATCGTGCCCCCCACAGAGCTGTGGATCAGTGGAAGTGGAGCCTTAGAATGAAGGGAGGATGCTAACCCCATTCTGATGTGCGGAGGGGCAGTGGCTGTGGACCAGCCAAGTTCTTTGGCTATTTGTGCCATCACTTCAATCTTGTCTGACTCCTTGTGACCCATGGACTGTAGCCCAATAGACTCCTCTGTCCGTGAGATTCTCTAGGCAAGAATACTGGGACGTGTTGCCACTTCCTCCTCCAGGGGATCTTCCCGATCCAGGGACTGAACCTACACCTCTCACGTCTTCTCCACTGGCAGGCGGGTTCCTTACCAGTAGCGCCTATTTAAGTCACCTCAACTCGGAGTGCAGACTGAGAGCCGTCCCGGATGGAGATTCAGATTTGAACAATAACACAGAGCTGATGCCATTGCAAGACACAGAGCGTGGAGGAAGGGAGGACAGAGAAGAGAGGAAACACTAGCAAAGACAGAACCTAGAGCTCCCAGGGTGTCTGTGGGGACCTTTTTTCTATGATCTGAGCAGAAAACTAGTTGTCTTAGAAAGCTTACTAAAATAAATCTTGGAAGTAGAACTGCAGTTTTGGATAGAGTTTTCGTTTTGATAGAAACATGATATATACAATGTAGAAATGTAACTTTCAAAATTTTTATAATAATTAATGCCAGGAATATCTGGTCACAGTTATGTTGTAAGAGCAAAAGAATATAACCTGCGCCTGAATGTGTGTGTGGGGTTGTGTGTGTGTGTGTCTGGTGTGCACAGATATATGGAAATAATATGTAACAAGCAGGGCCATGTTCCCCTGGGCCAGGTGTCTGTGGTTTTGAAACAAGTGGGCACCTGCCCCTTAAGGGTCCCACCGCTGAGCCCAGGGCTATTATGATTGCTGCGCCTGTGGGCTCTGCGGTGAGGAAGGAGTGTGAGTTGAAGGCTGCCCCTCCCTGAGAGAGTCAGAAGCAGACACGGGCTTCCCCTCCCCAATCAGAGGACGATTTCCCAGTTACCGTGGCAACATCAGGGAGATCTGTCAACATGAGATGCTTTCTCATGTCCACCTGGTCCTTTGATATTTTAACCAAAAGAAGTTTTACTTCTTAAAAATGCATAATAAGCAAAAAAAGAAAAAAAGAAAAAATAGATAAATCAGTCCATATCAAAAAATTTTTTAAGCTTCTGTGTATCAGAGGACACAATCAACAGTGTGAAAAAACAGCTTATGGACTAGGAGACAGTATTTGCAAATCACATGTTTGGTAGGGGTTAATATCCAGAATATGTGGGGAGCTCCAACAGCCCAATAACAACAAGAAAAGTACCTGATTAAAAATGGGTAAAGGACTTGAATAGATGTTTCTCCAGCGAAGATATATCAGTTGCCCAATGAGCACATGAAAGATGCTCAGTATCACTAATCATTAGGGGAATGCAGATTAAAACCACAACGAGATATCACTCCATGTCGTTTGCGGGTCCTCTATCAAAAGACAGAGAACAGCAAGTGCTGGTGAGCACAGGGAGGGACACACCCCTGTGCACTGTTGGTGGGATTGTAGACGGGCTCAGGCACTTTGCAAAATGATAAAAAAAAGTTCCTAAAGAATTAAAATAGAACTACCGTATTATCCAGAAATTCCATTTCTGGGTATGTACCCCCAAAGAATGAAAAGCAGGGTCTCCAAGAGATAACTGCACACCTGTGTTCATACTAGCACTATTCACGGTGGCCAAAAAGTGGACTCAACTGAAGTGTCCAGCAGCAGAAGCAGGAATAAGCAAAATGTGGTCTCCAGATATAACGAAGTATTGTTCAGCATTGAAAAGAAGGAAATTCTGACCCAGGCTCCAACATGGATGAACCTGGAGGGCACTCTTCCAAGTGAAATAAGCCAGTCTCATGATCCCACCTACGTGAGGCATCTGGAGGGGCCAAATTCATAGAGACAGAAAGCAGATGGCGGCTGCCAGCTGCCAGGGCATGGGGAGTAAGTGCTTAACCAGGGCAGCTTCAGTTTGGGAAGATAAATTCTGGAGATGGATGTCAGTGATCACTGCACAACAATGTGAATGTTCTTAACACAACTGAAACTCCCACTTAAAAATGCCTATGTTATGCATATTTTGCCACAGTTAAAGCTTTCTTAATCTAAAATTAATGTATGATAACTCATCAGTTCTTCCCTTTGCCTTTTGGTATCCTTTCTGTAGGTAGAGAATCCACCTGTAATGTAGGAGGCCCGGGTTCAGTCCCTGGGTCGGGTCGGGAAGATCCCCCTGGAGAAGAGAATGGCAACCCACTCCAGTGCTCTTGCCTGGAGGACCCCATGGACTGAGGAGCCTGGCGGGCTAAAGGGCCACAAAGAGTCGTACAAGATTGAATGACTAACACTTTCACTTTTCACTGTATGTAGACTTCTAGATAAAAGGGTGGTTCCTATTAATGAAAGGGAAGGTTGTGTTTAAGTCTACAGACAGGCTTCTTCCATAGCAGGAGGCAAAGTTCCTTTAGAAGCAACATGAATGTCTCACATTCATAAGTTGTAAAGACACCCTTGAGTGACGCCTCCTAAAACCTGGCCTCTTATAAAACTCCATTCAACAGGTCAAGTAGGCAAGCACTCCATGGAAAAACCATGTTAAAAGCCTCAGACCTGGGGCACGTGGGTCCTTCAAGGGATGACCACCAGGTCCTGCAGCAAAGCACCCCTGGAAGTTTGTGACCCGGCTCCTTCCCACCTAGGACTGGCTCCACTGGGTCTCAGGGCCTGCCACTGAGTGTTCAGGGACAAGCACTGTCCTTTCTGGCAGAGCTGGGATTGGGGGATGACCAGATGTCCCACAGAGTGAAAGTGAAAGTCACCCAGTCATGCCCGACTCTTTGCGACCCCGTGGACTGTAGCCCGCCAGGCTCCTCTGTCCATGGGATTCTCCAGGCAAGAATACTGGAGAGGGAGCTGGGGCCCAAGGTGGTGGGCGAGAGAGCAGAGAGGAAGAGGGAGAACATTTCCTTGTTCCTTTATTCTGCTGTTGTCTACATGTGTTAGAGCAAGCATGCGTCAGTTCAGAAAAGAAAGGCAAGCGCACAGGAGGTGTGAAACTGCTGCTGCTGCTCCCAGGCTCACGCACTGTCCCCAGGGCACAGGAGCGTGTCCCAGGGAACAGGACCCAGTGAATCTGAATATCAGATTTCACGTGGACAGATGTTAAAAATCAATGACATAATATTTGTCCTGGCAATGCCACCAGGATCAACACAGTTACTGGTAAAAAATAAATAGCATCAAGAAGATGAATTCGTAAATGGTTTATTGGAGGTAAAACACTGAAAAACAGCTTATTTCTGTCAACGTTTTAAAAATGCACAACTTGAAAGCTGGGAGTGAAGTTGTATTGGGGGCAGTATGAGGAGTGCCGCCTGGAGACGGTAGCTCAGATGGCTCAGAGAGCTGCTCCAAAGAGGCAGGGGGTGGACAATATCCATGTGATTTTGGTGAGGGGGGGGGGGGCGGTCCACACAGCCAAGCACATATTTCTATGGGAGGTTTCTCCTGGTCTTGTGAAGCTTCTCTTAGTCACGAGAAATAGTCGTCACCATGAGGGATTTCAGTGCTTTTTAGATACGAGGAGCTACAAGAATTGGGCTCATAAAATCAGCTCCTGAGAAGATCTAACTACCTGAAGACCTGTCCTGCCAGTTTCCTGGAGCACAGAGGGCCTCATTTCTGCTCTCCACCCTGAACTCCTTCAGGGGTGTTGGAGGTCACCAACTGCAGCGGCTCATGGCTTAACCCTCATTGAGGTAGATGGCAAGCCCACGGCAAGTGCCAACTTGCGTTTGCCATTTCTGAGGCTCACCTGAGTTGGAAGCCCAAACTTCTCTTGAATATCAATGAGAGGAAACCAAAAACAGTGAAACTCTTCACGTTCCTTGCAGGAATCTGGAGAGAACAGACCTCAACAGAACCCAAGCATGATATGCTTCCCATGGGTTCCTGTGAGGAGACCAAAATCATTGTTCAGTCTGCAGCAAATCCTCCAGAAGGTGACCCAGCAGTGAGGACCCCATGGGATAGACGCAGGGTTTGGCAGAAAGGCCTGAGTGTCTAGGGCCCTTATCAAATCCTGGGTGTGTTGGACCAGGAAAAGACATGTTCAAGAGTGAACGTGTAAGCTCCGTTGCTCAGTCCTGTCAGACTCTTTGTGATCCCGTGGGCTGTAGCCCTTCAGGTTCCTCTGTCCATGGGCAAGAATACTGGAGTGGGTTGCCATTTCCTTCTCCAGGGGATCTTCCCAAACCTGGGATCCAACCTGCATCTCCTGAATTGGCAAGTGGATTCTTTACCGTTAAGCCACCTAGAAAGCCTAGAGCTGAGGACCCATGTTTCTTGCATCAAGATGGAGCTTGTGCACCTCTATATGAGAGGAGCCGCAGCTAGAGAAGGACTGAACTGGGGGGAATAAAGGTTCCTCCCCACAGGCCCTTTGTGAATGGTTAATTCACATCAGCCAGGCATGCATAGCAGCAGAAAGATTGGTAAGGATCCCAGCTATGGTCTCCCTTCTGAGGGCAAACAAATGGAGCCCACAAGCCAGCCCTCTCCTCCTGGCTCACGCAGTCCACAGAACTCAGGACATTTGCAAAATCCTCCTCAAAGAAACTAAAACCATCAACACTGATCCTCAGCTATAGGTCAAAGCTGTTGCTAAAAAAAGGGAAATGGCTGAGAAAGATTCCAGAGAAACAAGCTTTTCAAGGGTTAATATAAACTCCATAAACTGTCTTTGCAAATAGGTTATTTGCTATGAATTTAAAAAAAAATTAAAAATTCCAACTACAAAAGGATCCTAAAATGTCTGAAATTCTTTCTTAAAATGTCAAGATTCTTCCCACGTCGGGCTCACTTTCTTCTCAAGAGTTGTTTTCTTCATCACTGGGAACAAAGACATGAAATACTGTCTTTGTTTGAAACTCCCTAATGTTACTAAGTATGTTGTTGTTTAGTGACTAAATTGTGTCCGGCTCTTTTTAGACCTCATGGACTGTAGCATGCCAGGCTCCTCTGTCCACAGGATTTCCCAGGCAAGAATACTGGACCGAGTTGCCATTTCCTTCTGCAGGGGATCTTCTCAATCAGGGGTCGCACCTGTGTCTTCTACATTCAGTTCAGTTCAGTTCAGTCGCTCAGTCGTGTCCAACTCTTTGTGACCCCGGGGACTACAGCATGCCCGGCTTCCCTGTCCATCACCAACTCCCAGAGCTTCCTCCACCTCATGTCTATCAAGTTGGTAGTGCCATCCAACCATCTCATCCTGTGTCGTCCCCTTCTCCTCCTGCCTTCAATCTTTCCCAGCATCTGGGTCTTTGCAAATGGGTCAGTTCTTTGCATCAGGTGGCCAAATTATTGGAATTTCAGCTTCAGCATCAATACTTCCAATGAATAATCAGGACTCATCTCCTTTAGGATGGACTGGTTGGATCTCTTTGCAGTCCAAGGGACTCTCAAGAGTCTTCTCCAACACCAAGTTCAAAAGCATCAATTCTTCTGTGCTCAATTTTCTATATAGTTCAACTCTCACATCCATGCATGACTACTGGAGAAACTATAGCTTTGACTAGAATGACCTTTGTTGGCAAAGTAATGTCTCTGCTTTCCAATATTCTGTCTAGGTTGGTCATAGCTTTTCTTCCAAGGAGCAAGCCTCTTCTACATTAGCAAATGGATTCTTTACCACTTAACCACGTTGGAAGCCCTTATCTAGTATCAGTTCAGTTGCTCAGTCGTGTCCTACTCTTTGTGACTCCATGAATTGCAACACGCCAGGCCTCCTTGTCCATCACCAACTCCTGGAGTTCACCCAAACTCATGTGCATCAAGTCAGTGATGCCATCCAGCCATCTCATCCTCTGTTGTCCCCTTCTCCTCCTGCCCTCAATCCCTCCCAGCATCAGGGTCTTTTCCAATGGGTCAACTCTTCGAATGAGGTGGCCCAAGTATTGGAGTTTCAGCCTCAGCATCAGTCCCTCCAGTGAACACACAGGACCGGTCTCATTTAGGATGGACTGGTTGGATCTCCTTGCAGTCCAAGGGACTCTCAAGAGTCTTCTCCAACACCATAGTTAAAAAGCATCAATTCTTCGGTGCTCAGCTTTCTTCACAGTCCAACTCTCATATTCATACATGACCACCAGATAAACCACAGCCTTGGCTAGACGGACCTTTGTTGGCAAAGTAATATCTCTGCTTTTCAATATGCTATCTAGGTTGGTCAGAACTTTCCTCTCAAGAAGTAAGCGTCTTGTAATTTCCTGGCTGCAATCACCGTCTGCAGTGATTTTGGAGCCCAAAAAAATAAAGTCTGACACTGTTTCCACTGTTTCCCCATCTATTCTCCACGAAGTGATGGGATCAGATGCCATGATCTTCATTTTCTGAATGTTGAGCTTTAAGCCAACTTTTTCACTCTCCTCTTTCACTTTCATCAAGAGGCTTTTTAGTTCCTCTTCACTTTCTGCCATAAGGGTGGTGTCATCTGCATATCTGAGGTTATTGATATTTCTCCTGGCAATCTTAATTCCAGCTTGTGCTTCTACCAGCCCAGTGTTTCTCATGATGTACTCTGCATAGAAGTTAAATAAGCAGGGTGACAATATACAGCCTTGATGTACTCCTTTTCCTATTTAGAACCAGTCTGTTGTTCCATGTCCAGTTCTAACTGTTGCTTCCTGACCAGCATACAGGTTTCTCAAGAGGCAGGTCAGGTGGTCTGGTATTCCCATCTCCTTCATAATTTTCCACAGTTTATTGTGATCCACACAGTCAAAGGCTTTGGCATAGTCAATAAAGCAGAAATAGATGTTTTTCTGGAACTCTCTTGCTTTTTCTATGATCCAGCAGATGTTTGCAATGTGATCTCTGGTGCCTCTGCCTTTTCTAAAACCAGCTTGAACATCTGGAAGTTCACAGTTCACGTATTGCTGAAGCCTGGCTTGGAGAATTTTGAGCGTGTGAGAATTTTGAGCTTGGAGAATTTACTAGCGTGTGAGATGAGTGCAATTGTGCAGTAGTTTGAGCATTCTTTGGCATTGCCTTTCTTTGGGATTGGAATGAAAACTGAACTTTTCCAGTCCTGTGGCCACTGCTGAATTTTCCAAATTTGCTGGCATAATGAGTGCAGCACTTTCACAGCATCATCTTTCAGGATTTGAAATAGCTCAATTGGAATTCCATTACCTCCAATAGCTGTAGATATGCTTTTTAAGGCCCACTTGACTTCACACTCCAGGATGTCTGGCTCTAGGTGAGTGATCACACCATCATGATTATCTGGGTCATGAAGATATTTTTGTATAGTTTTTCTGTGTATTCTTGCCACCTCTTCTTAATATCTTCTGCTATTGTTAGGTCCATATCATTTCTGTCCTTTATCAAGCCCATCATTGCATGAAATGTTCCCTTGGTATCTCTAATTTTCTTGAAGAGATCTCTAGTCTTTCCCATTCTGTTGTTTGCCTCTATTTCTTTGCATTGATTGCTGAGGAAGGCTTTCTTATCTCTCCTTGCTATTCTTTGGAACTCTGCATTGAGATGCTTATATCTTCCTTTTCTCCTTTGCTTTTTGCTTCTCTTCTTTTCATAGCTATTTGTAAGGCCTCCTCAGACAGCCATTTTGCTTTTTTGCATTTCTTTTCCATGGGGATGGTCTTGATACCTGTCTCCTGTACAATGTCATGAACCTCCATCCATAGTTCATCAGGCATTCTGTCTATCAGATCTAGTCCCTTAAATCTATTTCTCACTTCCACTGTATACTCATAAGGGTTTTGATTTAGGTCATAATTGAATGGTCTAGTGGTTTTCTCCACTTTCTTCAACTGAAGTCTGAATTTGGCAATAAGGAGTTCATGATCTGAGCCACAGTCAGCTCCTGGTCTTGTTTTTGCTGGCTGCATAGAGTTTCTCCATCTTTGGCTGCAAAGAATATAATCAATCTGATTTCGGTGTTGACCATCTGGTGATGTCCATGTGTAGAGTCTTCTCTTGTGATGTTGGAAGAGGGTGTTTGCTATGACCTGTGCGTTTCCTTGGCAAAACTCTATTAGCTTTTGTCCTACTTCATTCTGTATTCCAAAGCCAATTTGCCTGTTTCTATAGGTGTTTCTTGACTTCCTACTTTTGCATTCCAGTCCCCTATAATGGAAAGGACATCTTTTTTGGGTGTTAGTTCTAGAAGGTCTTGTAGGTATTCATAGAACCGTTCAACTTCAGCTTCTCCAGTGTTGCTGGTTGGGGCATAGACTTGGATAACTGTGATGTTGAATGGTTTGCCTTGGAGACGAACAGAGATCATTCTGTCATTTTTGAGATGGCATCCAAGTCCTGCATTTCAGACTTTTTTGTTGACCATGATGGCTACTCCATTTCTTCTGAGGGATTCCTGCCCACAGTAGTAGATATAATGGTCATCTGAGTTAAATTCACCCATCCAGTCCATTTTAGTTCGCTGATGCCTAGAATGTCGACATTCACTCTTGCCATCTCCTGTTTGACCACTTCCAATTTGTCTTGATTCATGGACCTGACATTCCAGGTTCCTATGCAATATTGCTCTTTACAGCATTGCACCTTGCTCCTATCACCAGTCACATTCACAACTGGGTATTGTTTTTGCTTTGGCTCCATCCCTTCATTCTTTCTGGAGTTATTTCTCCAATGATCTCCTGTAGCATATTGGGCACCTACCGACCTGGGGTAGGTGCCCAGTAGCTTTTCTTCCAAGGAGCAAGCCTCTTCTACCTTAGCAGGTGGATTCTTTTCCACTTAGCCAACTTGGAAGCCCTTACTTTGTATAGTTAAAGCTATAAAATCTGGGGCTTTTTTTTTTTTAACATAACCATTCTTCTATAATGTTTGTCAAGAGTACAAGAGGGTACCAGGAACACTAGGAGTTGGAAAAAAAAAAAAAAAAACCCTCGCCTGAGACCTGTATGTTGCTACAGCTGTTCTCTCAAAATGCCTTGTAACTCTTGCTTTCCAGAAGGGAAAAGCATAGCACACGTTTATTTTTTTTTAGATCTAAGACCCTCCCCTCCCATAAAACAGCTACTATGTTCATAGGGTTTCATTAAATTATAAGAAATGCACAAGTAAATAATTATATATACAACTTAAATGCTCAGATAAATTATGGATCATCAACACAGTGGGAGTCATTAAAATACAGCTATTAAAATTTATGTTCTCAGAGAATTTTTAACAGCATAAAACTGTTTGCCATGTGATGTTGAGTGAAGGCGAGCAGGATATTCAGCTGCACACAGAAGTTAGTGTTCTGGGAAGTAGTTCATTTATTTTGAATTTAGCTATAATTTATTGAGCAGTTGCTATGTGCCCAGGCAACAGGGAAGCGGGGCACACTTTGTTTCATTTATTCTTTGTTGTTGTTTTATTGAAAAGTTGTGTCTGACTCTTTTTGACACCATGGACTGCAGCACGACAGGCTCCTCTCTCCATGGGATTTCCCAGGCAAAAATACTGGAGTCTGTTGCCATTTCCTTCTGCAGGGTATCTTTTTGACCCAGGGATCAAACCCACATCTCCTGCACTGGCAGGTGGATTCTTTATCACTGAGCCTCTTGGGAAGCCCAAAGTCTTTATAAGGTTGATGCTGCCCCCATTTTACAGATGAGAAAACTGAGGCTAAGAAAGGTCAAATAATCTGCTCACCAGCACTTCGGGATTATAAAGTCTAAGCACTCATCCTCCCTATGCAACAGTGAGTTTCCTAGACCAGGAGCATCTATGACCTGAAACTCAGACATATGAGATCCCAGGTTCACCCTAAATCTTTTGATTCATTATCTGAACTCCCGCACAATCTCCAGGCGATTCATACGCACAGTTGACTTCAACCAGTGCTGCTCTAAATTACTCCTTGAAGAATAAAGTCATGGAGAAAATGCATCAACATGTTAATAGTGATTAACTGTGATTCTATAAGTGATTTTCTTCTTTACACTTTCCTGTATTCTCCAAACAGCTTCAATGAGCTTATATTTCATCCCAAGTTAGAAAAATATGGAGATGAGTTTTCCATTTTCACTCTCTGATACAACACAGCATAGATCTATAACATCGTAAGTTGCAAACACATGAATTAGAACCAAGTCTTCCCCTTCCATCACCACCAAACTCCAGATTTACAAAGCACAGCCATGGGTTTCCATGTAAACAAGTGAGGGTAAGCCTCAACTGGGGACAATGTCATCCAGTGGGATGTCATTAATCACAGCTGTTTCAGGAAGGATGGATTTGGCCCAGCGGGGCGCTCAGGGAACCAGATGAAGAGAGGGCAAGCACTGGTCAGGGTGCACTCACTGGCAGGTTGCCCGCCTCCTCCCCAGGTGGCTGCAGGCTGGGGTGACAAGGAGAAGTTTGTCCAGGGAACGGACTAGTGAGCAGATTTGAGGATGAGTGATGGCGGGCAGCCCTCGGAGAAGGATGCTGGGTTCTTTGAAGGTGAAAGCTCTGTCCCAGCCCTCCATCGGAAGCCTGTCCATCTGGGGCTGGACACAGTGTCCACGTGCACTCCCACCCTGTTCCTGGAACCATCCCGTCCATCCTGGTTAGTGGTGCCGAGGTTGAGCAACATGAACAAAACCCTGTCCAACTGCAGGTGGTCCTGGCCCTGCTTTCTCTCTGCGGTCATTTTAGAATTATCAAGCCAGCTCTAGAAAGCATCGGGGTCTCTTGGGTCTCTTTCTAAGGGTCCTTTGTTTGGGCCGCTGACTCATCTCTGACTTTCTCCCCTGCAAGCAGCTATGCATACTAATCTCACCAGCCATGCATGCTAATCTCTTGATGCTAAATGGCCTTGAACAGACCAAGGTTTCTCCACACCCTGAAAGGGACTCTGCCCAGCCCCTGTCCACACTATCCACCTTCAGGGGCCCCAGGCTATCTCCCCGACTCCAACAAACCCTTTTCTGCCTGCCCCCCCCATCTCCATGGGTGCAAGTGAGGGTACCCCAGCCAAGGCCATTTCACCAGGGGGTGGGCACCGTTCCCAAGCTCAGCCAGCAATCTTCTTAGGAGTTTTTCACTTTCTATCTAAGAGATCCCATGAAAGCTTTTAGGATAAAACCCAGAGCTGTCAGGTAGCTTCTTATCCCTCCTCCTGGTAGATCAGCAGTATGTCCTGAGACGGTAGACACAGGTTCAAATTCCAGTCTGTTTCTCTTGGGGGCTGAGTCCCCTGCTTGTTCAGACGCAAAAAAAGAAGCAGCTACAGAGGACCTGCAGAGGCCATGTTGTGTCCACTCCACTTGGGGAGTGGCTTGATCTGGAGTAAGGATCTTTGTTGAAGTAATTTAGTTACTTTCATTCCTTGAGATCACCCTGGATTAGGGTGGGCCTTGAGCGACTTCACTTTCACTTTTCACTTTTATGCATTGGAGAAGGAAATGGCAACCCACTCCAGCGTTCTTGCCTGGAGGATCCCAGGGATGGGGGAGCCTGGTGGGCTGCCATCTATGGGGTCACACAGAGTTGGACATAACTGAAGTGACTTAGCAATACCAATAGCAATACCTCCTTATAGGAGACAGAGAAGGAAGAGTAAAGAAAAAAAAAAGCAAAAATACAGTCACAGAGGGTGGGCAGGGCCTCAAGAAGCTGAGGCAGAGGTTGGAGGGATGCAGCCACAACCAGGAGGGCAAGGAGCCATCAGGAGCTGGAAGATGCAAGGAAGGACCCTCCCCTGGAGCCTCTGGACAGAGTGCAGCCCTGCCTGCCAACACCTTGACGTGGAACTCACGGCCTGGGGAGCTGGAGAGGACATGTTTCTGATGCTTTAGGCCCCCAAGTTGCAGCACTCTATTACATCACAGAACCGCAGGCGCTGGACAGACAGACGGACAGGGCCAGCAGTGGCGGCAGAGGCTCCAGGAACCTGAAACTAGTCTTGAAAGAAGCTCAGGACCATTCTGGCACAAGCAGACCAGAGCCAGCTGTTCTTGAAAGGGCCACAACAAAGGCAGCCCGGGAATGTGAGCTTGCAAACCAACCAAACAGCGAGCTGGACATGTACATCCAAGCCTGAAGTTTCAGTCGATTAAAAAAAAAAAAAAAAAGGAATAAGTAAATCTGTGATCATTTCACCTGGGTACTGTGCTCACAGGAGGCTTCAAGCCAGGAAATGTAGCTCTGATAAGGGAAGGCACAGGGGTACTCACGATTGAGGTGGTCAGAGTGATGTCCAGGACCCAGAGCTGGGTGTCCCGAGTGCTGCAGGCATCGGGAGGACTCATGTTCACCTGAAGCAGAGCCGAGGGACGTGCTGATGTCGACAGTGACACACACAGCTCCCGTCACACCAGGATGAAGGCTCTCGACTGACCGGAGAGCATCCTGGCCTCTGGGGAGGACAATCAGAGGAGAGCCTCCTGGCTTCCCTCTTGCCCACACAGCATCTCCGAGGGCTGCTTGACTTGTCCTCAGGAACACAAGTCTTCATGGACCTGAGGCCCGGGAAGCAGAGGCTCTGGACCTTCCCCACTCACACTCAAACTTCTAGCCCCAGACCCCGGTGGGGTGCTTTCAGACACACCTGGGGCTTCTTTCCAAGTCTTGTGTGAAGTGAAGTGAAGTGAAGTCACTCAGTTGTGTCCAACTCTTTGCGACCCCATGGTCTGTAGCCTACCAGACTTCTCCATCCATGGGATTCTCCTGGCAAGAGTACCAGAGTGGACGGCCATTTCCTTCTCCAAGGAATCTTCCCAACCCAGGGACTGAACCTGGGTCTCCCGCATTGTAGGCAGACGCTTTACTGTCTGAGCCACCAGGGAAGACCTCCACCTTGCACCTCTGTCCCCATAGGGACTCATCTTCTGAACCTGTCACCCCCCCCCCCCCATCCAGCTTGGCATGCCTGGGCCACCCCTGAGGGTCAACACACCCAGGAGGCCAGGGTTTGTATCCTCCAACCAAAGGGCATCTGGTTTGTCCAGGGTCCAGATCATGAGCCAGTGGTGGGGATAGTGTCTCTGACTTGGTAACCACCTTGGAGAGTATTGCAGTAAACCACCCAAATGGCAGGGGCATTGAGGGGCGCCTCCCAATTCCCCACTTTCCTCAGTGCAGACAGTAATCACTAATTTGCCTTCCATCTGGCTGACTCCTGAATGTCACCTGCTGGGATGCTCCATCCTAAAGCTTCCAATGCCCCCCTGTCTCCTTCCAGTTCTCCCAGGAATGATCGTCAGGAAGGTTGCCTGGGATGCTGTTCCCGGAAACATCCACAGTGATAACATGGAATCATCCCCCAAAGACCCCAGTTCCCTCAGTCCAGGCCTCTCCTTCCACTGTGACCCCTGCCCTTCCACCCCACACACCCCTTGTGTCCACACCCACATCCTGGCATTTGCCTTGTGTGCAGCCTTGGGCTTGGCACAGGTGATATCAGGATGAATAGGACCCCTGCCCTCCTGGCCCCCACCGTCCTAAGGAAAGGACACCATAAAGTCCTGAAAATGCAGACACCCAGGTCTAAACCCTTGGGCTGGACTTGGGGGCTTCCTGCTGCCCCCTCTTTCTGATTTCCTGCCCCCACCCCCTGCCCCACGTTACTGGTAGGGGCCCCTGCTCCATCAGGTCACTCTTTTGGGAACTTTTTTTTGCCCACGGGACACACTGCAGACTTGGTTTTATTGGGGCATGCTGCTGCTGCTGCTAAGTCGCTTCAGTCGTGTCCGACTCTGTGTGACCCCCTAGACGGCAGCCCGCCAGGCTCTCCCGTCCCTGGGATTCTCCAGGCAAGAACACTGGAGTGGGTTGCCATTTCCTTCTCCAATAGGCCCATCTACTTCTCTGCAAACGGCCAGCTTCATTCGTTCTTACATCCGAGTTGTATTCCATTGCGTATGTGCACGACGTTTTCATTATCTAGTCATCTGTTGTTGGCCATTTAGCTTTCTTCCATGTCGGGCTATTGTATTCATTCCAGACTTAGGTCCCATCCTGACATCCTTATTTCATGTCACCCTCCACCACTCCCCAAGATCAGTCCTTGAGTGTTCATTGGCAGGACTGATGTTGAAGCTGAAACTCCAATACATCGGCCATCTGATGGGAAGAACTGATTCATTAGAAAAGACCCTGATGCTGGGAAAGATTGAAGGCGGGAAGAGAAGGGGAAGACAGAGAATGAGATGGTTGTATGGCATCACTGACTCAATGGACATGAGTTTGAGTAAACTCTGGGAGCTGGTGATGGACAGGGAGGCCTGGTGTGCTGCAGTTCATGGGGTTGCAAAGAGTCGGACACGACTGAGTAACTGAACTGAGTTGAACTGAACCAGCACTGCTGTCTTATCTCTCGGAATCTGCCAATGTAGCCCTTCCCCAAACACTCCGTTCAGCTGATGAAGCACTCAGAAGCCCCTCCGCATCCTCTCGGCCTCGCCTCTGGTCCTCCACGTCTGGGTCAAGAGCCTTCCCTCCCAGGAAACTGCTCTTTCTGCCTCTGCCCTCTACAAGGTACCAGCATCTACTCATCTGGAGTTAAAAAGATTACCTTAAAAGCCCCCCCCACCCCAAACTCAAAACAAAACATTGCTCATGCCAAGAAGAAAGTGGCCTCAAGGAAGAAGGTGGAAGAAGGTGGAAGAAGGTGGCCTCAAGAGGGCTAGGATTCTGCAAAGAAAGCTCTTGGGTCTTGCAGAGAGAAACCCCAGAGTCTCCTCCAGATGGGAGGTGACGCTGTGCTGGGTAAGAGGAGCCTGCCCAGGCTGAGTGGGGAGCTTGGACCACATTTGGCTTCCACTGGGAAGACAGGCTCTGAAAGAGGCCTGGGTCCCCTCCTCCTGAAGTCAGTATCCCGACTCTAGTCATTTGTCTCTAAAGGTCAATGGGAGTCATCTCCTGGGGCACCCAGAGGACTTCAGCGTCAGTCACCCCCTACTGCATGACCACTGTCTGTTCTTGATTAAGCACCTTGTTCCTGCCACAATGTGAGAAAAAGCTAAGCAGACCGGAGACTCTGAGGCAAAATCCATTATCTCGTAACGTGGTGCAGAATCAAGGGGAAAGGTTTCTACGTCAACACTGGCAGCACTAGCGATAAAGAATCCTCCTGCCAGGAGACCCAGATACCCTGGTTCACAAAGATCCCGTAGGAATCTGGCAACCCACTCCAGTAATCATGCCTGGGAAATCCCACGGACAGAGGAGCCTGGTGGGCTACAGTTCATGGTGCAGCAAAGAGCCAGACACCACTGAGCGTGCACACACACACACGCACACACACACACGTCAACATTCAAATCTGGAATCATAAGCATTTTTGTGTTGTTGACAGACCCCAGTTCCAGAGGAGAGGAGAAGGGGTGGGGGCGGGGGTGGGGGATGGTTTCTGGATTCAAGACCTTCAGCTCAGAGCCAGAGGTCAGCGCCGAGCATGGCCAAGAGTACCAGCCAGAGGGAGAGAGAGAAGACGCCCGTGTCTCCAAACCAGGCTGCTCAACGGATGGATCAGCCCCCCAGGGACAGCAGATTTGACTCCAAAGGTCAGCTTCATGCCAGTCACCGCAGACCAGAGGCAGGGATGGGATGGGCCAGGAGGTTAACCTTGGGGTCCCCTGTGAAAGAGGGCACACAGGGCAGGAGCTGTCTGGAAGGCATTACTTTATGCAAAGATTCAGGTTTCCCCCCTGCACACATAGATTCTTTCATGTGTAACTTTTGACCTTCAGGGCTTCCAATTTCTGCGTGAGTATTAAGTGGCCTCAGAGGACACACTGCAACAAGAAACCCCAGATTTAATGGCCAGATCCAAGGTCACAGGCCGACAGGGCCTGCTGACTGCCTGTGCCGCGGTCATCTGGGCATGTGACAATCTGCTCCCTCCGTTCATTGACTGACAGAGCGAGACGAGGTGCAGGTGGTGGGAGCTGGGCTTCCAAGATGCTGAGGGTGAGTCTCTGCCTCCCAGCCTGGTAGAGAGGCAGCCCAGAAACCTAGGAGTGTTAGGGCTTCCCTTCTATTGGGCTTCCCTGAAAGCTCAGTTGGTAAAGAACCTGTCTGCAATGCAGGAGACTCAGGTTCGATCCCTGGGTCGGGAAGATCCCCTGAAGGAGGAAATGGCAACCGACTCCAGTATTCTTACCTGGAGAATCCAATGGACAGAGGAGCCTGGCAGACCACAGTCCACGGGGTCGCAAAAGAATCAGACTTGACTTAGTGACTAAAGAACAGCAGTTCCCTTTTATTGTCTTGAGAGGCCTGGTGTTTCATTCTGAAACCTTTCTGCTTCCCTGCTCCAGTGGCCAGGGATCTGGTTCCCTGTTTCCTTACACCCTGAGCCGTAACTTCTTGCACCCCACTCGGAGACTAGCGGAGGGATGAACAGGTCGATTATAATTCAGTGGGTCGTCGTCAAAGGGCACCATTTACAGAGCGAAAAGGCAAACCATAAAACAGGAGAAAATGTTTGCAGATCACAGATCTGATAAGGGTTATGTCCAGAGATAGCCAAACTCCCACAACTCAACAACAACAGAAACAAGCCGCTCTAAGAACAGGCAAAGGACTTGAATATTCTCCCAAGAAAATGAACTAATGGCTGATAAGCACATAAAGAGATGTTCAAAACCACTAATCTTTAGGGAAATGCACTTCAAAACAACTAGATGCCACTTCATACCTATTAGGATGGCTATTAGTTTAAAAAAAAAAATACAAACCCACACACACAAAATTAAAAGTGTTGAGGAGGACGTGCAGAAATTGGAACCCTTGTGCACGGTTGGTGGGAATGTAAAATGATGGAGCCTGTACGAAGTTTCCTCAAAAGCCTAAGCATAGAGTTACCATGTGATCCTGCAACCTACTTCTGGGTGTAAACTCCAGAGAAGTGAAAGCAGGGATTTAAACAGATATTTACACATTCATAAGTAGCATTGTTACAATAGCCGGAAGGCGGAAGCAACCTCCGTGCCCATCAATGGATAAAAGGATTTTTTTAAAAAGTGGTCCATCCACACAATGGAATATTACTTAGCCTTTAAAAGGAATGAAATACTATGTGATTCCGCTTCTACGAGGTTCCTAGAGGAGTCAAGCTCTTGGAGACAGGAAGTAGATGGTGGCTGCCAGGGATTGGGGGACGTGGATGGGGAGTTTGGGCTTCATGGGGCCAGAGTTTCTGTTGGAGAAGATGAACAGATCCTGGAGACGAGCGGTGGTGACGGTTGCAAGACACTGTGAGTGCACTTAATTCCACTGATATGTACAGTTAAAAATGGCTACAGCCATAGGCCTGCATATGTCCCCTGCCTCTTGAAACTCCCTCCCACCCCATCCCACCCCTCCAGATTGTCAGAGGGCCAGGTTTGAGCTCTCTGCCTCATACAGAAAATTCCCACTGGCTATGTCCTCATATTGATATATGGCAGAAACCCACACAATATTGTAGAGCAATTATCCTCCAGTTAAAATATTTTTTTAAAAAAGAAAGACGATAGAAAGTTTACAATATTAAATTTTATGTTGTGTATACTGAGAGCTGAAGAATTGATGCTTTTGAACTGTGGTGTTGGAGAAGACTCTTGAGAGTCCCTTGGACTGCGAGGAGATCCAACCAGTCCATTCTGAAGGAGATCAGCCCTGGGATTTCTTTGGAGGGAATGATGCTAAAGCTGAAACTCCGGTACTTTGGCCACCTCATGCGAAGAGTTGATCCATTGGAAAAGACTCTGATGCTGGGAGGGACTGGGGGACAGAGGATGAGATGGCTGGATGCCATCACTGACTCAATGGACATGAATCTGAGTGAACTCCGGGAGTTGGTGATGGACAGGGAGGCCTGGCGTGCTGCGATTCATGGGGTCGCAAAGAGTCGGACACGACTGAGCGACTGAACTGAACTGAACTGAACTGAACCTCAGTCTTTTCTTAAAAAAGATCTTGGGTTGAGTTAAATTCAAGTCACAGTGTAAAACAAGCTTTGCTTTTAGACCAGTAAAGCCAAGGGGGTCTTGTCTATCCAAAGGTGATGAGCTGTGTGTGTGAATTTTGTCCCCTTCCTGCTGGGCTCCACTCTGGAGCCTTTAGTGAGAATTGGAATATTTATTTGTTCCCCAAACCAATGCCAGTTTCCAGAAGGAAAAAGAAAAATCATCTGTGGTGATGCATTCTAAGGCGCTTCCACCCACACAAGTCACCCCAAGTATCCTAGACAGTATTTATGGCCTGGCCCCAAACGTGTAACAACCTGCAAGTTCCCAAGATGGGACAGAGGGCTCAAGAGCCTGGGGGTCTGAATACTAACACTGAGCCATATGGCTTGAATTTCTCTTGCTTTTTAAAGTACAAAACCATTGTAAATCCGGTCTGAGTCTTTTCATGGGCACACACTGTATCGAAAAATTGACTAATTTTCCATTTCAAAACCTGGTTTACCCTTACCAGGGTGGTCCCTATCACTCCAGTCTCTGAGGTCCTTTTAAAGACTCTTTATGGGGGAAGGTTGAAAGCTTTGAGACTGTTTGTTCTTTCCAGAGATAGACACATTTAAAGCCCCTGTCATGGGCCTAACTGATGTGGTCACATGGCCCGACTGAAGGAGGATAGGATTTGTCCAGCTAAACCCTAAATACGACAGAGATTAAATTCACTGTAAACAAGGGGGATTAAGAATGAAAAGCTGGGCTGGGTGGGATCAAATGACACTGGTCGCCTGAGAATAAAGGCTCCTTGGGAAGTTTGAAAAGTGATTTAACAGCGATGGTGCTGGCCTCTTAGGTCCTGTTCACAAAATCAGCAATTATGTATTTAATGGAACAAAGAAAGCAGTGACAGAGGCCTCGGACAACAGAGTCTGCACTTCTCAAGCCAGGAAGACCCGGCGCTCAGACATCACCTTGGCCAGTGTGCTTTCACCAGGCACTCCACCGACTACGTGTTACTTCTTGGTAATAAGGGCCCGCAAGAAAGTGCTGGCAGGTTTGCTATTATTTCTGCAGCTGGTCTCCAAACACCTGCAAGTGTTTTTCCAGAAAGAAAACTTTAGTACAGGTGTGTGTAACCACAACCTGCCCCCGCTCTCTACAGCTGACGCTTTTCCAAGCTGCCACTGGGAGCCTGCAGACCCAGAGAGAGGGGGTCCAGACACGGGGCCAGACTTTGGCTAACCTTTGCAGGGCTGGATATGTAGTCCTTGTAGTCTGGTGCAAAGAGCTCATCTCAGGCCAAGTGGGCTAGAAAGCATGAATTCTTTTCTCTTCTTTAAAAATTACAGCAAAAAAAACCACCAGAAACAAAAACTAAACAGAGAACCTGAAAACTTTAGAAATATTTGAAAGCACTTATTGTTGTTCAGTCCCTAAGTCATGCCCGACTCTTTGCGACCCCATGGACTGCAGCGCGCCAGGCTTCCCTGTCCTCACTGTCTCCCGGAGTTTGCTCAAACTCACGTCCATGGAGTCGGTGATGTCATCCAACCATCTCAGCCTCTCTCATCCCCTTCTCCTCCTGCCCTCAATCTTTCCCAGCATGAGGGTCTTTTTCAATGAGTTGGCTCTTCACATCAGGTGGCCAAAGGATTAGACCTTCAGCTTCAGCATAAGTCCTTCCAATGAATATTCAGGGTCTATTTCCTTTAGGACTGACTGGTTTCATCTCTTTGCTGTCCAAGGGACTCTCAAGAGTCTTCTCCAGTACCACAGTTCAAAAGCATCAATTCTTTGTTTCTCAGCTTTCTTTATGGTCCAACTCTCACATCTGTACATGACTACTAGAAAAACAATAGCTTTGACTATACAGACCTTTGTGGGCAAGTTATGTCTCTGGTTTTTACTACATCGTCTAGCTTTGAAAGCATCCTGGATGTCAAATAGCCAGGTATGTGGAGCTATTGTCCTGCCTGTATCAGAAATATGTGAAAGCTTTGACAGAGCCAGAGACAAAGAATACAAAGCAAGTTGAATCCCATCATCCAGAGAGTGCCTCTGCTAAGATCTGGATGCATGAACTGGCAACTTGTCTCTGCCCTGTGTTCGTCACAGGTGATTTCTGAGGCTTCAGAGACGAGTACAGGGCGCAGCTGGCCTGCGAGTGGGAGCTCTCGTAGCAGGGACGGCTTAAAGGTAAAGGGATGAGCAACAGACGTTGCTCGAGGCGACACTAGAGACAGACCTGTAGCAACGCAGCCTGGGGGTGGGAACCAGCATTTCCTGTGGTTTTCTGAGCCTCTTTGTGGAGGGAACTGGGAATATATAAAACAGACATTAGGTTATATACAAAAGTGAAGAATTTCTTACTTTTAATCATTTTACGCAGCGGTTTTTTTGTCTTGCCCTATTATCAGTACTGTTGGAGGAACTGAGATCTCACCTCTTACTGAGCGAGACAGCCAAGGCCGCCCGCACAAATTGCTACACTTGTGGAAGCCCCAACGTTTATCGTTCCTGTTTGAGAACAATGTAAGTGCCTCTTTCATGCTCCTCCAGAAAGCACACCCTGGCCTACGTGACTGCCAGTGTTCCTCAACGCCACCAGATGTGGGATTGTATTACCTGTGCCGTCACGTCCAGTAAATCACACAGGCAGGTTCTGCAGACACATCTGCTTCCCCCGTGAGCCCTCACCTGCTGAGAGGCCGATGACAGCACACGGCTCTTTGATGGGGCTCGGGTGGGCTTTCCCCTTAACCACCTGAGCCTTCCGTTTGCCTTCCGTGATGCAAAGCGGCGGCATTAGGGCGTGCACAGGTTCCTCAAGGAACCTGCCTTTCACAGCGCTGTTCCCGTGCCCCTGCACGTCGGATGGCCAGGTGTGTGGAGCTGTTGTCCCGCCCAGGTCAGAAGCGTGGCCTCCATCACCAGTGTGCCAGGTGGCTGAGCTGCTGTGTGTCACCAAAGCTGAATAGCGTGCACACATCTGATGGTGATGGAGGCGATGCTGATGTGAGGGTGCAGTGGGTGTGGGAAGGTTGTTGATATTGATCATATCGGTCACCTTTTCCACGAATCCCCTGGACTAGTCCACACCTTGCACAGATGTGCCTCCAGCTACTACTAAAGGTGCTGCCAACAGGTCCGTCCTCCTAACTGGTCTCTTGGCCTCTGACTTTCTTCTCTGCTTTCCAGATAAATCTATCATTTATCTATCATCGACCTATCAATTTTTGTGGTCGTTGTTGCTGCTATCGTTCAGTCACTAAGTCGCGTTCGACTCTTTGCAACCCCATGGACTGTAGCCCGCCAGGCTCTCTGTCCACAGGATTCCCCAGGCAAGAATACTGGAATGGGTTGCCATTTCCTTATCCAGGAGATCTTCCCAACTGGAAGCCGTCTGTCTATTTATCTACCTATCTATGTATCCATCTATCTATCCTATTCCAGGGGTGAAAATATAAAATCTCTTCATGTAGAATAAACCTTTATTCCTTCCCAAACTGAATCCATAGTTATGTTTAGAAGACTAGGAAGAAAGGGCCTCATTTTGCTGTTTCCATAACTCCTTGTATTCAGATCACTGAGTGAGCAGGGCTGTGTCTCTGGTCAGATGAGCGAGGCAGCCAGGGTGCAAAATTTAAGGAGGTACTTACTCTCTGGGTCCTGCAAGTTATTCTGCGCCTGCCAAGATAACAAGGACATGATGTTCACGTGAACACAGAGAGCAGAGGTGAGATGCCAGGGTGCTGGGGAGGCTTGACAGTGCCCTTGGCTGCACCTTGTAATCTCGGGACACAACGGTGGGGGAAATCTTCAGGGGTAAGTGTCCTTCCAATGCTATCCAAGCCCTTATAAGATTATGGCTTGACAGTGCCCTTGGCTGCACCTTGTAATCTCAGGACACAACAGTGGGGGAAATCTTCAGGGGTAAGTGTCCTTCCAACCCTATCCAAGCCCTTATAAGATTATGACTTAAGAAACTTGTCATTGCTTTTACCTTGGGTCTCCAGAACTTCAGAACTAGACTTGCAGTCTAGTTAGCACTGTGATAGGAGGTGTTCTGAATTCACTGCCCATGTCTCACTGTTGTCAACATCAGCCTCTGAAGTAATCAGGCCAACAATGTAGAGGTTCTAGAATTCAACCATCTGGTCAACCTTACTGCTGCTGCCTGGTGCTGTCTCCCATTGCTTACTGCCTCCCTGAGTTATGTCATCACCCACAGCTGGGCTCTTCTCCATAAAGCACCAGCCCCACTTCATTGAATGAAGAGTTGAGAGCACCCCACTAGAGTAGCCAGAGCTTTTACCATTCTTTCATGCAAAGCATTCCTCCCAGATCCCACCTCATCCTTCTACCCTTCCCTCCTCCTGAAGCTGACCTCTCCATGCGTATCCTGGATTCCATCCCTTCCAACACTCTTGGTAGGAAACCATCTCTAAAATACCACCCCACCCCCCATCAACTTTTGATATTCCGTCTAGCACAGACTTCATACCAGCAATGCATCCTTCAGTTAAGTCATATTTTTAATTATTATTGTAAAAGTAATACATCATCATGGTAAAAAAAAAAATTTCACACAGTTCAGAAAGATGCTAAGTGAAGAGTAAAAATCTCTTCCTCTCTCTGCTTTGATCCCCATCCCACATTCTACTGACGACCTCTAAGAGTCTCTGGTTTCGGTTATCCTGTGGCTGTCATTACAACATTAAACAATGTACTTAGACATCTGTTTCCAAGCCCATCACCCATATGCAGCCGGCACTTACTCTCTGTTCTGAAAGAGGAGAGAGACAGCACACGGGCCCTTCATCTCTCCATCCTCCCTAATTTTTGTTTTCTTCCATCATCTTCAGTTTCTCTTATCTTCTACAGTGTTAAGTGGTATATTTCAGATAGGAGCTCTTAGCTTTGTTGGAACATCTGAAGGACACATGAAGAATTTTAAAAATACAGATAAGAGACCTTTTCCTTTTCACATCAACTAAATACCCGTGGCAGTTGCAATACAGCATTACATAGGAGTGGTGATGATTCCAACGAGCAACCAGGATGGAGAGCTATGGAAAGAGACATTTTTATTCAGTGTCAGGAAACCAAGATGAAGGGACAATAATGGTAAGTAGAATCACTACAAAGAGCTCCTCCAGATAAGAGAAATAAGATGGAGCCAAGAATAAGAAAACAAATGTGATTTTTAATAAAGTTAAATAGAGATTTATCATATGACCAAGCAATCCCATGCCTCAGTAGTCACCTAAAGGAAATAAAAAAACATAAGTTCACATAAAAAGCTACACACAAATGCTTATAACAGCTTTGTTCATAATGGCCAAAAACTGGAAATGGCGCAAATGGCTCTCAACTGGGGAATGGGTAAACAAATTGTGATTTAGCCATACAATGGAATATTACCCAGGGGTTAAAAGGAATGAACTGTTTATATGTACAAAAACATGTGAAAATCTCAAAAGTATCATGCTAAGTGCAATAAGCCACACCGAGGGTTATATTATGGATGATTCTATTTGTATGATATTCTGGAAAAGGCAAACCTAAAGTGACCAAAATTCAACCAGTGATTGCCAGAGGCTGGGTGTGGGGAGAAGGATTGATTACAAAGAGGCATAAGAGAAGTTTTTAGAAGAAAAGGAAGCTATGCTCACCACTATACCACCAGTGTTACCCATGCCAAGCTTTTAAATGGTGTGCATATTCCACTCGTTGATTGGGAATCTTTTCTAACATGAATACATGGGAATTAGAGCAAGTAAAAATTAATGCTCTAAAAGAACTGCAGCCATAAAAATGTACACTGAGACATGTTAAAGGAGTAGGTTTATGGTACTGTGTTGAAATCACTCTTTGAGACTCACCCATGTAAGTCTTATGACTAATTTCTCACTGCAGTTAAATTTTCTAACTTTCCCATATCATGAAAGTGAAGGTGAAAGCACAAGTTGCTCGGTTGTGTCAGACTCTTTTCGACCCCGTGGACTTGACAGTCCATGGGATCCTCCAGGCCAGAATCCTGGAGTGGGTAGCCTTTCCCTTCTCCAGGGGATTTTCCCAACCCAGGGATCAAACCCAGGTCTCCCGCATTGCAGGAGGATTCTTTACCAGCTGAGTTATTAAGGAATCCTTCCCATATCATACCAACATTTAAAAAACCGATTTCTAAGTTACTGTACCTTTTGTTGCTGTAGAGTATATTTTTTTCATACTTTATAATTACAGCAGAGATGTTAGATTTCCTGGATATATTTTCTGTGTGGTCACCATACTGAACTAATTTACTACTAATAGACCACTATGGCATGCAAACAAAGTTAACTTTTCCCTTGCTTTCCCATATTTATCAATTTTACACTTTTTCATGAAGTTTCTAAAATTTCCAAAACAAAGTTGGGCAGCCTCTATAATAGTTGATATGTAGATATGTTTCTAATTTTGGAGATGAAATGCTATATTCATCTTCATTAGTGCCAGAGTTTTGGATAGATACTGTTACTTAAGGAAGTATTTTTCTATTCAGTTTATGACACACTTAGAAATAATTCTATATCAAACTTTAACAAACTTTTTTTTTACCATTAATTAAGATTGTAATATGGCTTTTCTCCTTAGTCTCCAAATTTGATGACTTATAAGAATAAATTTGTTGATGTTGAATCAACTATACCTTCTCAAGGCAAAACCACTATTTTTTTAATATAATTAAAACATATTAGTTATATTTTGTTCCTTTTTGTTTCTGAGTGTTCTGTATTTGTTTCCTGGACACTTTCTTTACTGTTTTTAAATTATTTAATAGATGAGTTATCAAAAATTTGGGGGGGGGGGGCTTTCATTTTCAGGTTTAGCTATCAGAACTGAATTTGTGATAACATTTTGCCCACTCCTCAAAACACATTTCTTTCCTTTGAACTTGAATCTTGCCAAAATTAAGTACTTTTTCCTATTTCATAATTAAGGCATATTTATTTATGAAAAAAATTAAGTACCAGTAAGAAACAATAAAGCAAATATACTGATGATAATAGGATACTGAAGTTACAAATACAAGAAGGAAGCTAGGAGGGATCCTACAGTACTAGACTGGAATTAAAGTATCCATGGGACGTCGTATACATGGAAGCTCCAGCTCTGCCTTCAAAGAGGACGTAAGCAGCAACACCGCACTAGGGATGAGCATGCCTAGCACCCAGATATTGGTGTCTAAGTACCATTCTCTCCTGAAAGGAATCAAGTCACCTGGAGAAATAGTCTGTATCAAGGCTGGAAGGCTAGAACATCTCACTGCAACAGCAAGAACAGAAGTACTGAGCCCATTGCAGGGATGGGACAAAGGATGTAAATAGATGCCAAGTAGCCAGGACTTCCACTAGCAACATATGGCATGATTCGAGTATCAAAATAAGGAATGATACCAATGCATCCTAACTCACTGAGTAAAATAAACAGTCATGAATAAATAGGATATGAGAAAGCTCTTCTAAGACTTGAAAGCCAGCTAACATGTGCAGAAGATGAGATGGAATTAGCAGATCACCATTTTTGACAACTACTGCACTATAGTAATATTGTTGCCATTTTCTCCTCTGGGAGATTTTCCCAGCTCATGGTTTGAGCCCACATCTCCTCCATCTCCTGCACTGGCAAGCATATTCTTTATACCACTGAACCATCAGGGAAGCCCATACTACTGCAATAACACATCACCAAAACTCAATGGATGCTAAAACTAGTGAGTGAAAGGTTGAAGACAAATAAGATATTTGCTTCCCTGGTGGTTCAGATGGTAAAACATCTGCCTGCAATGCGGGAGATCCGGGTTTGACCCCTGGGTTGGGAAGATGCCCTGGAGAAGGAAATGGCAACCCACTCCAGTATTCTTGCCTGGAGAATCCCATGGACAGAGGACCCTGGTAGTCTGTAGTCCATGGGGTCTCAAAGAGTCAGACACGACTGAGCAACTTCACACTCACTTCCACAAAATACTTATTAATTGCAAAGGGTAAAAAATAACTTTACAAAAGAGAATCCTGGTAGACATCATGTTAACCCAAGGATCAGTGTCAAAATCACCAGTAATAGGATGAAACAAAATCGTTTGGTACCTGCTGAGATGCAATAGGAAAAACAGAGCATTATGTCTATGATATTCTTGACAAATGTGAATAACCTGAATCTAATCAGATGATAGCACATGATAGCTAGCTTGTAATCTTCAAAAGTGTTTAGATCATGAAAGGCAAAGGAAGATTAAGAATTTTTTCCAGAATGAGGAAAGAGACAATGAGACTATAACCCATGACCTGGGTTGAGTCATTTTGCTCTCAATGCACCTTGTTAAAACAAGTGACAAAACTTGAAAGGAGACTGAGAATAGAAGACTAGTAATGTATTAACTTTAATGTCTTGATTTCAATGGCTGTCCTGTTGGTTGTGTGGGAGAATGACCTTGTTTGCATGAAACACACAGTAGAGTATTTGCAGGTGATGGGGCCAATGGCTATAGCATTCTCTCAGATAATTCAAGGAAAAGGGTTCCGCATGCTATTCTTGCAACTTTTCTTTTGCTTTAAAATTATTTCAAAATAAACAAAAAGAGACTTAAATTACTGTAATGATTCAACATTGGCAATATGTATCAAGAATCTTAAAATCCATATATCTTTGACCCAGAAATGCCAGCACAAAGGACAGAGCCTGAGAATATAATCACAAATGTCTGCAAAGATTTTAGTTGAAAGTCATTCATCCAAGTTATTCATAGGTAAAAAAATGAGAACCAACCTAAACATATTACAGTAGGATTTGGGAACATAAATTATGTTACAACCATGAAATGGAATACTAATGCAACTGTTAAAGAAGATGTTTAGAAAATATTTAATGGCTTGGAAAAATATTTGTGATACATTATGAAGTGGAGAAAGCAGGTTTGAAAGCAGCATATTCAATCCATCCCATTATTGAAATAGCAGAAAAATAAGCACCATGTGTGTAGTATGTGTGTGTGCGTGTGTGTGTATGACCTGTAAAGAGCAAGTTAATCAGACTCTTTCCCATGGGGAACCCTAGGGCCCTCAATGTTCTGGTGTGCACTGTAAGTCTCCAAAGCCAGGATCAAGTCAGCTGTGTTTCCCAGACGTAATTTGACCACAGAGCCGTTTTGCTTTCAGGATTTCTGAGCCCTGTTTGGGCACATTTCTGAAAGCACCCAGAACTTTGAGGGTTCACCTTAGTTTCCTTTCACTTTAATTTTCCACTTTATCTCCAATCCTGTCAAATTCTACGATGTGTCACTATATATTGTCTCATTATTTTTGAAATAAAATGAAAAGTATAGTGTTATAAGTCAATAATCAACAACAAAGATTTTACCCTCCTGCAGGAGGTCCAGGGGACCTTGGGGAAGACTCAAGGGAAGATATGACCCATTAGGGACAACTCTTTACCCCACCTGGACACCCTGTTTGTAGCCAAGGGATCCCTCTGAGCTGTTGCAAGAGGAGGGGTTTGGTGGAGACCTGCTTCGCCCCCATACACCCTCCCCCACTTCCAAACAAAGCTTCTGTGTCTTGAAAGATTTTTGCTCAGTTGCTCAGTCAGGTCTAACTCTTTGTGACCCAATGGACTGCAGTATGCCAGAGCTTCCTGTCCTTTACCATCAAACAGAGTTTGCTCAACTCATATCCACTGATTTGATGATGCCATCCAACCATCTCATCCTCTGTCACCTCCTTCTCCTCTTGCCCTCAGTCTTTCCTGGCATCAGAGTCTTTTCCAATGAGTCAGCTGTTTACATCAGGTGGCCAAAGTACTGGAGCTTCAGCATCAGTCCTTCCAATGAATATTCAGGGATGATTGACTTTAGGATTGACTGGATTTATCTCCTTATTGTCCAAGGGTCTCCCAAGTGTCTTTTCCAGCACCACAGTTGAAAAGCAAACAAACATCCTCCTGCTCTCAGCCTTCTTTATGGTCCAACTCTCACATCTGTACATGACAACTGAAAAAACCATCACTTTGACACATGATACAGACATGTGTCAGCGAAGTGATGTCTCTGCTTTTTAATATGCTGTCTAGGTTTGTCATAGCTTTCCTTCCAAAGTTGGGCTGCAATTTTGATTAGTTCAGCTCTAGCTTCAAGAGTTCTGAAACAGAGTTAAGACTTCTCCTTCCAGAAAGACCTCGCGATTGTAAGATCCCAAGACGGCAAGACCTCAAGGCTGAGGAATCTTAAGACTCTAAGACAGGAAGAGTGTCAATGGCATGACACTACCCTCAGCCCTTGAATTTCTCCTGGGTATCTAACGCAGCATATGTCCCACATGAGAGAATTACTAGGCTAAGAGAATTTACTTTAGAATTCCTACAGATTCAAACCAAAACAAGCCCATTGGGCCAAGAAGCTTTACCCAATTTCTCCTGGGCCTAGAAAGGTTGACCTTGACCTTTCCTAGCAGGTTTGCTCTTCTTCTGCCCTGTGCCTAAGTTCGGCAAGTGGCCCTGGACCACCTAGTAAGGGCTGGTCCTTCTGGAGGTCAGTTCTTTAAGAATGCTTTAAGAATGCTTTAAGAAGTCTTGATTTCCCTGATGGTCCAGTGCTTAAGAATCCACCTGCCAATACAGGGGACACAGGTTCAACCCCTGGTCCAGGAAGATCCCACAGGATACGGGGCAATTAAGTCTGTGAGCCACAACTACAGAGCCCACGTCCTGCAACTACTGAGCCTACACGTCCTAGGGCCTGGCTTCGCAACAAGAGAAGCCACTGCAATGAAAAGCCCTCTCACTGCAATGAGGAGTAGACTCTGCTCACCACAACTAGAGAAAGCCCGTGCACAGAAACAAAGACCAAAATCCATACAGCACAGCCAAGAATACATAAAGTCATTAATTTAAAAATATTATGGTGTCAACAATCCCAAGACAGCATTTTGGTTTACTTAGTGATCTCGTATTATTGCTGAAGGTAAGATCTTAATGTTTCCTCAGTTCAGTTCAGTTCAGTTCAGTTCAGTCGCTCTTTGTGACCCCATGAATCGCAGCACACCAGGCCTCCCTGTCCATCACCAACTCCTGGAGTTCACTCAGACTCACGTCCATCAAGTCGGTGATGCCATCCAGCCATCTCATCCTCTGTCGTCCCCTTCTCCTCCTGCCCCCAATCCCTCCCAGCATCAGAGTCTTTACCAATGAGTCAACTCTTTGCACGAGGTGGCCAAAGTACTGAAGTTTCCGCTTTAGCATCATTCCTTCCAAAGAAATCCCAGGGCTGATCTCCTTCAGAATGGACTGATTGGATCTCCTTGCAGTCCAAGGGACTCTCAAGGGTCTTCTCCAACACCACAGTTCAAAAGCATCAATTCTTCAGTGCTCAGCCTTCTTCACAGTCCACCTCTCACATCCATACATGACCACTGGAATGTTTCTTAAGTGAAGTCGCTCAGTCGTGTCTGACTCTTTGTGATCCCTTGGACTGTAGCCCACCAGGCTCCTCTGTCCATGGGATTCTCCAGGCAAGAACACTGGAGTGGGCTGCCATTTCCTTCAGCTTAATTGCAAGTACAACCCCCAGGACACTGATTTCCCCCTCTCCCACCCAAACTTACTCATTTTTAATTGAAGGGAAATTGCTTCACAATAGTGTGTTGGCCTCTGCCATACACCAACATGGGTCAGCCACAGGTATACAAGGGAAGGACACTGATTTTTGATTAACACTTACTGGACTTCCCTAGTGGCTCAGACAATAAAGAATCTACTTGCCATGTGGGAGACCCGGGTTTCATCCTTGGGTTGGGAAGATCCCCTGGAGAAGGGCATGACAACCCACTCCAGTATTCTCACCTGGAGAATTCCCTGGATGGAGGAGCCTGGCAGGTTACAGTCCATAGGGTCACAAAGAGTCAGACTTAGCCAAGTGACTACTGATACCCCTATGTGCCAGGGATTGACCTAGCCCTTTTTTTCTATATTAACATAATCCTTACAACAACTCTATAAGAAATATACTACTCCGTTTACTCTAAATATGAGCAAATGGAAGTTTAAAGGGTTAAGTGATTCAGGCTGCACAGGAGGCTTGCGAAGACTGAGTCTCTTGCCTGCAAACTCAAGGCTCTTCCTCGCCCGCCTGGGTTTCCCCCCAGAGCAGTCAAGACAAAAGTATACAGAAGGTGGCTACCACATGAAGCCAGCTGCTATGAAGATGGGTGCGCATGGCCAATTTCAGGAAAACTGAATAGGATATAGACCTGGGGGGCTCCAAGAGAAATGTGGAAAGACCCACAGTTAGCAGTTACCAGCCAGTGATGACCCAGGGCCTGGACAGGGCCAAGACCAAGCCAGGACAAGTGAAGGGGCTGAGAGCAAGGATGGGATCCATCCTGGGTCCCAGTCCATCTCAAAGCTAAGGCCGAGGGAGATCGGCCATTCCCTGAGGCCTGAAGTCCCCATGCCGGGTGAGATGAGTAAGGGATGCCCAGAAAGGCACAAGAGCCATTGAAGGCAAACACCCACAGCTGGCAGAGGGCCTTTAGGGTGTGCAGAGTGTCCTCCTGAGGCAGGGCTGTGTTTCAGCAGATAAACAGGGAGCCACATGACTGTTAATTAAACTGGGTTAATCACTGCCCACCAGAGGTTCTTGTCCCGAGTAGATGCCTCCCTTTTCAATTAGAGGGAGCTTAGCCCAGGCGGTTGTTTGAAATCCATGAACACTCCATATACTGCCGGAGACACATTTCCTAAAGAAAGGATGAGAGGTGAGCTAAACACGAGTGGTTCCCACACATGTGCATTTTTAAACAGAAAAGGATGCCACTGGTCATTTGACCTCAAAACTCCACCCTTCAAGCTTGAAAACTAAAGCAGACAATGCTTTAAAAAAGCAACATTTTCACTTGCTAGGGCGTTTTTACAAACGAAGAGGGCATTGACTCATGGTTGGCAAAAGTTCTAAAGAGCCTGTCACTCCATCCAGTGCCCCTCCCCCACCCGGTGGCTGAGGGCGAAGTGACAGATGGCATCTGTGTCGACTTCAGCACAGCTTTTGATTCTGTTCCACGTGATTTACTCATCAAACCCAAAATAAACAGGCCTCCACCCCACAGCTTGGAGGTGGCACGCGGGCAGCCGGCTTGGGAATTCGCTTTGGAATCTTATCGGCGGCCCAGCCTCAGCCCGGGGCTCCCCAGGGTGGGATGTCATGCAGATTCAGGCGACAGGGCCCTTGTCTTCCTCTGGGCCTTGAGGGGTACCTCAGAGAGGTTCTGAGGGGTCAGCGGGGAGAGGGGAGCCAGGCTCCCCAGAAGGGCTGGCCTGGGAGACATGGTTTCCTGGGAACTGTGTAGGCGCCGGCCTGCTTCCAGTCTGAGCCTGGAAAGAGCTTCGGAATGGAGGTCAGCCCGGTCTGGAGCCCGAATCTGGAGGAACGTGGCTGTGTGGGAAGCAGACGCTGCAGGGAGCCGGGGAGACGCTGGAGAGGAGGGAACCCCAGCGACCTCATGACTCTATTTCATCAGGTGCACAGTTAAGGGGGTTGGGAGAAATGAAGGGAGGGAGACTTACCCACGTCCTTTTGGGATGGCTGATTTAACCAGGAATTTCTCCTCCCCCGGTTCAGGGGAGGCAGCACCCGACAGACCCAGGACCCTGCATGGGGTCCAGGAGCAGTTGTTGGGGTTTGGTCACCGAATCGTGTCTGACTCTGAGACCCCAGGGACTGCAGCACGCCAGGCTGCCCTGTCTCTCACCACCTCCCGGATTTTGCCCAAGTTCATGCCCACTGAATCAGTGATGCCTTCCAGCCATCTCATCCTCTGTCATCCCCTTCTCCTCCTGCTTTCAACCTTTCCCAGCATCACGGCCTTTTTCAAATGAGTCAGTTCTCCACATCAGGTGGACAAAGTATTGGAGTTTCAGTTTCAGCATCAGTCCTTCCAATGAATATTCAGGACTGATTTCCTTTAGGATGGACTGGTTTGATCTCCTTGCAGTCCAAGGGACTCTCAAGAGTCATCTCCAGCACCACAGCTGCAAAACATTATTTCTTCATGCTCTGCCTTCTTTATTGTCCACCTCTCACATCCACACATGACTATTGGAAAGACTACAGCCTTGACTATACAGATCTTTGCCAGCAAATTGATGAGCAAAAGGAGCCCAAATTACACCCCAACCCTGTCCCCCCAACACAGAGGTCATGATTTTAGAGAAACAAGAAGGGGCAGGGCAGACCCCAAGCAGTGGGTCTGCCTGGTCATTCATTCATTCATTCAGCCATTCATTCATTCCTCCTGTACCTCTGGTCCTGAGGAGGTCTGGAGTTAATCAGCTAAGTTTTCCTGCAGGGTCTCAAACCTACTTGCTCAGAGAGTGAGTGCAGACAGGTGAGGAAATTGACAAAGCAAGCCCCAGTGGGAGACAATGACCTCGAAAGGGTCAACAGCTCTCCAACTCTGGTTGGTGGTAGCCACGGGGAAAGAACTCAGTGTCCGCCAAGAGTCATCATCTTACAGGGAAGCCCGAAAACAAGTTTGCCTGTGAAGCCCAGGGAACGTCAGTCATTGAAAACTCCTTCCAGTTGGTGGCCCAAGCCACACCACTCCATGAGCTTGGTCTAGGCTACGTGGTCAGTTTGCAGCCCCCACCCCGCAGGTCCTGGAGTCGCCTGGCCCACCTCAGGCACAGGTTCCTGGCATCCTACTTTATCTCAGTCTCAGACTACAGGTCACAGGTCACAGGCATCAATCCCCTGGAACACAGGATGAACGGAGGCCCACACAATGGAAATGGGGAGGGTGTTCAGACAATTGACCACTGAGAGGGAAAAAAAGTCTCCCCAGAGCAAGAGAAGAGTCACATGCAAGGAGAAAAATTAACCTCAACTGAAGTTTACCGGGAAGACACATCCCTTGTTTCCAGTTCGTGCAGGGCCCAGGACCCCTGCCCGTCATGCCACCCCTATTTCTCTGTATCCTGGGACAGCCCCTCCTCCTCTATCCAAATTTTATTTTAATTTTTACATTTTTATAGGAGCACAGTTCATTTACAATGTCGTGTTAGCTTCAGGTGTACAACAAAGTGATTCAGTTTTGCTTACATATGTATGCTGTTGTTGTTCAGTTGCTAAGTCATGTCTGACTCTTTTTGACCCCATGAACTACAGCACGCCAGGCCTCGCTCTCCATCACCAACTCCCGGAGCTGACTCAAGCTCATGTCCATTGAGTCAGTGATGCCATCCAGCCATCTCATCCTCTGTCGTCCCCTTCTCCGCCTGCCGTCAATCTTTCCCAGCACCAAGGTCTTTTCCAATGAGTTCATTCTTTTCATCAGGTGGCCAAAGTATTGGAGCTTCAGCTTTAGCATCAGTCCTTGCAATGATTATTCAGAACCGATTTCTCTTTAGATTGACTGGTGCGTATATATATATATCTTCTTTTTCAGATTCTTTGCCCTTGTGGGTTATTACAGGATATTAAATATAGTTCCCTATGCCATACAGTCAGTCCTTGTTATTTATGTTTTATATATTGTTATTGGTCAGAAGTGTCTGACTCTTTTACAGCCCCTTGGACTGCAGCACACCAGGCCTCCCTGTCTCTCACCATCTCCTGGAGTTCACCCAAATTCATGTCCATTGAATTGGTGATGCCCTCCAACCATCTCATCCTCCACCACCCTCTTCTCCTTTATATTATAGTGTATTCTTTCCAGCCTTAAATCGGAGATTTAAACTTCACCATCTGAAGCATACTGCCCCAATTTTTTGGACCTCCAAAGAACCGACTCATTGGAGAAGACCCTGATGGTTTTCCCTGCAAGACTGAAGTGAAAGGGGAAGGGAGTGGCAGAGGACGAGATGGTTGGATGGCATCACCAACTCAATGGACATGAGTTTGAGCAAGCTCCGGGAGATAGTGGAAGACGGGAGCCTGGCGTGCTGCAGTCCATGGGGCTGCACGGAGTGGGACACGACTGAGCGGCTGAGCAGCCAGGATCAAGAACCAGGTCCTCACCTGCTCTCAGCCCTGGGGTGTTGCAGGCCCCCCTTCTCTCCTTCCTTCACCGCAGGGTCCAGGCCCTTTCATAAGCCCTCCTTGCTCCTGGGAATCCCAGCCCCTTCCTGCCTCACACTAGTCATCCTAGAAGTCTGCGTGTGAACATCCCTTCCTAGGAAGCCTTTCCTGCCCCGTTATTACTTTCCAAGCTCGCCTTCCTTCCCTCAAGCCACTTCCCACAATTGTACCCAAACTGCAACCTGTGTGATCGGACTGTTTACCTTCCTGCTGGGCTGGGGAGGCCCTGCTCACAGGGAGCTCCCTGCCCATTCACCACAAAAACACCAGAGCTGTTCCTAAGTACCCACGGAGGAGAACAATTAATGCAAGTGTCACATAAAACTACTGTGCAAAAAATATCAGTGGTTTTCATTGACTTTATGCTAAATCATCAGGGGTATCTTGATGCAGGCAGTGTTAGGAGTGTGGGGGCCCCATCAAGGCAGGTCTTGTCATACTGCTCTGGCAGCAGACAGGTCACAGCTGGGACACTCTAGTTGGGCAATTTTTTTTTTCCTTTTTGATGATACTATTTGAAATATAACAGGTAGACTGGAAAAGCTCTACTTTCTGGAGGAGCAACACAATTCAGTTCTTTTTATTTTCTCTTTGTAGATTTTTAAATTTTATTTGCATGCAATTTTTAAACATTACACTCCATTACAGTCTTTACAGAATATTGGCTATATTCCCTGTGTTGTATAACACATCCTTGAGCCCACCTTACACCCAATGGTTCGTACCTCCACTCCCCCACCCTATATTGCCCCGCTCACTGGTAACCACTGGATTGCTCTCTACATTTGTGAGTCTGCCTCTTTCTTGTTATATCCACTCGTTTGTTGTATTTTTTAGATTCCACTTATAAGTGATATTGTACTGTTTGTCTTTCTCTGCCTGACTTATTTCACTTGGTATAATGGTCTCTAAGTCCATCCATATTGTTGCAAATGGCAAAATTTCGGGGGTTTTTTAATGGTTGAGTGGTATTCCATGTGTATATATAGATCACATCTTCTTTATCCATTCATCTTATGACAGACGCTTAGGTTGCTTCAGTAGGTTGGCAATTGTAAATAATGCTGGAGTTATTGGGGGTACATGTATCTTTTCGAATTAGTCTTTCTGTTTGGGGTTTCATTTTTTTTTTTTTTCATATATACCCAGGAATGGAATTGCTGGGTCATATGGTAGCTGTATTTTTAGTTTTTTGAGAAACCTCCATACTATTACACATAGTGGCTACACCAATTTTCATTCCCTCCAAGAGTAAACAAGAGTTCTCTATCCTTCACATCCTCACCAGCATTTATTATCTATACTCACTTTGCTGATAGCCATTCTGACAAGTTGAGATAATGCCTCATTATAGTTCTAATCTGTAAGGCACTATTGTTATTTCCTCTAAGGTGTCTTGGCCCCTGGTTCTCTTTACCCTCACACTCTGTCTGGCCCACAGTCTGTATTCCCTGGAGACTTCGGTGGCAGGCAAGCTTCAGGTGAGGAGCCGCGGGGCCTAGGCGGGATGTGCCAGCCTATCAGTGGCTGCACCCAGAGCCCTCAAGACCCTGGAGGACCACAAGGGCCCCCCTGTCCTTCAGCTCCCTGAGCAAAGCAGGAGGGGCAGCTGACCTCTCCCTGAGAGACCTGTCCAGGTGCTTCCCGGTCTTAAGCTTCTGTGATTTTCAAATATCTTGGGCTCAATGGTCAGGACTCCAAAGAGGGATCGGGGGTGGGTAGGAATGCTCACAGCCCCACCGCCAGGATCAAGGAAGGTCTGGGAATCAAAGAGTAAATAGCCGACTAAGGGAAAAGGCCTGGGAGGCTGGGAGGACCTGCTGGGACCCTGGTTAAGAGGAAACGAGGCCCAGGGAAATTATTTAATGCCGGCATTTCCTAGGCATGGCGGTTTGCTTCTTTGAAAGCACCCCAACCCTGCCAACCCGGGCCAAATCCCTGGCATCGTTCTGCATCATAAAACGGGGAGGGGGCTTTCAGGGGCATCTGCTCTGCTCACAATGACCCTCCGAGGCCTGTCCCCCTCCAGCCCTGTCTCTAGAGCTGGGATTTGGGGATTGACATTTGGAAAGGCAGACTCAAGAATCTAACCCCCAGTGCAGGAGAGATGACCAAGGGCTCCATGAACCCCGGGTCCCCACTGGGCTCCCCTTGCTGGTGGCCTGGAAAGTGTTAGTCACTCAGTTGTATCTGACTCTGACCTTTTGCAACACCTTGGACTAGTTCCCCAGGCTTCTCTGTCTGTAGAATTCTCCAGGCAAGACTACTGGAGTGGATAGCCATTTCCTTCCCCAGGGGATCTTCCCAACCCAGGGATCAAACCCAAGTCTCCTGCATTGCAGGCAGATTCTTTACCCACTGAGCAGGGCCCCAGAACGTCCATTCCAGCAGTGCCCACCAGAGTGGCCTGGGCATGTCACCATTCTCCCTAAGCTGCAATTTTCCTGGAAGGAGAATAAGGAGGCCAGTCTTCCGGTCAACCAGGTGCTCTGAAGAATCGGTGGGGTACTGAGCGAAACTATAAAACCACAATGCTTCCCACCATCAGACCAGATGAGGCCAGGTAGCAGCACAGTTCCCAGTTGTAGACATAGGTTAAAAAAGCACTAATACCCTCCTCTCTCAATGGGCTGGTGCTCTATGCTTTGAGCTTAGAAAAGTATCAGCCAACTTGATTTCAAGATTGCAAAACAGTGCGGAAATAATCAATGATCCTTTTTCATGACACAATAGGTTTCTTAAAAGCAAATTAAGTGATTTCTTTTCACATTTGAAGAAACTGAAAGGAATCTTTGGTATTGGGCTGATTATACTAAAGACCCAAAGAAAAGATGAGGTTGAAAAGGCCAAAAACAACAAATAAAAACAGCAGTGAGAAAAAAGATGGATTGACAGCTACTGAGGTCCCTGTGAGAGCCCAGGCCTGGAATGTGACCAGCCAGGTGAAGGGGTCCGCAGGTAATGAGGTGCTAACTTCAAGGAGAACCCAAAAGGCCCTCCAAGGTCAGGCACACACTCAGGGTCCTCCTGGGGTGCCAGTTGCTTTTGTGAATTCCCTGAAAATAGTACAGTTAGAGAACTCCAAGCAAGGAGCATCTGAAACCAATTACAGACTCTGCCAGTTATTTAGGACTTGTGATGCCTCATCCAGCACATTCCTTCCTAAGTCTGTAGGCACCAAGGATCTGGGTGGCACATTTCAGCTGGCCACACCCCGGGACCTCCTATATCAGGTAAAATGAGAACACGTCAGGGATGAAGACACTCGCCAGTTAAGCTCTATTTGCAGCAACAATCCTTTGAAGGAAGCAGCTGCTCTGGCCTTTCAGCCAACAGAGATGTTATTTACTGCAAAGCCACGGCAGCACACTGAGATGCGAGTTAATGTTTGTCTCAGAACAGAGGAAACACACAGGAGCAGTTGGGACTTTCTTGTTTCAGCTGAATTTTCACTTCACTAGAACACCCTTTGTTACGGTTGGTGCAAGAAGACAGCAACAAAGGTTCAGCACGTCCGGGGATCCTAGAATCAGCCCTACCATAGAGAAAGCTAGTTCCATCCCTTCCCTTCATGGTCCTTCATCTAGAAAAGCAAGGACCGCTCTTTGATTCCAGTTTCTCAGATGGATACTGACCCGTTCTGCCAGCACAGCCCTCCTCCTGGATGACTCCTTTCTTTTGGCCAAACTTCTTTCTTCATTTTTACTTATTTCCTCATTTTTGGCTGTGCTGGATTTTCACTGAGGGGAGGGCTTTTCTCTAGTTGCAGCAAGCGGTGGCGTCTCTCTAGCTACGGTGCCCAGGCCTCTCATTTCGGTGGCTTCTCTTTTTGCAGAGCACGGGTTCTAGAGCACAGGCTCAGCAGTTGTGGTTCTTGGGCTTACTCATCCCTCGGCACGTGGGATCTTCCCAGATCAGGGATCGAACCTGTGTCCTGCACTGGCAGGCAGATTCTTCACCACTGAGCCACCAGGGAAGCCCCCTTTCCTTCATTTTATGCATCAACTTTCTTTCCATTGTATCTTTGGAGAGACAGGTTTCTGCCTTGCTTCGTCTTTATGTATTTCCAAGAAACAAGACTGAAACCTGCCTTTCCCTTTTACAACTCACTATTTGACATTCTTTGTCCCCTAAGAATAATTTAGGAGAGCCCAACACAGCTGATCTTAACAAAAGAAGCAGGAAAACAATATTCCAAACAAATGCACATCAGCCATCTCCGACAAAGGAGCAGACTGTGGTCCGGAGGTCTTCCAGGATGGCCACCCGTCTCGCTGGCCTGAGGAGCTGGCAGGATCGGACACGCAGAGCTCAGTCTTGATGACGAGAGCTGCCACTGGAATAACCCAGAGCCCCTGAATGGCTCAGCAGGTAAAAAATCCTCCCACAATGCCGGAGACCTTGGTTCGATCCCTGGGTTGGGAAATTCCCTGGAGGAGAGTATGGCAACCCATTCCAGTATCCTTGGCTGGAGAATTCCATGGACAGAGGAGCCTAGGGGTGGGGGTAGGGGCTACAGTCCCTGGGATCGCAAACAGTCAGATGGGACTGAGCGGCTTTCACTTTCCCTCAAGCTGGGACCTGCCTGGATTCGAAGCTTTGCGTGTGAGTCAGGCCCCTGACGTATGGTTTGCTTTGGCCCAGCAACACTTACCTGCAAGATTGCGCAGTTCACTCACAGGACACAGGTACACTGGTGCAAACTAAACAGGTGATGCCAACCAGTCAGAAAGAGCAATCTTTCCCCTTTCCCCTTTAGAGCCAGGACTGTTAGGGTCCTGAGTATCCTGGCCTTTAAGGCACGCAGAGATGCTACCTACTATGCATAATTGCTTTACGGAGGGTATGATGTGGAGGAGTTACTAAAATGTATTGATTTAGAAAGACGCAAACTCCTGATAGTGGTAAAGAACCTGCCTGCCAACGCAGGAGACATGAGCAACACAGGTTCGATCCCTGGGTCAGGAAGAGCCCGTGGAGGAGGGCGTGGCAACCTGCTCCAGTATTCTCACTTGAAGAATCCCCATGGACAGAGCAGCCCGGCAGGCTACAGTCCATAGGGTCGCAAAGAGTAGGACATGACTGAAGCAACTTAGTACCACACACGCAAACTCCTGATCAGAATTTTGTGAATTTTGCACTTCATTTTTAGATCCAAAATAAAGTAATCTTGGGGTATATACTTCCAACAATCAGCTCCCAACAGTTCCCCCTTCCAGTGACACTGTGTCCTGAGCAGGAGCATCATCCCACAAGCTCAGGGGAACTTGCCCCTCCCTTCCGGGCTCTCCTCAGCACCACACTCTCTGCCAACAGCCTTTCTTGTTAGCTGGAACTTGTTAGTTGGCAGTTGTTAGCTCCACGGTAATTAACCTCCTCCAGGGCATCTTAGATGGCCACCAAATGTCAAGAAACTCTAACCTTGTCCTTTTTTTAAAGGCATTTTGGTATTTTAGGAGGGCTTCCCTAATGGTTCAGGGGCAAAGAATCTGCCCGACGATGCAGGAGACATGGCTTTGATCTCTGGATCAGGAGGATCCTCGGAGGAGGAAATGGCAACCCACTCCAGTAGTCTTGCCTGGAGAATCTCATGGATGGAGGAGCCTGGTAGGCTACAGTCCACAGGGTCGCAAAGAGTCGAACAGGACTGAATGAATTTTTACTTTTACTTTACTTACTTTACTCTGCATATGTTAAATAAACAGGGTGACAATATACAGCCTTGACGTACTCCTTTTCCTATTTGGAACCAGTCTGTTGTTCCATGTCCAGTTCTAACCATTGCTTCCTGACCTGCATACAGATTTCTCAAGAGGCAGGTCAGGTGGTCTGGTATGCCCATCTCTCTCAGAATTTTCCTCAGTTTATTGTGATCCACACAGTCAAAGGCTTTGGCATAATCAATAAAGCAGAAATAGATGTTTTTCTGGAACTCTTGCTTTTTCCATGATCCAGCGGATGTTGGCAGTTTGATCTCTGGTTCCTCTGCCTTTTCTAAAACCAGCTTGAACATCAGGAAGTTCACGGTCCACGTACTGCTGAAGCCTGGCTTACAGAATTTTAAGCATTACTTTACTACCATGTGAGATGAGTGCAATTGTGTGGTAGTTTGAGCATTCTTTGGCATTGCCTTCCTTTGGGATTGGAATGAAAACTGACCTTTTCCAGTCCTGTAGCCACTGATGAATTTTCCAAATTTGCTGGCATATTGAGAGCAGCACTTTCACAGCATCATCTTTCAAGATTTGAAATACTTCAACTGGAATTCTATCACTTCTACTAGCTTTATTTTAGTGATGCTTCCTAAGGCCCATTTGATTTCATATTCCAGGATGTCTGACTCTAGGTGAGTTATCACACCATCGTGATTATCTTGGCCGTGAAGATCTTTTTGTACAGTACTTCTGTGTATTCTTGCCACCTCTTCTTAATATCTTCTGCTTCTGTTAGGTCCATACCATTTCTGTCCTTTATTGAGCCCATCTTTGCATGAAATGTTCCCTTGGTATCTCTAATTTTCTTGAATAGATCTCTAGTCTTTCCCATTCTGTTATTTTCCTTTATTTCTTTGCATTGATTGCTGAGGAAGGCTTTCTTATCTCTCCTTGCTATTCTTTGGAACTCCGCATTCAGATGCTTATATCTTTCCTTTTTTCCTTTGCTTTTTGCTTCTCTTCTTTTCACAGCTATTCGTAAGGCCTCCTCAGACAGCCATTTTACTTTTTTGCATTTCTTTTTCTTGGGGATGGTCTTGATTCCTGTGTCCTATACAATGTCACAAACCTCAGTCCATAGTTAATCAGGCACTCTGTCTATCAGATCTAGGTCCTTAAATCTATTCCTGACTTCCACTGTATACTCACAAGGGATTTGGTTTAGGTCATACCTGAATGGTCTAGTGGTTTTCCCCACTTTCTTCAATTGAAGTCTGAATTTGGCAATAAGCAGTTCATGATCTGAGCCACAGTCAGCTCCCGGTCTTGTTTTTGCTGACTGTATAGAGCTTTTCCATCTTTGCTGCAAAGAATATAATCAATCTGACTTCGGTGTTGACCATTTGGCGATGTCCATGTGTAGAGTCTTCTCTTGTGTTGTTGGAAGAGGATGTTTGCTATGACCAGTGTGTTCCCTTGGCAGAACTCTATTAGCCTTTGCCCTGCTTCATTCTGTATTCCAAGGCCAAATTTGCCTGTTTCTATAGGTGTTTCTTGACTTCCTACTTTTGCATTCCAGTCCCCTATCACAAAAAGGACATCTTTTTGGGGTGTTAGTTCTAGAAGGTCTTATAGGTCTTCATAGAACCATTCAACTTCAGCTTCTTCAGCGTTACTGGTTGGGGCATAGACTTGGATTACCGTGATACTGAATGGTTTGCCTTGGAAATGAACAGAGATCATTCCGTCATTTTTGAGATGGCATCCAAGAACTGCATTTCGGACTCTTTTTGTTGACTATAACAGCTACTCCATTTCTTCTGAGGAATTCCTGCCCGCAGTAGTAGATATAATGGTCATCTGAGTTAAATTCACCCATTCCAGTCCATCTTAGTTCGCTGATTCCTAGAATGTCGACGTTCACTCTTGCCATCTCCTGTTTGACCACTTCCAATTTACCTTGATTCATGGACCTGACATTCCAGGTTCCTAAGCAATACTGCTCTTTACAGCATCGGACCTTGCTTCCGTCACCAGTCACATCCAGAGCTGGGTGTTGTTTTTGCTTTGGCGCTATCCCTTCATTCTTTCTGGAGTTATTTCTCCACTGATCTCCAGTAGCATATTGGGTACCTACCGACCTGGGGAATACCTCTTTCAGTGTCCTATCTTTTTGCCTTTTCATAATGTCCATGGGGTTCTCGAGGCAAGAATACTGAAGTGGTTTGCCATTCCCCTCTCCAGTGGACCCCATTCTGTCAGACCTCTCCACCATGACCCGTCTGTCTTGGGGGACCCTGCACAACATGGATGTGATCAGATTGGCTAGTTGTCTGTGACTGTGGTTTCAGTGTGTCTGCCCTCTGATGCCCTCTCTCAGTGGGTTTCTCTTGTCTTGGACATGGGGTATCTCTTCATGGCTGCTCCAGCAAACCTCAACCACTGTTCCTTACCTTGGACATGGGGTAGCTCCTCTCGGCCTCTCCTGCGCCATTGCAGCCGCTGCGCTCTTCCTAAGAATCAGTTCTTAGGAAGATAATTTATAAAGTTTTATAAGCCTGTCTTAGAAACAAGTAGAAGGAAAGTCACAAAGAGCTAATAGCAATGGAAATTTGCACTAATGTATTTCTTTAAATCCTCTACAACCTTTGAAGATGTTATCCGGTGACCTAAGAATGATACTTGCAGATAATCCTGAAACAACAAATGTCTGTGCCCTGAACTGAAGCATATGTTGATTTACCCCTTTGGTGATAATATCTATGAATTCTGTAAATCATTCACATTCTTATAGCTATTATGTTGTAATAGACCACCCAGCTTGATGAATACAAGGTTTTAGCTGGAGGAAAAATAACAATTGTGGTTGGAGGCTAAATTCCATTCCAGAAGCTCAGAGCTGAGGACCGTCTTCTCAAGCAGGGTGGGTACTTACCGGTGGGGGAGGGAGAGTCTTGGACAGCAGTAGGTCTTATGCATCGAGGCACCCTTGGCAGTGACACCAGTAGCTTCCCCATCCCCCAGGCTTGTGTGAATGCTCCATTCATCCCTATTCTTCCAGGCAATTGGCCAAAGTTCATTGCTGAGTAGGAATCTGGGGCAAACACCAAAGGAATACACTTAAAGCAAATAACTCAGAAAAAAATCAACAAGCTGCATCTTTCTGCAATTGCACTGTTTTTCTTTTTTTCCCCAGAATGAAGGGGTTTCCCCACTTCTACATCTTTGACCATATTGTGTTTTGTTCTACTGTTTCTGGCACAGACAGAGGAATCCAGGGTCTCATTAACTCACTGATGAACGCACAAGGCCCCTCTCCTTTGTCTCCCAGCCAAGGGGGCTGGTCTGAGGGCTCGGGTGCTGATTCGAGCCTCTGCCATGGTCATTCTGTCCCGGAGATGGTCAGCAACTTCATATTTGTGGTCGAAAGGAAGCGCTTAAGAAACGTCTGTTGCTAATGAAGTGCAGCTGACACACAGAAGCATTTGTGCATGGGGAGGACCCGTGGTTTTTTCAAAGCATTTTTGAAATGTGGAAACATGGCAAGTATTAGGTGCTTTCTGGGACAATGTGGGGAGCGAATCTGGTAGCCTGGCATTCTT